>NC_063154.1:31702226-32019976 GCF_020921035.1 Rhodamnia argentea | reverse complement strand
TAGAAGAAACTTAAAACTCTCAGCAACCTCTCATATACAATATCTTCTTCTTCTTCTTCTTTTTCCCCATGATCGAAGGAAGTGGCGCAATTAGGGTCGTGGTCCGGGGCTTTTGGAAATCACCCCTTTGAGTTATCGCATGCACTGCAAGACCATTCTTATGAAACTCTTGTTAAAGAAATAAAATACATTTCGGCTGAGTCATCCGACTCGTTGAGTGGATAGCGGAAGAACGTTTCAATGGAAAGCAATATAAGCCGTTCACCTAAAATGTTGCCTATGCAGCCAAAGGGGCTGTGAAAATGGGCCCTCCCACAAGATTAATACGCCGACTTTGATAGATAATCTTAATCTTTTAAAATTGAGACAGAATCATCAATTTTGTGTATTCATAATTTACATTTTGACACTCATTTATATTTATATCTTGGAAGTTCATGAATCGTAATTCTACTGAATCACCAATTTTGCGAGCGAATACCCGCAGGTTGCATTTCCTAGCTTGGAGACATTAGACATCACTAGCGTGGATAACATCAAGATGGTATGGGGCATTCAAGCTGCTGCGTATTCTTTCCCCAAGCTAAAATCGCTTTGTGTGTATCAATGCAATAAGCTAAAGTGTGTATGGGATAAGGAACTCCACCATCAAGTTAAATTCCAGTGTCTACATTCTATTCGCATTTCCTCCTGCAAGAGCCTCACCTCTCTATTTCCAGCCTCGATAGTTAGAGACCTAACACAACTTCAGGAGCTGGAGATCCGTGAATGTGGCATTGCAGAACTCATCGAGAAGGAAGAAGGAGTAAGAGTTCCCAGGTTTGATTTCCCAAAGTTAACCTCCCTCCAACTTGAGCATCTTACAGAGTTGAAGTGTCTCTACACCGGAACACATACTTCCCATTGGCCAGCATTAAAGACCTTGAGGGTGGATGGCTGTAACAAAGTAGACATACTTGCTACCCAAATTGAGAATGAGATGCCACGTCATAAACAACCTCTCTTCTTGATAGAAAAGGTACGACCCAAGATTATTTGTTTTGATTCAATGGTGGATATTTGAAGTGATCCTTGTGGCCACAACTAAGCATCTCATACAAGTAGCTCCACATATGAAGATGTAAACTGTAAGACTCACCTTGATACCATAGAAATATTTCAACATTGAAACATCGCATTGTCAGACGAATCAAATGCATTTTCGTTAATCCCATTTTATTTAAGATTTAGGCTGATTCTTATGGTTTAGCTCTCTCCTAAATGCTTCAAAGATGAAAACACGTGGCATGTGTTGTGATCTTACCATCCTACAAGTGTGTTGTATAATTTGGATTAAAGATTACCGATGCAAAGCTAAAAACGGAAAGATGTGACGTTAATATTGACATTAATCACCGAACTTTGTGCAATTGTGACCGTAATTGATGCAGACATTATTTTCACAACGGATATATCTTTAGAAACGTGGATGTAAGGAGTTAAGTTTAATATGGTTACAAGTCAAATTTAAAAGATTAGTGATAATGGGTCTTTTGACGTGGGAACATTTCCTTCCGTTGAATCACATAAGACTCAACATTTTAAAATACAGTTATTGTGTGCGATATGCGGGACTAAAGTCATAACACCTGAGTACTCTTTTAAATAAGCCGGCTTTAAGTTCTGATTTGATTATTCTCTCGGGGCACATTCCCTAATCTCCAAGAGTTCAAATTGGATTTATGCGAACGGATGGAGATATGGCATGGGGATTTTCATGATGAAGAATTCTTCTGCAAGCTTAGAGTTCTTGAGCTTTGTCATCTCTCCAAGGAATCTGCAACATCTACAAGTCGTTTTGTTGAGAGTTTAACCAACTTGGAAGAGCTAGTCATACGTGAATCTTATCTAGAAGAGCCAAGCAGCAATGTGGAAGCCATGGAAAGCCCTAGTCAAGAGCAAAAAGTAATATTACCCTTTTCAAGACAAATCAAACATTTGAAGGCTCTAAATGTGTCGGATTGTGATGGGTTATCAAGTATGTTTACACCGACAATAGCTGAAAATTTGGTGGCTCTCACAAAATTGAGGATAAGTAATTGCAGGATATTGACGGAAGTTATTAGTGACGAGGGAAGTAAGGAGGGGCATGAAGTGGCTTTCCATCATTTGAAATGTATGGAGCTTGATGGGTTGATAGAGTTGAAATGTTTCGGCTCAAGTGGATGCGCTTTAATATTCCCTCTCTTGGAAGATGTCATTTTGAATGTATGTCCCAACATGAAGTTCTTCTCCGAGGGGCCAATAGAGGCACCAAAGCTGGATAGAGTAAAAGTAGATATGATTAGACGGTTTGGACAAACAGAGTACCAGTATTTTTGGAATGAAAACCTCAACATGACCATCCAAAATATGTTTAAAGAAATGGTATGCATCGGCTACTAAATTTTGTGCAATTGGTTGTTTTTGATCAACGACGAAGTAAATGCTTTTGGCTAACTAGAATTTTACGTTTAATGATGCATTTTCCGACAGGCTACGGTTGCTAAGGCTGAGTTTGTGCGGCTGTTTGAGTTCCCCGAGCTCGTTGGAAAGTGGCACAACGAACATAATCCCGTCAATTCATCTTGGCAATTAAAAACCCTGGTGGTGGATAAGTGTCCCTCATTTATCAATGCTATGCCATCCAAATTAATGCTTGTTTTGGAGAAAATGACGAGCTTGCAAGTGCGCAATTGCGAATCTTTGGAAGAAATATTCGATCTTAAAGGGCTTGAGGCTATGGAAAGCACTCGGGTGCTACCTCGCTTACGAGAGTTGAACTTCATCGGTCTACCAAAGTTGAGGCAACTATGGAACAAAGATCTTCAAGGAACGAGGCGCTTCAATGCTCTATCTTCTTTGATTCTTTATAAATGCAGCAACTTGACACATGCTTTCACTCCATCAATGGCTTGGTGCCTTGCCAATTTAGAATATATGGAAATAAAGGAGTGTGATCAAATGGAAGGAGTGATCGAAGAGAAAGAAGGGCAGGGCAGCGCAATGGAGAAGATTATGTTCCCAAGGCTCGGTCGGATGATACTGGAATCGTTGCCCAATTTGACTAGTTTCCTATCGGGAAAGAATCATGTGCTAAATTGTCCCAAATTATATTATCCGAGGATTGCCCACTGCCCCAAAATGAGAAGTTTGACTTGGCAGTCTTCAATGGATATCGACCATAACACGCCTTCACTTTTCACTCCACAGGTTAGTCTCTTTTTCTAAATCCAATGCTTTTGTTTTTCAAATAAATCATCTAGTCAAATGAATGCACGCGTCACATGAAACAATTTTTGTCCCAGAGCAATGTAACATCCGATTTTGGTTTTTTGTTTGTGTAAAAAAAAATATCCTCGGAACACGGCATCAATCAAGGATAAGAAATTGGTTTCCTCTTACACCCACTTTTTGCCAGTGGTTGGATCCGAATCTTCTCAATGTAGAACTAGTAAATTGAGCCAATTTGCTTTTTCTAAGATCATAACATAGGTCATTTATTCAAGTTGTTATGTTGCCCATGCCTATTTCGAATTAATTTTCTTCCAGTACAAAAATTTCCATAAATAATAAAGACAAAACTTGAAGAAATAATCTATGTAACGAAAAGACGCATTGAATAGTATTGGACTCGAGTTGCAAATCAATTGTAGTGGTACTGTATTAGATTATAAAAAATGTTTGAGAAAATGGAATAATTATGATAATAATGACTATGATAATAATAATAATTAAACAGAGAAGGAAAAAGAGCTGTTGGAATTCAGATGGCGCAAAGTCTTTTTTGTCAACTCTTGCGTTGGACGGTTGGACCAAAAGCTCTGTCTCCCATTTCTTTGACCCGCGTCTTTGTTTCTCCTTGTTCTTTTTTTTTTTTCCAGCTTTCTTTCTCGGATTTGGTGGGGTTCATTGCGTGATTAGCGGGGGAGACTTCACCTTTTTTTACGATTGTAGGAGGGGAAAATTCAAAAGAAGCACACCTAGCAAATTTCGAAATTCCCCCAGCCCTAGAGAGTAAAATGGCACGTGAGACGCACGTGGTCGCTGGTTGGCAAAGATTTAAGACAAGTACTATTTCGAAATCAACAATTTCAGGGCTTTTTTTTTTTTTATTTAAGACAAATACCATTTTGAAAGTTCGTTTGCGAGGGGTTTGAAGTTTTCCCATAGAGGTTGGCTTTGTTGTTATGCGGGTCATGAATTTTAACAAGCATATTGATCTCAGCCATTGATCTATATATATATAATCATCTTCCAAGTCCATGCTATAACAAGCAAATAAACACCATAGTACAGAGTACTTTCACTTCCGTACACATGATACTAACATAATGTAACCGATTCGCTTTTGTTAATAATTTCTGGATTTTTCTAAATCTAGTAGAGATGAAAATGGGAAGTTAAACCTTACAAAAAAAAAAAGGGAATTTAATTTTTTTGAACTGCACCCATCAGCGGGGCATTGGAGCCAACATTAGGAAGAGAGAAGAAGAATATGTATACAAATCTCGACCGAATTGAAGCACGTGTGTCAAACCCGCTTTGAACCGTGCTTGAAGTTCATTCATTCCTTGAAAGCAAATAAATCTAAGAAATTCTCAACTCATGAAAAGATTAGCGCAACCAACTTTGTTATTGATGAGTGTGAACAAATCTGACAAACTGCATGTTAATATTCATCATTGCAACTTTCCAACAATTAAAGGGATGCTTAATGTACTAGTGATTATCTGAATGCATTTATCATAGCTGAAATGAAAGCATCAATTAGCCCCTCCCTGTTTATGTCACTAGCAAGCTCTTGCATCTCATGATTTGTGAGAGCTAGGGAACTTTGGAAATTCGTTCTTCGAGATCACAATTCAATATGATCACACTCATTGTATCATTTTTCTCAATATGGCAGGTACAATTTCTTGGGCTCAGGCACATGGTTCTCTCTCACATGGACAATTTAAGCAAAATATGGCCCGACAATCCTCAAGAAACTCTCACTTTTGGCTCTCTTATGAAAGTGAAGACCAAAAACTGCGAGAGCCTTGAAAATCTGTTTCCGCATTGGGTGGCTACAAGTCTAACCCAACTTGAGAAGCTTCGAGTGGAATCTTGTAGGATCGAGGAAATAGTCGCTAATGGAGACAACACTCGACACTCCAATATTGCTCGAGTTCTTTTTCCAAAACTAACCTCTTTGGTGTTACATGATATGCCACAACTCAAGACCTTTTGCCCTAATTTGCCCACTTTGAATTGGCAATTCTTGAAGGAGTTGCGAGTGACCCACTGTGATAAATTGAACATGTTGTCTTTTGCGGCATCCATGAGCAAGTGGACTCGGAGAGATGATCAACAGGACCTTTCAAACCAAGAAGCGCACTCTTCGTTTGAGAGGGTATGATTTCATCTGCTTTTCCTCCATTTCTACTTAGTTCTTTAAAGTACCCACTAATCTCATGTCCTCTACGTAATCACGTCACGTTATGATAGTACAAAAAATATGATCTGTCTTGCCAATTAGTTTGTCGACAACATAAGATATTTTTAGTATCTCAAGTATACTTTTCATTTGTGGAAACACATACGATATTCCATTACGTAGAACTACAAAAATGATAACAGATTTTTGCTGACTACACGATATGTTCGTATTCTGATCTTATCTAATGGTGCTCCTTGGGGAAGTCAATGAGGATTTCACATGAGATCCCCCCATTGTTGACACGTCTTACATTGTACTTTTATGCTCTATTTTTTTCTACAAATTCTAAGAAAAATAAACTCAAAACTATTTTTTAACTTAATTCTTTAATTCACCCATTATATTTCATGTCCGCTACATAATCACGTAAGAATATAATACTATGGAGATCACGAAACCCCCTACCTATGAGTTTGCAAATGAGCACACTATCAAGTTTGTGGAACCCGTATTTTTCTTAGAAACATTATGAGTGCACCTCATTACAATATTTCCAAAGATGATAAACTTTTATTACCAAGATAAGATATTTCTAATAAAAGATGAATACAAAGAGCTAGAGGGCACTTGAATTTAGATTCGCTCTACCAACTTAATGTTACCAGTCTCTATTTGAGACTTTAAAACCTTAAGACTTGTATGCAAGGCTCTTGAGATTTAATGAACCGTAGGAAGATGACCACCTTTCATGTGAATCATCTAAATTAGGTTTAGGTTTTACAGCACTTCACTTATTGATGAACCTTTGTTGAATTTATTTCTCATGTTGCATTGGCAATTTGACAGGACTTTTCCAACTTAGAGAGACTTTTATTAGTCGCTAAGGATATTCAGATGATACAAAATGGGAAATTTCCCGATGACATCTTTGGCAAGCCAAAAGCACTAACATTGGCATGCTTCCATGATGAAAAGGCCACCTTTCCTCCTAGTTTCCTATTAGAGAGATTTCAGAATATGGAAAGTCTTGAGATCTTCCGTAGCTCTTTTGAAGATATATTCCCCGTCGGAGGGATTGTTGACGAGGGAAAACATCCAGTGCTTGAAAGTTTAAGAAAACTTAAGTTGAGCAAGCTACACAAGTTAAAGCGTGTGTGGAGGGAAGACTGTTTAGTGTCCAAAATTCTTCTGAGCATCAAAACACTTGAGGTCCGGGATTGTCCCGAGTTGACGGTACTATTTCCGGCCGTGACATCCTTTTGGAATTTGACGGAGTTGGTGGTGAATAATTCCTCTAGATTGGTACATCTAGGGACAGCTTCCGCGATCACAAATTTGGTGCATCTTTGGACGATGACTATAATAGGATGTGAAAGAATGAAAGAAGTAGTGGCAAAAGATGAAAATGAAGACATAAAAGTGATTTCTTTTAGGAATCTTCATATATTGAAACTCAAAAATATGCCAAGCCTAGAATGCTTCTCCTCCACGACAAGTTGCATCTTGAGGTTTCCATACTTGTGGTGTATTAAAGTGGAAGAGTGCCCCAAAATGAAGATCTTTTCTAAGGGTAGGCTAAGCACGCCAAGACTAAGTGATGGGACTCTGTTTGGATACGACTGGCGACGGAAGTGGGAGGGTAATCTCAATAGAGCCATACAAAAGTTGTCGGCATAAACAAATACATATGCGCAATAAAAAAATGAGGTAAAAGTGGATCCAATTGAAATTGATTTCTTTCCCAATTTTCATTTTCCCTTTGACCCCCCCGAGAGGAACAAGAAAAGTCGAATGAAGATGAGAGATAATTTCATCTTTCGTTTCTTTGCTTCGGTCAGGCGACGTTATCATCAACCCACCACATCGGATCTCGCCTCCATCCCTGCAAAGGATTCTTCGCGCGAGCTGAGCATGGTTTCTGCTCTTCGTCATCGTTGCTGGAGAGAAGACGAAAGCGCGATGCCGGATATGGCACCGCCGAGTCTAGACAGTCCATACGCACGCTCCTTCACACGTCATTTCTCCGGTATGCCAGAATTTCTTCCCATTTTCATGTCTTATTGCGTGTCAATTAGTTGAAGACGGAACCTGCTTTTCGTAAAACCTTCCTCAATCGTCGTCTTCTTCAGCTAGGGCTCCCTTTTTAAATTCCGTTTTTTCCCTTGCACCTGGGAGTGCAGATTGTGGCCGGTGAAGATAAAGGAGCTTTCCACACAAGCATGTGGCCTTCTTCTCTGCCCGTATGAGAGCATTCGCGAGAGAAACAAGTCTGTGTAGGGAGATCTCTGCGTATTTCATGCTAGTCGATGGAGATGATATTGTGTTCAAAGTCTCAAAGCTGGTGAGTACCGGAGTTATTTGATTGAGATTAATATTGGACATGCCGCTTCACGCCACTTGCGAAGGCCAATACGAATTGAAACTTTTGTGGCTTCCTTTTAAGCTGCGCTTGAGGGAATTGTAACAGCTTCAATTAAAATCTTCAATTCCATCCATAATCCAGTCATCGATGTCTTTGCTCTTTTTCCCCTGCGCTTGTGGTCTGTGTGGCTCAAGTTCATTTGTGTGTGTGGAATAGTGTATAGGACATGGAGAGCATAGATTTTTTTGACATTTGACTTCGGATTGCCGGCTAAGATTGATGGCTTTTCATTATATTGTTTACTGTATGTTAAAACTCATGAAACTAGCAACTACCACCTTTTATTCGCGGTGTGTGTGAATTGATTCTGTCATTAGTGTATGCTTACTATGTTTGGTCTTTATTCACCATATATTGGTTTTTTCAACCATGTACCTGGGGAAACTGCTGCTGTTCAATTCACTAGGAAAAGTATTCTGGAAAGCAAGCAAATTGCGACTGTCAGGTAATCAAACAGGCCATGGACGGTAAAGCTGAGGTGCTATGGACATGATCGGGGCATTTTTCTGCTGGTCTGCATGTGGAGGATGTTTGTGTGTTTACTCTCCTTGATAGGGATGATGTTGTGTGCAGAGTCTACATATTCACTAGTGCTGGTAAGGACTTGATTTACATTGATCGAGATGAACTCTGGAAGTGTCACTTTGGGTTTGTAAGGCTCATAATAATCCAGATGGGCAAAGTCATTAATTCCACATTCCAAATCTGAATGAACCGAAAAGAATGTGCTTCAGGATGTCCTTTTTGGTTTATGCATTCTTGTTATATTGATCTTCATTCTGCATTTGAAATTAAGTATCATAGTCTTATGAAGATTATGGGTTTTATTTTTCGCACATGGAATACCAAAGAGTTTTATGAGAAAATATGGTGAGAATCTCTCAAAAGGGATGCTTCTGAGAGTGTTGAATAGTGCAATTATTTGGCTTGCGAAAGTGGAAAAATGTGATGAGATGGTTTGATTATCAAAGGGTTGGAATGAATTCGCAGAGCATTACTCTCTCTGGGAGGCCCAATTTTTTATCTTCAAATCTGAAGGGATTCCATTTTCCATGAATCATATTCAATATGAGCACCTCTGAGATAGAATATCCGCCAATGAGTGGCAATTCGTGGAACCAAGCCTCAGCAGTTGTGGATTTGTCTCGCCCGAAATTGGAAGGTGCCGGTGATTGCCGTGATGCTTCTCTTGAGCTTGAAGTCTTGGGGGGTGCGTTCACCCAACTGTCCTTGGATTCGTCAGGCAATGGAATCTGATCAGGTTTGCGAAGTTCATGGCAGTTCCTATGCACATTCATCAGCACTGAGTTTGAGGTATGAATCTTAATCTACTGGCTAATATCCCCTAGACTGTGTTCTTGTGTTTGATTTGAATTCCATACAGGAACTCTGCGAATCGTTAGGCTGAGTCATTTTTGTAGTTCTGTCTCTAGCTCTCTCGTGGGGGCATATCTATGTATTGGGAGATCTCATATATGTCAAGCCAATGGAGAAAAGCAAACCGGACATATTGGATTTGATTGTGCTGAGAATCGTATTGGTGTTCATATAGGCCTCAAGAAGCTAGACCAATAGAAAGACATATATCTAATGATTTAAGGTTGCTGTGTTGGTGGATATGAGTTTCACATAACAAAAACTTTTCTCATGTTATGTTTGCGACTGCTGCAGGTAAGCTAAAAGAGCTGGGCCTGTACAGAGCTCTCGCACCGGCCAGCAAATTCAAACCCAAGTATCCTATCTTTCAAATTGTGGTGAGGTGAATATATCTGAAGAAAAGCTATGTGGTAAGATCCTCATGACAATAACAACTCTTGGATTTAAATCACATAGAATCGCTACACTATTTTGGCTCTAGGTTAATCGTGCATCGTGCCAAGAGTTTCTGTTTCTGTCCTTCACATGCTTTGAAAAGGATCCTCATACTGTCTTCCTCAGAAGACACTGGTTTTTTCTCCTTTTTAATGACAAGATTGCAAAACTTCTATTTGAGCAGAGAGTTCCCAATTCATTCCCAAGGATGCACATCAAGAAAAGCCCGCAGGCCATGGCCCTCATATTTCAAGACAAATCATGGCCGTTGAAGCTCATCAGCCATGAACATTATGGAAAGTTATCTGCCAATTGGGCTGCATTCCTGAGAGAAACTTCTCTGAATGCGGGAGACGCGTGTGTTCGAGCCTATTAGAAGGGACGACATCGTGTTTGGACTATCCATCTTCGGAACCACTGATAAGACTTGGGTGAACAAAGCTATGCAACAGGACGCAGCAGAGGAAGCATTGCTGTAGCTCACTTTCGGTGAGAACAGAACTTCAGAATTGCTAGGCTGGATTCTGCTTCCGATTTGGCAAAACGGATAAAAGCATGAGCTTTGTTTTAAAGAATGCGATGGTCCGGAAAGTGTACGATCCCATTCCTTGATCCTAGTGTTAGCAGTCACCATGTAGGCATGAGTCGTGAGACGGAGGAAGCTGATTGCTAATGTCGATTATATAACTTCCATCTTGGAAACAACATCTTGAATTAGGTGCTGCTTTAAGGTTTCTGGTGGCTCAACCTTTGGAACTGTAGAGTGCAGTAACATCGAGTACACTTCTCTGAAGCCGTATGCCAACTCTGAAATTCAAGGCATAGGGCTTAAGATTTTATGATAATGGCTTTACAAGCTCCAGTGAACTTTCATCAGATTCTTTTTGTCTTGTCTTTTCGAATTCTTGAAGATTTTATGACGAGTGTTTTCGCATGTGGGCGCAAATTGAAGTTTATTAGTTTCTTCTCATGGGAAGAGCATTCAGAATTTATTTTGGTAAATTAACTGAATCTTGATGGGCATGGCAAAGCAATTTCCAATCTGTACTACATCTTTTCATAGTTGGTCAATTAAAGAAATTTTCAATCCAATGTCTATTGAATTCCTCGGTGTAAGGATTTCCATGATTGCATTGGCAGTTGATGTCCACTTGTTGGAGATTTTTTTCCTCTGTATAGTGTTTATAATGCAATCAAATAGATTACTAGGATGATACTCATTAGTAATATGTATTATAAAAGGATGTTAGCTAGCAATTTCTTTCATACTCGAGCACTTTCTAAAGGATAAATTTATCCCCGTATTTCTCATTACCTTCTTCTAACGTGGAGAGCAATTATAATATATCCGTCGAATTGTTTGAATTTCGAGGTTCACGATAATCATAAATTTCAATCTACGTATAGATCTTTTCACAGTAAAATAGTTGAGGAAGTGCTCATACGAAAGACTATTAAAGTTTTCATTTTTAGCTAACTGTAGCCACGAACCTGTCTAGACTCGAGTGAACAATTATAAGCCGGTTTTTTGTGATCCTCCACCTCCAAAGCCACCCAATTCTCCTAAATTAGCTAGTGAATTTGATCCGGAGCATCCCCTCTTCAAAGTGCTAACACAGCAAGACCAAGAGAGTAAAGTGGTAATATCTAGCCTAATCCATCACTGGCATATATCAAGTTTAATTACGATTGCTATATATGAGGCCTCGATATTACGTTTTGCCAAGTTGATTTGGCTTGTCTCGGAAACTATATGACATGTTATTGTTCTCAAAGTGTCCATTCGGAACTAGGGAAAAAATGAATTAAGTAAAGACAGTAATTGGGTTGTGATTGCCTTTAACTAATTGAAAATAGCTATTAATGGACACCAATTCTTCAAGAATGCTTTAGATTGCAGGTTAACATAGATGACTTTCATGAGGCATAATGTCAATTAGACTTTCTAATTTGACCAAAAAAAAAAAACTTTCTTAAGCAACCTGGGATTTTTCGAGATCTAACTACTTACGTCACATTCCTTTCGTCATCTCTTTTCACATTCTTGGAGATGTTATGCTAGTCCTTTTGCATGTTGGTGCAACTTATACTACGTTAGTTTCTTCTGTTATGAAGAGGATTTAGAATTTATTCCGTTGAACTAACTGAATTTTGATTTTCATGATAAGAAAAATTTCCAATCTATGCTAAATCTTTTCGTAGCAAGCAAATTTAAAAGACATTTCACACCCGAGTCTATTGTAGTTCTCATGTTCCCCGACGGGTGGGATCGAACATTCTATGTGCAAAGCGAGCCATTCTAAGTCAGATTTTCATGGTCCCACACTTTTATGGCCTCTCACATCTCTTGAACTGGACAGCAAAATTGATTTGGAGTATCGCTTTTTCAAACCGGCGATCCCACGATGTCATACCAATAGCCTGTTAAGATTTGGAGCTTAAATCATCACAGATATTTCTCATGTCCATCTTTTCATGTATTGGCTGTTCAAAACATGTACTTGTCCAGGGTGTTCCGGTTGGATTCGCCAAGCAACATATTCAGGAAAACAAACGAATGTCAACTCTTTGGTATTTGTAACAAATCGTGGCTAGTGAAGCTCATTAGGAGTCATGGATGGGCTAGAGGGATGTAGTATCTATCCCGGGGTTGGCAGGCATTTGCGAAAGAAAGACATACAGTCATAGCTTCTTGATAGACGTCAATCACAAATAATTCACACATAACTATGTGCTTTTTCCCCATGTAGCCAAAAAAAATCCACAAAGAAGATGATTTGTATTGCCAAAAGTCTTTATGCTAATCTGCTGTCACTAGATACATGTATACAAAGAGAAACAAATGCAGCAGGTAGCCTATAATCGATGACAACGTTGCCTAGGAGTGAGCTTTAGGAGCTCACCAATTTCCTTGCACCGCATTATTACAGAATAAAACAACACGTAATATTGACACTAATAACCATGAAGCAAAGCAGATCCAAACCCTAGAACACCAGAGCATGTAATTAACAAATCGAATTCGATAAGACTGAATCATCGACTAATTACCCTAGTTACCAAATGGAGCAACGATTTAGAGAATAGGGGGTTAAGCTATGCAACAACAGGTCACCAACCAAATTTTATGAGGGCAAAGAGCCACCGAATACCAAAAGCAATTTGCTAGTTCGAAACAAGACGAGCATGTCGAGAATTTGCGGGTGATTGCTTACCCTTTCAAACAAAAGAAGGTGGGAAAAGGACGGAGGAGACATGAAGCTTTCTGAGCCTAATACCAAACATTACAAGCTGAGTTAATCAGAGCAACAACAATGGTGCCATCCTGTGCCTACGATGTTGCATTGAGCATTTGTGCCATGTATATCTCATTTTTCTGCGGCTTATGTTTCTACCGTCATAATATTAACTGAAAAGGAAACTTTAGTAAACACCGATTAAGTTTGTGATGACGCAAATTATCCACTCCTCGATGACAATGCATTCAAATAATGCAACTAATACACTGCATTCAAAATGGGCGACTGCAAACCTGAAAAGGCAGAGGATGAGGAAAAACTTTGGTTGGAGGAACATACCGGAGATGTTACACACACACAGTTCATGAGCAATCTTATTTTGTATGCCATGGGCGATTCTTGCATTCGACAGGGTGATTCAACGAGGCCGGATCCAGTAAAGCTTCCTCTTGGTGGGATGGCCACGTCTTCGCAGGGTGTTCGAATGTTGGGCACCAACTCCTGCTGCAGCTCCTCCTGAAACTATTTGGGACTGATATAAGGCCAGCCGATATGTAGATAAGAAAAACTTTAGACACATAAGAAAAACTCTAGGATCTGCAGACATTTCCTCGACAAGCGTAGCATTCAGAGCCTCTCTCACCGTGATCTCTTTCCCCTGAGTAGCATAACTCTGTGACCACGTCGCTGCGGCACAACCTCTCTCTCAACAACGTAGCATTCAAGCCTCCGGCAGTGGCTTTTCGCCTCAGAATCTTGCGCTCTTGAACTTGAACTTGCTCTCATAGCCAAATAAAGCTTGCGGATTCTCTCTCTTGAACGGGTATTCCTCGAAACAGAGTCCAGCTTCGTCATCATTCCATCAAACACCTTCGTTGCAAACTCGATTGCTCCACCACAGGGAAACCGACGGCAATGGTATTTGGGAAGACAGTGACAGAATGGGAGAAATCAAAAGCGAAACAATAATCAACAGACAAATTCAGAGTGAATCGAAATTAATTCTAGAGTTCAATCGGAGAAGAAACGACCTAGTAAGTGTGACTGTTCATTGAGAATTTCGGCATCGCCTGCATGACGCGAGTAAACGGCTGTCTTCCCCTGTTTGTTTTTTCAAAATCGTCTCACCCTCTGATGCTCTCTTGCGCAATTGACCGAACACTTGCTGGTCAGAGGACGCAGCACATTCAACGACCAGGAAAGTCCGTGGTCAAGTTCGACAGTCGTGGTGGCTAAACAATAAATGACGATCCCGAGCCTCATCTTCTGTACAGGCAAGGCAACCATGGGTGGTCCCTGAGCTTCATCTTCTCTCCACATCAATCAATCCCCTTCATTCATTCAACCGGAGCTAGCTCTCTCTATCTACCTTCTTCGGCTATCCATCATTTTCTCTCTGTCCATCTTCATCTTCACCAAGTCTTCCTCCATTCTTTTTCTCTCTCACACCGTCGTCGCTGCTGAACCATCAGGTCGTTTCATCTCCGATTGAACTTTTGAGTTAATTTCGATTCATTCCAAATACATTTGTCGATTTTTGCTTTCTTTCTGTTCTCTTCCACTTCAATTGCCGTCGCTTGCGAGTCCTTCGTTTCGCCCGTCTAGGCCGCGCGCAAAGCGGGGAGCCGCTGGTGTTTACAAGAGCTTATCCGGATTGCCAAGCTGAGGTTGGATCATCTGGATACGATCCGCTCGATTCGAATGATGAGATTTTTGGTTTCACTCTCGGTCCTCTCCCCCGGTCCGGCGTCGCTTCATCAACCGAAGCATCCGAGGCCAATCGAGTCATCGTCTGTCCGAGACGATGGGCGGAGCGTGAAGATCGGCGGCGAGCTGAAGAGAGAACAACGAGAATTCGGTGCAGAGCGGAGCGGTGAAGATTCGGATTTTGGGTGGATTGAGTTGAGGGAGAACGGTGGCGAAAAGGCGAAGCGGCGGCCGTTGGATGAGAAAGAAGTACGTGTGAAAATAGAAGAAGAAAATTGCTTAGAGTCTTCACCTCTTCGCTTTCTTTGATTTTATGCATGAACATTTTTATTTTGATCATAAAGTATTTTCGATTGTCTTGTCATTTTTAATGAATCAAACGAATGAAAGTTCGAAAAATAAATTCCTCAAAAATACTTTCACTCAAATAGACACATCCAAAAAGTGTAATTGTTATATAATTAAAAAATAGACATCATGATCCCTACACTCACACATATATAGAGTATATCGACTTCTTATTCAAATCAAGCTCCAATATCAAATTAATACTTTTGAGCTGGAATCAGAAGTATGGCACTGTAGCAGCTCGATTTGACCCTTAAGCCAAGCCATGTTGACACCCAATTCGACTAATAGGAGTTGACGTATCTGTTCAAGCGGTTAATGATCCTTACGCGTAAAATTCGAGTGCAATATTATTCTTGAAAAATCTCATTACTCAAGAGGAGTCGGTAGTCCTAATTCTCTTGTATTTTTTTCATCCCTATGACAATCAATAGCTCAAATGATAAAAGCATGTGAGCATTAGTAAATGTAGGTAGAGAAATATTAAATACCAAATGTCCTCCGTTTAATTTTTCCATAAATTGACTTGAAATGTACCCAGAGAAATCCCTGATAATTTTAACTTTTGGACGAGATCGAGAAATCCCTGATCAGTTTGCGTTGTGTCATTCCCTCGTCCTTTGTAACATTTAACATACATTTCAAACAAAGGAAAGTTTCACTTTTATTTTTCGCAACTTCAATTCCAAAGAATAATTTCTTCAGTTTTCCTAGGTCTATAATTGGAAAATTTACATAATGCGATTTCCGGTTATGGTTAGATCAACAACAAAAAAATCATGAATTGTTAACCCCTGAGAAATCATAAAGGGAAGAAGAAGAAGATTCGTAGGTTTTCCATTTCTTGGGTTTTGAGCGTCGGTCACTCCGCTTCTTCTCGATCTCCACTCGCTAAAACCTCTCTTCCTGTCGTTCTCGCAACATCGCACAATCTCTCTCTCCGACCCTTGAGCCGAGCTATGCCGCCTATATAGGTCTCCGACCACCGCCGTATCCACGCCGCCGGTCGCCTTGGCATGTGGCATCAACGTCGCACCTCTTTCTCTGCCTCCGAAGCCCCCAAACCCAAGAGGTTTCTTGCTTCGGTTCTACGGGATTGTCGAAGATGGATGAGGACCAGGAGATGGAGAGGTTCGGGATGGACAATGATTACAAGGACCCACAGTGGATCGACGGGGAGCTCTATTACCGGCGGCGGAGAGAGAAGCGCGCGTAGAGACCAAGGAGGACGTGGTCTACGGTGTCTTCGCGTCGTGGGGACTCCGAATCGGACTACGACTCCTCCTCCTCCAAGAGGAAGCGAAAGAAGAAGAGAGACATCCTGGTAAGCCTGATCTGTTGAAACCTGTGAATTTTCATGTCGGCCGGCGCAGTCATACCCGAATAGGGAGATTGATGAGAACTCGAAGACAGAGAATGAGGATGACGAGTCCGCTGCCATGGATGAGGAAAAAGAGGAGTTGCAAGCTGAGGCAGAACTCCAGAAGAAACAACTGAACGGTATGCAGGAAATAATGAGTAGGCTAGGCCGGATTGAGGAGGAAAAGTCGATGGGAAGAACATTGACATTAAACTCGCTAGCCAAGTCTTTCGGTGACATGCAAACAAGGTTTCCTGATGAAGCAAATCAAGATCCCAATATGAAAATTTCCCTAGAACAGCGGACAAAATAATTTACTGGTCGAATTCGACGAGACCGAATCATTGACTAATTACCCTCGTTACCAAATGGAACAACAATTCAGAGAATCATGGTTAAGCTATGCGACAAGAAGTCAACGAACAAAGTTTACGAGGGCATAGAGCCATTGAATAGCACAAAGCAAATTACAGCTTGGAAACAAGAGGAGCGCATCCAGAATTTGCAAGTGATTGCTTACCCTTTCGAACAAATGCTTACAAGTCGAGTTTAATCAGAAGAGTAATAACAATGGTACCATCCTACGCCTACCATATTTATATTGAGCATTTGGGTCATGTCCGTCTCATTTTTCTGTGGCTTATGTTGATACCGTCCATAATAGCTAATAGCAACTGAAAAGCAGAATTGAATAAACACCAATTAAGTTCGTGACCCCGCAAACTATCCACTCCTTGATGACCCCTGCATAAGAAATTAGTGACTGCAAAAATCTGGAAAAGCAGAGCATGAGCAAGAACTTTGGCTGGAGGAACATACCAGAGATGATGTTACACACAACGGTCATATTTCTCTTTTTCGAGAATCCGACGAAGCAACTCTTATTCTGTATGCCATGGACGATTCTCGCGTCCGAAAGATCCTGAGGGTGATGGTGATTCAACTTGGCCGGCTTAGGTAAAGCTTCCTCCAGGTGGAAGAACTTTGGTTGGGAATTTCCTCAGCATGCGTAGTATTCAGAGTCTCTCTCACACTAATCTCTTTCGCCTTAGTAGCATAATTCTATAACCACGTAGCTGCAGCACAAATCTTTGACTACCTCTCTCTCTCGACAAGACAGCATCTGAGCCCCCAGTAGTGGCTTTTCGTCTTAGTACCGACCATAACTTGCGCTCTGGAACTCGAACTTGCTCTACCGCCGGATAAAGCTCACTGACTTTCTCTCTCTTGAGCGGGTATTCTTCCAAACAGAGTCCAGCTTCTTCCTTCCACCGAATAACTTCCTTGCGAACTCTGTTCCTCCTTCACAGCACAACCGACAGCAATGGAAATTCAGAAGATAAGGAGAGAATGGGACAATACAAAAGCGAAACAGAAATCAACAGACAAATCTGGAATGAATCGAAATGCACTCTGGAGTTCAATCGGGGATGAAACGAAGCAACGATTTTCAGAATTTGTTGACGTCTTTGCAAACCATACTCTCCTCATATCCTGGTATTAAGATGAGAATTTATGTAAAATAGCATGCTAGTGCTAGCACAAGATATGATCCCTTGTCATGCTAATTAAGTCGGGCAAATTATGTTACATACAGCCTATATATACCCTATTCCTCTCACAACCAGCACATATGGAGGCCTAATAAGAGCAGACCTTTTCGGCAAAAAAAAAAAAAAAGAAGAAAGAAAAAGAGCGGAACTAAGTCAAACTATTCACGGCCCATTTCAGATTAGGGTGATAATCATTTGAGATCGGCTCGACCAAAATATAGTGAAGCTCTAACTCAAATTACTCTGAGTATCTTGTCAAACTAAAGCTCAAGTCCGCCAATACTCGGTTCAACGAGCTTTTGAACCTAATTCAAAAAATATAATTGTTTTAAAATCAGGAGTAGATATCCTTAGCCACACTCATGTATAGGTAAAAATATTGACTTTTATTCGAGTCAAGCTCCAACATGAAATTAATACTTGGTTGAGGCAAAATTAAGTTTGGAACATCAATTATGGAGTTGAGTAGATCTCAAATTGGGCACTATAGTGGCTCATGTTGACATTGTTGACACTTGAATTTCGCCAGCGAGTTTCATATTCATAGAAACTCGTTTAAGAGATTAGACTCGTTGTCACCAATGAAATTTTACTGCTGATAAAATAAATAGTCAGTTTCCATAACACGATGTCCATTTTCCCAATTACATCCCTTTTGCATTTAGATACTAGACACGTCGTAGATATAGGATCTCCGATTTTACATCGATAAATTAGGTATTATTCATGAATTTCGTCGCAATTGATGGTCAAATTATTCAGTAACGCCCAAGTTCAACCCTTAATCGAAGACATCGTGGTTTTGTATCCTATATTTGTATTCTCCATCTAGTTTCTTATGTATTTTAATCTAGGGACGTTGAAGTTTGGAGACCAATGGGCCGCAAAACAAAATTTCGCTCGACGGAGGCCAGTCAACACCAAGGACCCAAGTTAACTTTTATGACGAAGCCTATAAGCTGGCCAACTAAATAATTGTTAGGACGGCATCTAGCGACTTCTTTTTTTTTTATGGAAAAATAAACGATTTGAAAGATATTTTTTTGAAAATAATCTTTTATATCACTTATAAAAATGAATGAACGAATAATATTTTTTTTTTGGTATTCAAGAATCCGCACGGCTTACGCCCGCGACTATACGTCGATCGGGAGTTTCGAACCCTCAACGTGGACGAAGAAGGGCACGCACTCAACCAACCACGCCATGCGTGGGTGGGTAACAAATAATATTTTTATCATTCATTAAAATCTATAACCATAATTTGTTGTTGAAATTGCACCTATTTGTGGTGATTGTTCACTAGTTAGGTAGTGTTTTACAGCTTTTCTTTAGATTGACAAAAGGGTTGGCTCGGCCTGAGCATGACATGGCTAATGGTAAGGGTGTCAATGGTTCAGTTTGGTTCGATTTTCTTGAGAAATCGAACCATTAGGGTGTAAGGAACCAAATCTCGCCCTAAACTAAATATGACCTTAACAAAAAAATCCAGTTCGATTCGGTTTTCGATTTTTTTTCGTTTTCTTTCTTTTCTTTTCTTATTTCTTTTTTGTTCAAAGCCGGCGGAGCCGCCGGCCTTGGGCAAGGGGTCGTGACCCTCACCAATGCCAGATTTGGCATCGTGAGCCCTCGCCTAAGCCCTTATCGGCCACAACAAGAGCAGCCTCGGGCCGCAACCCCTCACCCATGGCCGGTGGGGTCACTGCCCTTTGCCCACAAAAAAAAAAAAGAATGGTTATTTTGAAAAATTTTAGTACGATTTGGTTAATTGTATTGAAAAAACAGAAAATGGAAAAACATAATGGTTAGTTTTCAATTGTCGGTTATTTTTCAATTGCCCGAACCGACAATTGAAATGAATAAAATAGGACGAAATTTTTAGTTCAGTTAGTGGTTCAGTTCAATTTTCCAATTCGGTTTTGACACTCCTAGATAATGTCTATTGGTTGGCCCTTATTTATGTGTGTGTTGGAAAAGCAATTGATGAGTCGTCTTAAGAATTAGAAGCCAAGTCCTCTTACATGGAGAATGTTATTCAATGCTGTTAAAGTAGAATAAATATGTAAATCACACAAGGAAACTAGTTGATATGTACAAGCAAATTGCAAGAATGTCGCTACCTCCATAAATAAAGGGAATGACATGACAGATAAGAAGGTGGCTCGTTATGATTCTAAGGTTCCATTGTAGATCTAATGGCTAACAAATTAAATATCAAATAAGAAATACTGTTGTATTTCGTCATATTAGTCAGATATTTGAGGAAAAAAAGCTTACTTTACTTTGTCAAATTGAACCAATAGTTTGATAAATCATTAATTTAGATGTGCTTGAAAGAATTGAACAACTTAAGGTAAAATTCTCAATTCCATCCATGTTACGATCATTGATTTCTTTGCTTTTTCCCCTGCACTTGCGGTATGCGTGTTAAGTACATTCAGTATATTGAAAGGCTTCTTCCGGTTATGTCTAACGTGAAGAACATGTACATGTTAATACCATGATCACGGGTATTGATTTGTAGATTGTTGCAACTCGATACAAGGTTTACAGCAGTACCTATGAGAATTCTCATTTCTCAAGTGAGACCCTTGAGCAGGTCTTGCAAGGTCCCTCGTTTTCATGGCTTCCCACTGCTCTTGAAAAAAACCTAGAGAATTTGAATTGGAGTATCCATTTATGAAATTGGTAATCTGGCCACCTTTATTAAGGATAGAACTGCGCTAACATGAGATTAACTCCTGCAGCGTTACCATGAGAGTTCAAAAATTATGAGCGCTATTTGTAGAGACTATGAGAACAGTATTGTGACATTTTAACTTCAAATTTCAGGTTGGGAATGATGACTTCTATGAACCAGTAAAGACTGTCAATTGAATTTCCTGAAACTAGTAAATACTAGCATGTATTTACATTTCTTTTGCCTTTTCTCTTTAAATTTTGTTTGTATTTATTCTTTTCCTTGTCATACTACATTGGCAGAGCGTTCCTTGTGGTTTTATAAAGAGATAGACTCAGAAGAATCAGCAAATTCGGAGTCTTAGGTTTTTGAACAAATCATGCCTTTTGTGGTTGGCCCATGTTTGTGAGAGAAGCTTGTCTGGATGAAGGGAATGTCTACATGTTTGAGCTCGCTGATGGGAATGATTTTATGGTCAAAGTCTCCATCTCCAATTATGCTAGGAAGAACCTCATTTAGATCGATTGAGATGAACACTGGAAGCCTCACTTGAGGCCGTGTATTTACTAAAACGAGTCATGCCTCATTTATTCAGTTGCGACAGACCTAGGCTTGGGAAGAAGAGGCGACATAATACGCCCTGCTTAAGCCATAGCTACTGCAACAGGCCTAGGCTTAGGATGACCGAGCTCACGACAACAGCTTGCAACAATTGCTTCACGAGAGCTACTACTGCAAGCAGGTTCAAACTTGCAATCGGAAATGAAGGGAAGGTAGTTGGGCCCTAGACCCTTTAATATTAGTCCAACCACCTCGGTGGTATGAAAAGAAGAAAAGAAGATCACTTCGTGTTTGCCGGGGAAAATAAGATTACTTACTTTTTCTGAATGTGTATCCATCTAGGACCCTAGGTGCAGCTTTTCATGTTTGTTCGATGGACATCGCAATGCAAGATTGGCGACTCAGACATTCACCAGATTCATGTATCACGGTCCGGTTAAATACACGGATCGTGCAGCCTGACTCAATGCATGATGCATCACTTGATCAGAATGAGTCCGGGACTGATGCCGTGCTCGTTCACCATGAACCAGCATACGATGCATTCAGCATGATTCCATGGACGATGTTGTGCATCAATCAGTGACCGATCTGCACGATGCAGCGAACAACCAGATGAATGACCAAGCGAGCAAGCGGGCAGACAAAGAGTCACCAAGACCCCTCGCCTCCCAAGGGCTTCTAGAACATCCATGGAGCAGTCCACGCATTCAGCCATGGGGGAGCCGAAAAGACTCACTAAGGGACGAGCCATTCTAGACAAAATCCAAGAACCCATGCAATGCAAGACAAGGAGAAAAGACGAACAGAAAAAGACGAAACAGAGGACTTGAAGGGGCCATCCGCATCTGCCTTCTCTTGTCTAAATAGGCGTGAACCCCCACATTGCAACACACCTTGTACACACATCATCAAGCAATAGAGCATTCATTCTCTCCCATGATTCAATCTCTCTCGATTCCCTCTCATCCCTCTACATTCGAGCGTTGTGAGCAAGTGACCGATCCTCAGGCCTAGGCTCGACTAGTGCGCAATATCACTCAAACGGCCGTGAGTTGCCGCATGGTCGTGGTTCGAACAACCAGCCCATGACACGTGTCTCTATATTGATTACATGCTCTTGCTATAGACTCTAAGAGCACAGGATTGTGATATTTTGAACTCAGATTGCAAGTTTGTGATTAAAGACTTTCCAATTAAGCCATTTAGACTGCTAATGTGGACTCTGGAAACTAGCAAATACTAGCATAAACGCACATCTTGTTTGCCTTTTCTCTTAGTGTATGCCTACATTCCTATGTCTCATCATATATCGGCTGGACAAATGTCTTCATGGGCAGAGCGTGCCTTGTGAATTCATAAAGACATACAGTTAAGGAAACCAGCAAATTGCGACTCTTGGGTATACGTAAAAGTCCTGCACACATTTTCTACTTTGGGCATTTCGCTTGAGCTTGCTACGCTTTTACAATTGCCTTTTTGGAAAGGATCTCTAATTCAGCGCTTACCCTGGAATTGTAGCTATCCAATCGTACAAGATATTATCTTTCAAAATCTTATTGACATTTTCAAGGACTTTAAAAATCAAATCATTTAACTACAAGGACGGTCCTCACAGATTAAGATCAAATATGATGGTCGACTTATGCGTCCCAGAAATTGAAAAAACAGGGAAGTATTTGGGGATTCTTTCGAATTGGGGCGTTTCCAAAACACAGATATTCTCGTGGATCTTAGCCTGGGTATATATGAATTGGAGGGTTGGAAGGAGAAATTGCTATCAAAGGCTGGTCAGGAAATACTCCTAACGATTGTTGGGAAAACTGGCATGGCGTTTGGCAAACTCCCCTTCTTCTCTCTGGGGCCAAGTGCTCAAGGGACTATACTTTTCGGGTTGCGACTTCTGGAAAGCAAGGGAAACTACTAGAGCGTCCTGGGGCTGGTAGGGTATCCTAATGGGGAGAGACACTATCGAGCCTTCTGTTAGATGGTTTGTAGGAAATGGGGAAAAAAATCAGAATTAGGGAGGGTAAGTGGCTACCAAGAGGGATGATTGGAGGATCAGCTAATAGCAGTGAACCGACGACGGTCTCGGAATTGATTGATGGTCAAAATCATGCAGGGAAGGAACAAACTCTTGTCAATTGGTTCGGTGAGGAATTAACCAATGAGATTCTTTCAAAACCATTGGGAACTTTACCAGTTCAAGATAAGCTGGTTTGGACAAACACTAAATCAGGTGAGTAGTCGGTTAAGAGGGGCTACAATGGATGCAGGATGGAGTCAGAGAGGTAGACTCAGATTTTCTTAGCCATTGATTGTGCCAAAATGCCATCCGAACCAATGTAAACCTTTTCAGGTGGAGAATTGCAGAAGAGGATACTTGTGATTTATGTCGTCAACAACCCAAAACACCTGAGCATTTGTTTCTGCTCTGCCCCTAGACAAAAGATATATGGTCAGACTTTGCTATACAGATTCATATTAATGCTTATGGATTAACCAGAATTGAAAATTGGTTACTGAACTTCAGCCATTCCTCATTTTGCTTTGAGCGCCTCGTCGCAATTCTCTAGCAAATCTGGAAATCCAGAAACAATTTCATCTTCCGCAGGAAAAAACCCCACCCACAGAGCCTGGTGAGTTCCGCCTCAGCATTATTTCATGATATCTGAAGGTGGGCAACTAGAGAGAGAGAGAGAGAGAGAGACCAAGTTTTGGGGTTGCAATGGTGCAATTATTTAGCCTGTGGAATTGGAAAAAATGTCATGAGACGGTTTGATTATTTGGAATGCATCTGTTAAGGCCAATTTTGGGTCTTTAGATACGAAGGGGACTCCGTTTTCCATTCAGTCATATTTGATAAAAGCGTGTCCAAGATAGAATAGCTGCCACCAAATGCCGATGGTAAGGAACCGAGCCTTGGCAATTGTGGATTTGTTTCAATGAAAGTGGAACCTGCCAGCTGTGTTCGCGTTGTTTTCTCGTTTGATTCGAAGTCCATACATAAACTTTCCACGTCGTTAGGCTAAGATAAATTGGGTTAAGAGCTAATTCATCCTCATAAAGATTCTCCATCTCTAGCTCAGCTGTGTTCGCATCTTGACTATAAATGAGTACGTCGATGTAATTCATCATCCATCACGTGTACTGGTACACATACATAGTAACCAACAACTTCACTTTTTAAGATTCTCAATAATTTCAAGTTGGTATTTTCTTATGCATTAAATTCTGGAAAAGAAAATCTAGATGCATATCTTGTTGATGGTAATCTCCATTGATACATCTCACTCGTATGTGTTGCTATCATATTCTCACAAAATTTAAATGGGATTCATTCTTATCAAAAGTAAATGAGTTACTTATTTGTATACATATTATCACTTTTTTTACATTTTGGAAGTAATGAGGGCCAACTTCTTGTGTAATTACATTCCACAAGAATCTTCGAATTCCCAATACAAGAACGCATGAAATGCATTTTGTCTCTCGCCACAAATGTACTACCATTTTTGAATTCTCTCGCCACAAACAAAATCCCATTTTTTTAATCTCCAATTTGTCGCTCTTTACCAATTCAATTCTCTTGTCATGCCTTTTTGTGATAATTTGCATGCATATAAGCAAGTCATTCTTACCAAACGAATCCCATTTAAATCATGAGAAAATAAGATTCCAACATCCCCAACTGAGATACATTTCTGAATATTAGTATTGACACGATATGTGTGACATCCTGAATTGGATATTGTCCGCTTTGGCCCGTCCCATACCAAAGCTCATGGTTTTGTCCTTTGGCCCGTCCCATTCGCCATCCTAAAAGCCTGCCATGAGCCACTCCTTGTCCAAGTTCAATAGCCCAAATGACCACTCCCTACCCTCGTCGGACCGAGTCGTTACAAACCCACTAGCTTTCGCTTGGTTCGTCACCGAACCACATGCCTACTGGAGGGGTCCCCTTCTAATACCTTGTTGTGACATCCTGAATTAATTCACTGAGGAATTGTTTTCTTTTTCCCGTCCCATACTGAACCTCATGATTTTGTCCTTTGGCATACAAGTGGGCACCTTCCTAGGAAGCCACCCATCCTAGGAATGCTCCCACCTTAGCATGCTTAATTTTGGAGTTTCAAAGCTAAGCATTGTCGTTACGTCAAAAGGCGCATCCGTTAGTTAATTTCATTTTTTACATATATATTCCAGAATCGTTCTCTCCCTATTCAGTGCATGGTTGGATTCATTCTTGCCCCCTTCGCATCCTTGAAGCCTACCAAAAGCCACTTCTTATCCAAGCCTACTAACCTCGGCGACCACTCCCTTCCCTTGTCGGATCGGGTCATTACAATATGCATCCAGATTTTCTTTCCCATAATTTAGTGCATAAGAAGATACCAACTTAAAATTAGCGTGGATCTTGAAAAGTGAAGTCGTTGGTCACGATGTATGTGTACTTGTACATGTGATGAATGTTGAATTCCATGGACATACTCGTTGTAGTCAAGTAGGTAAGTGCAGAAAATGCTGCTAACCATTTTGTGTTACTAGAATTAGCAAGGTTTTAATTTAAGTAGTCCATAGTCTTAATTATGGTTATCCATCCATCCATTTTGTTGTTTGCAAAACAATTATCTTTTTCAATTTACTTAACGCACAATTTACAAAAGGTTTTTACATCTTCCAAGCTCCAAAATGCATTTTCCTTTGATGAACTTGCAATCTACTAATAATATTGCACAAATTTGAGAGGCACATGCCACAAATAAATAAGATTAACCATAAAGGAAAAGTCGATTATTTTTCTATTGCCAAGAAGTAAAGGTATCTTAAATCTTTCTGCACAAGATCCCATGAGGTAAATAATATTTTTTTTCTCACCGAATTCATACAACCTATCAACTTTTGAAATTAAAAAGTAAAGTAAAAACGCCAATAAAGCACACAACAGGACTATGCCGTCTAAAATTTCTACAGATGCTCACCATAAAGAAGGGCACAAGTGAAGTAAAAAGGTAAGGCCAACAATAGAAGATAAAGATGTTCGTTATCTTGAGCTAAAAGTCCAAAGGATCCCAATTAAACAACAAAAAGAGCACAAATAAAGCCTAATTGAGCCAGCAAAACACTAAAGCTAACAATATAAAATAATGATGGTCATTCCCACAACAGCAAACATGATGCTTCTGCAGATAATTTAGGCTCCGTTTTTTGGCAAAAAAAAATGTGGCATTTCTAGAAGATGTTTTCCAGCTAGTCATTTTTGCTAAAATGACAATATTTGTCAATGTTTGGCTAAATCTGAAAATGAACTAGAAAACATTTTCCACCGTTTGGTATGGAAAATCCAACTTAATTCTCCTCCGTGCACTAACTTTAATTATTTTTTTATTTTTATTTTATCTTTTCTTTTTTAAAAACTGCATTTTAATTATAATTTTTTATTTTTTTATGTTTTCTTTTTGTCCTCTTCTTCCGATTGCCTGCCATGGCCATGGCATTGAAGAAGAAGGGAAACGGAAAAAAAAAAAAAATTTAAAAATTTTAAAAAAAAGAAAAAAGAGAAAAATAAAAAATTTTGAACATTTAAAAAAAATAAAAAATGAAAAGAAAATAAAAAAGAACAATTGAAAAGGAAGGAAATGTGAAAGAAGGAGGAAGGAAATATGGGAAAAATGTTTTCATCTTCTCAAAAAGAGGAAATCACTATCCCTACTTTTGAATGAGTTTTTTCCATGGACGGAAATTTTTTTCCTCACTAGCTTATTTTTCACGAACAAAAAGCCGAAAAATATGAAAATTATTTTCCTGAAAATTATTTTTCATGAAACAAACGGAATCCTAATGTAGTTTTTTGTATTTCATATAATTGCAACACTTGATCGGAATCACGGGGTTCAAAATTGTAAATTCCAACTTGGAGCATGCATCGGTCGTGAGGGAGAGAGAGCAATCAAGCGGAGCTGTCGTGAGGGAGGGAGGAGCAGCGTGAGCGAGGAATGGGATTTTGTCTCACTTTAGTAAGTTTTTTAGGGCCAAACAGGAAACTAGCCAAAAATCATTAATTCATCATTTTAGCATTCCAAAAATACTGAAAATTCAAGGTAGGTGATCCGGGCCAACATTTGGCCGAAAACCCCTTGAGATGGCTGGCCAAACACCCCAACTATTCCCCAAGGGGCTTTGGAGGCTAAAAGCCCCTTGAGAAAACTTAACCAAACGCAGCCTGCCTTGAGCTTATAGCTTACCTAAGGCTAGCATTTGGCCTAAAGCCTCTTGGGAAAGCTTGCGAAGCAACCCAAATTTTCCTTGAGGGGGCTTTCAAGGCCCTTGAGAAAGTTGAACAAAATACAACCTTAGTCCTTCTAAATGTTCCTCCCTTGGATTTTGCATAAAGTGACTTGGAGTGTTAGAAAAAAGGTGGTGTCTACTCGGGAAATTACTAAATATAACAATATACCACAAATCTTCTGTATGAGCCTTGTCTATCCGATACTTGATTATTTGGACTTTTACCCCGTTGAGATATTACTAGGCATGCATCCTTTCATTCCCATATCCTTCATAATGTCTAAAATATGTGCTTCCTTTTGTGAAGGGAAAATTCCACCCCATTTCTTGCAACTTCAATTCAGTAGAAACCAACAAAAAAAAAAAAATCAGTAGAAACATTTTATTTTTCCGAGGTCTTTCAAATTGAAATTCTTATTTGAATTTTCCCTAATTGGAAAATTAACCCAATGTCATTTCCGATTATATTAGGTTAATGAGAAATGAATTTCCTCTCCTTAAAGTAAACAGGGAGCAATCAACAATTGATTGCTTAAATCCTAATTTTTACAATGTCTCAAGATAAACGTGTATTATAACATTCAATACTTCCATCACTCTTTCACTTTTGTAATGGGGGATATCTGGACTATTTGCCTTAACCAGTCCTACGGATTTTATCATATGTTTGTTGACATATGACCTTGAATACTCACCAGTTGCGGTCCTTCCATGTCAAGGATGGAAAATATCTAGTTAGCTAGGCGTCATACATATATACTTTCGTCGAAGTATCCAAATATTCTTCATAGGAAACACCTTGGCATTCTAAGGTATTTCTCGTGCCTAGCTCTACAATCCCGGAGTTGGATTTAGGCCCCAGTGTTGTGTCCGGATTTGTCTTTTATTCGATCCTGCGCATTGCTCATGCATGCAGTACAATCCAAACTGCTCAATGTCCTGTTGCACACTCTGTGGACGGACTCCTCGCCATCTTCGGATTTTCTGTCATAATTGGATCTATTATTTGCCGTTTTGGTACTCGGGTCATTCAGGACGTTACGTCGCGGTCAAAGTGAAACAATGGATGATATTGTTTTCGCTTGTGTCTGTCTTTCTAGTGAAAAACTTTGACTGCACATTTGTGTGATGCAAACTGTAGTTATAGACAGTTCCATAAGCTCCCATTCCGATCTTAAGACTTTCAGAGAATGATGATGTATCAGAAACAATCTCTTCCTACGAAAAAATCTGATATTGCAGCGCCTGGCCCAAAAGAGCATTCTCCAGCTTTTCCTTCTCTGTCACATTATGCAAAGCCTTCATCTCCGCCACCTTCCTTTGGGATAAACACAAAGGATTTAGGATTGGATTGACAAAAAAAGAAGATTTAGGACTGAAATTGCACAATTACAAATAGATTTATGATCTTTTTGGTAATTTCCCCCATCATCGCAGTTGCATTGAATCATTAGCTAGAGATCAATCCCCTTCATTTAATTGGAGTCATCTCTTTCCATTTCTTCTTCGGCCAAGCAACATTTTCTCTCTGTCCATCCTTCTTTTTCGACGAGTCTTCCTCCATTTTTTTCTCTCTCAAACTCACCGGCTCCACCATCACTATCATCCAGCTCTTTCTCTAGCTGCAGCCAAAGGCATCTCGGACTCTCTCCCCAGATTTTCTTCGACCAGATCTTTTTGCATCTTATTAACATCTTGCTCTAGATTCCCCCGATTCATCTCCATCAATTCAAGATCATCCCACAGTGAGCGACACTGTCAAATTCCATGTTTGAGTCGCACGCACGCTATCCCCCGTTGCTAATTCTTCTCTAATTCTAAGTCTTCCCTCTCCTGTCCTTGCACATGTTTGGACCAGATTCATTTGTCGCCGGGCCTTCTCGAGCTCACGCTGCCATGGCTACAAATTGTTATGGACAATTTTCGACATATGAAGAATCTAGATGTGTCATACTGTGATGGACTATCAAATATGTTCACACGTACGATGGCTACAAATTTGGTGGCTCTCACAAAATTGAGGATAAGTAATTGCGGGATATTGACAGAAGTCATTAGTGACAAGAGAGGTAGGGAGGGGCATGAAGTGGCTTTCCATCAATTGAAATGTATGGAGCTTGATGGGTTGATAGGGTTGAGATGTTTCAACTTTGGTGGATCCACTTTGATGTTGCCTCTCTTGGAAGATGTCATTGTGACCGGATGTCCTAACATGAAGTTTTTCTCTAGGGGACTAATAGAGGCACCAAAGCTGGAAAGAGTTCAAGCAACAAAGGAAGCGTGGTTTTGGAAGGAAAAGCTCAACATCACCATCCAAAATATGATTGATACATCTGGTAACTAAAAAAATGGGAGGCTATTCAGATGCGAGTGGGATATGCACTTTGATGGGTGATCTCAATACAGCCATACGAAAGTGGTCCGCGCAAACTAGTAAGATCCAATTAATGTCTTTTACAATCCATTTTCTATTTCGCTTTCCCCGAGAGAAGGAAAACTTGAATGATGAGATATTTCATCTTTCGTTTCTTACTTCAGCTAGGCGACACCATCGACCCCATCGGATTTCGCCTCCTTCACTGCAAGGTTTATCCAAATAGAACGGATTTTTCTTGCGAGACTCCCACCATTCCCTGAAGTTCATGGTTTCTGGTCGTCGTCGTTGCCGCTGTTGCTTGAGAGAAGACAAAAGTGCGACGCCAGAGAAATCAGAAGTTCGGGCGAACTTGTAAGTTTGCCCTTTCTTCACTCATGAGTTCTTCGGTCTACCGGAATTTCTTCTGATTTTCGTGTCTTGTTGCGCATAAATTAGTTGAAATTGGAAGCTCGTTTTCATAAAACCTTCCTCAATCGTCGTCTTCTTGAGCTTTGACGCCTAAAAGCACAAGTCCTTAAACTTGCAATAGTTGCCCTAAATCTACGTCTTGCGTGCTTCTGTCGGGAGTATATACGATCTTTCTTTATCACACTGGCTGTCTGAAAATGTGCATGGGCAGAGTACTCCTTGTGGCTTCATCAAGTAAAATAAAAACAAAAGAATCAAGGGTAAATGAACTGTTTCTAAAGCTGTTGCTTTTTAAGCACATCTTATGTTAAGCATTGCACTGTATGATCACAAGCTTATCAACTCAAACCGAATATATGAAGGCTCTTTATATCTTTGCTTATTGTCACGACATATCCTTTCCCCTCCTAAGGATAGTTTAGGTTTAGAGGCATTACCTATCCGTTTAGGCGCAAATTCTCCCAAATCTTACCTCGCGTGATATTGGAATTCATTTTTATGAACTAACATTCCAAGCCATTAAGAGTCGGCACTAGCCTTTAGGGTCGACTAGAAACCAATCGAAATACGGGAGCATTATCTTAATTTCTACGCAACCAGAGCATCTAAGTTTGAGGACTTATTTACGCTAATTATTTTAACTAACGCCCTTTCGGTACCTAACCAATTGGTATTCCTTAAATGACCATGCATTTTACCCATTACATCAAAACTTAAAGACGTCTAACTAGAACTAGGTGACTAGGCATGATGTTTTTTTTTGTCATTTTCATGTAATTATCTACTTAGTTCTCAGGCTAATATTCATAAGAAGGAGCTTTAACAAAAGGAAACCTCAATGCAATTTTAGCGAGATGCCGGACGTTAACTAAAAGGAAAAAAAAAGAAAAAAAATGACTATCCATTAACGAAAAAGTAAACTCGCGGATCAATTGCAAACTCAAATAATCGAACATGAAACGTGGTCGGGTATATAACAAACTAAACCGCAATGGACCTTAACCAAATATATAAAAAAAGAAAGACTATTTACAGACAAAAAAAATAAAAATAAAAATAAACATGCGGATGAGTTGCAAACTCGAATAATTGGACACGAAACGTGATCGGGTATATAACAAACTAAACTAAAATGGGCGTTAACCAAATATATATATATATATATATATAAAGACTATTTATAGTAAAAAAAAGTAAACACGAGGATGAATTGCAAACTCGAATAATCGGACATGAAACGTGATCGGGTATATAACAAACTAAACAAGAATGGACATCAGTCGACCCCCATTGCAAAATAATGACAAAAGAAACTAATTCGGCGGAAATGCAAAAGCAAAGATTGTTTGGTTCTTCTGATTTTTTTTTTGCATCCCTTTTGAAATTTTTTTTTTACTTTTCTTTTATATAAACAAAAAAAAAGTTTCTAACTCTACGCTATATAAAAGAAAAAAAAAAGCTTTCGCGTTAGAAAAGTGTGAAACAGGAATGTAAAACCAAGATCGTGTACGAATTATATAAAAACGACATGAGTTTGCACAAAGTGGATTACCCTTTTTTTTTGCTTTTCTTTTTCATGTCCTCTTTCTTTTTCTTTTTTTTACATACAAAGAAAATGCGTTTCCAATTCTACGTTATTTTTTCTAAAGGATTTGCGAACTGCCTTTTATTAAAAGAAGGAAAAAGAAAGTCGAAACATAACGCGAATTGAGTTCTTCTTTGAGGCGTTTCCTTAAGCACTTTTATCTTAAAAAAAAAAATTAGAAGACTATCCTTCAGAGGTTCCTTTTGACCTTTCAGTCTCGAGATTTAAGTGCAAAAAAAGGTGACCTCAAACACAGACATATACTACTGTACGTATAGAATGGCATTAATCGAATACCAGCAAATAAAATGAACAACCAAAAAAGGAAAGTGACGAGAAAGCCGCTCCAGAGTTGTCGACTGAGCATATTTCGTAAAAACTGGGTTTTATCCCAAACAAGTAGACACGCTCCACAGCTTAATTCTAGTCCGAAATCTTTTGCACGTACGTCACGAGAAGAAAGAAGGTTCGATCTGGATGAAACTGGGTAACATGAAGTTTTCAACGCATCAATCAGCTTGGGAAAGGATTGAACAGACGCACAGAAAAAGCATCGCAAAGCAGGCTATGCGAGAGACCTCTACATCGGGCCATATAACTTCTAGTCTGCATACTTGCAACAGCAAAAATCACACGCAACAACCAAAAGTAGAACATTACCTAGAGAAGACGATGTGATATACAGTGATAACATCACATGAACTGATTCCACCTTACATGAACTATAGTATCAGCTTGAGTACGAGTTCGCCGGACCGAGTAAAACAAGGGCCTTGGCCCGGCGAACCTGGGGAGTTTACAAAGAAAACGAAACAAACTCCACGAGATATTCTACCTGTTGAAAGTTGGAAGGACAGCAAATAACGATGAATCCGATGTCAAAAACCATGGGAGCCTTCCTCGTGCTCAGATATATTCAGACCTCACATGTTCTTTTCCTTTTTTTTTTTTTTTTTACTTCCCTCTCTATTGTTGTGCTTTTCCTATTTTTTCTCAGAGAAAGAACGATCAGTCGTCCTGTCTTCACGTTCTGCCTCCTCCACCTTTTATAGTCTCACTCCAGTTAACAGCTATTATTTTTTGCGTTCTCATCCTTTCGAGAATCGAACTCCCCTGCACTGCAAGAGGCAAAACCTATCCAAATCCCCTGCATTTATGTCCTTTCAACCGAAAAAATCCTGCAGCTCATTCTTTGCAAATTTTTTTTGAAACAGTAGCCTCAATCTGGCTCCAAGAGCCATCCACATCAGCTCCACATCATCTCAAACTTGCTACTTGCGTTGAATCATCATTCTCTCTGCTGCAGCCGATATTCTGCTGCTCCAAGTCCCTTCCACCTCTCTTGGTAGCCAATCAGTTGGCTCGCAGCTTCTTGGGAACAAGTTGAACTCCCGGCCACTTGCCTCTGTAATTTGCTTCAGTCATCATTTCATTTTTTTGTTTTCTTCCTCTAGCAGGCGTGAAGGGGGGAAGAAATGAATGATTCAACTGCAATTTGTTCTTATCTTGGAAATCTTGTCCACTATTGAAGCAGACATTCTCTGCTGCAAGCATTCTTCCTTTCTAGTCCTTCAGCCGAACTTGGCCATCAATCTTCATGCCAACTCGCTCTGCAATTTCCTTCTGCAGAAGATATTTTTCTGTAAATGCTTCTGCTCCAGCTTGATCCTCAGTAATCATTCTTTTCTGCCACGTGTGTGTATGTATATATATATATATTTTTTTTTTCCTTTCTTTGTTTTTTTGGCGGCAACTTGCTCTGTAACTTGGCTTTGCAACTTGCTCTTTATCCATGCTGCAAATATTTCTGCAGTAGAGATTATCTCATGTTGCAACCAAACTTCTCTGCTGCAGAGATATTATACCTTCTAATATTCCTTTTGCAGCCGTGTCTCCTCCTCTCTCTAGCGATGGGTCTGCGGCTCCTTGGGAATTGGCTGAACCAAGCTGCAACTTGCTTCTTATTTTTTATCATCATTCCCTCTCTGCTGGAACTGAAATTTTCCAGTAGATATTCTGCCATGCACAGCCAAAACTCTGACATTTTTTTTTTTTTTGCCCCGTACAGCCGCCCTCATCAGCCTCTAAAAACTGATAGCTCCAACTTGCAGCTTCAACTTGCCTCTATCTCTCTCTAGTTATCATTCTTTTTTGTCCCATGTGTTTTGCTTCCTTGGCTTTTCAGCCGAAACTCCCTGGGTGCAGCGTATTCAGCGACAAATTGTTGGTCTACGCATTTTCTCTGGTGCAGCGTATGTGTCAGTTTGACTGTTTACCCTATTGCACTCTAGGGGCATAGATTTTGACATTTCACTTTGGATTGCAGTATAAGATTGATGACTTTCATTATATGGTTTAGTGCCTTAAACTCGCTCCGTGTATGATTTGATTCCCTCGTTAGTATATGCTTATGTTTGGTCTTTTTTCACCATATGTTGGTTTTTCAACCATGTACATGGGCATGCTGCTGTTCAATTCATCGGGCAATATATTCAGGAAAACAAGCAAATTGCAACTGGTAGGTATTCAGATATGTCATGAATGGTGAAGCTGAGGAGCTATGGGCACGATTGGGGGCATTCTTTTCTGCTGGTTGGCCCGTATTTGCAAGAGAAACTCTTCTGCATGTAAAGGATGTTTGTGTGTTTACGATCATTGATAGGGATGATGCTGTGTGCGGAGTCTACATATTCACTAGTGCTGGTAAGGACTTGATTTATATTGATCGAGATGAATGAAGTGTACATAAACTGTTTCTAAAGCTGTCGCTTTCTAAGTGCATCTTATGTTAAGGTGGCACGGTAAGATCCCAAGCTTATTAGCTCAAACTGGCATGTCTGAAAATCAAATATATGAAGGCTATTAATATCTTTGCTTATACTCTAGTGTTTTTTCAAAGTGTACTTCAATAGTGTAGGAAATCACACGACATGTTATTTTCCTAAGAATGTTCATGGGTTTATGTTTATAACCAGGTATATATATTAACAATGGAATAATTAAAGCGGGGGAAAAAAATTGAAAGGACAATTGTGGGGACATAAGTTGGTCATCAGAGTTTCGAGAGATAACAATAATCTCCTCTTTAGTGGTGAGGCGTCTAAAATTGTTGGAAAAGCACATGCTATGTCACGCCCCGATCCTCGAGCGCGCGGCATCCCTGTCATCTCGTCCCTCGGGTTAAAAAGATAGCGTCCCAGGCACGCTATCAACCCATGAGATTAACTGCGCATGTGGAAACGTAGAATATTCCCGGACAAAAATATAAAATAGGGATAGGCAAGTAGGAAAAACGCATTAATTCAAAAACATCATTTTATTGACAAACTTGTCTTATCCAATCAAGACAATACACCATTTAGCTCCATACTTCGGAGTGGGTAGGGTCAACTCACATCTTCTCCGGGTAGAGGACTATGTCAACATAGCCCTCCGCATCAATTCGAACAGAACCCTAAATTCCATCATTTCGGACACGAAAAAGGTTAACCACAATAGGATGAGAAATAAATCCCCGTAAGTCAACGCCTAAGTCCGGCTAGGCCGTTGATTCGTCCGAAATATCATATTAATCAATCATATGTAATTTACCCGTCAGAAACCACATAACATACAAGGACAACTTGATACGTCGGTCACCCCAAGTCAATTCACTAGTAGAATATCACACAATTCAATCGAAATAACTAGGGTTATTTAATTAGGCACACTAGTCGGTGGGTGCCAATGCTCTAGTCAACCGATGCTCTCTTTGGCAAGACAAGGCATCATTCCATTTCTTTCGGCCATGGCAACCGATAGTCCCCCTAGTACCCCCGGACGGACATATATCGATATCGTCCCCTAGTACCCCCGGACCGACGATCATAATCCTCCCCGGTACCCCGAGACGGATATAATAAATATATTGAATATTGTTCCCTGATAACCCCGGGCCAACGATAATGATCCCCTTGGTACCCCGGGACGGATACATTAAGTATGTTAGATATCGTCTCCTGGTACCCCCGGGCCGACGATGACCACCACATGGCTACACAAGCATGCTCATTGATCAAGCCAATTTATTTACTTTCCTTATAGGCGGATGCTCGCACGGTCGTATCCAAAGACTCGACCCAAGGCCGTTTTCACGTCAATACGTGCAATTGATATCAAATATAGTCATACGAATGCACGAAATTATGTAATGATCTCTGCATGCATCACGGGGTGATTTTACCCTCAAATCGAACATCCAATCCATCAATATTCAATCAAAGTATTCAATCGGGCAATTGATACAAACGAACGATCTAAGCAAGTCAATCAATTCACTCATGAATATTGATCGAATTATATGCACTTATGTTCAATTCAAGAGACACTTTAATATTAGCCGATTCGATTAGTCAATCGATTGTATACTCTGTCCCTAATCCATCACCCACTTCCGATCAATCAATAATGATCATTTAATCAATCAATCTCATTCAATTAGCTATAGAATCCTAGCTAATTAGACTAACTTAACCAATTAGGGCCATTGAACTTAAACCAAGTTTCTAACCTAAATCGGCTCTAATCGAGCTACCTAAACACCTAATAATCTAAATAAACTAATTCGAACGTAATTAATGACCTAACCAAGGATTAGAGGTCGACTCACCGTTAATTGCGCGAGGTTAGCCCGACGACGATCCTCGAAAAATTCTCGACACGAACTTTGGGCTCGAACGGATCGCGAACCAAAATCCTCGAACTACGGGCCCAACTTCCGGTTTAATGTGTCCACGGGCCTAATAGAAGGCCCAACTTTGTGCACAAATTAATTGGGCCTCCGCCCAGCTCGCGGGCCCACACATTTGGGCTCAATAGACCCGGCCCAGCCCAAAAACAGAGCACCCACTTGCAGAAACAGTGCAGGGCACGGTTGGGGGGCTGTTCTAGGGAGTCTAGGGGCTGTGGGTGGCTTCGGGATTGGTGGTGGAGGTGAAAGGTGGTCGGAGGGAGATGGTGGTGGCTGGTGGTGGCTCACGGTGGCCGGAGGTGGCGTCGGCGACCAGCAAACAGCAGCTGCAGCAACAACAGAGCAGGGGAGGCCGAAACAGGGGAGGAGGTCAGGGCTGTTTCGGGGCTCCGGCAGCGACGGGGCTTCGCCGGGTTGGTGGCCAAATTCTGAGGGGGTATTGGAGAGTGTATGGTGGCTGGAGGTGGGCGGAGAAAGGCGGTGTGGCGGCGGTTGGCTCTGAAAAACAGAACCAGCACTCCAGGGACCCAAAACAGGGCAGCAGAGGATTCCGGCGGTCCTGGGGCTTCGCCGAGCTTTCCGGCGGTGGCTGAGCGAGCTAGGGTAGCTAGGTAACGTCCAGGGATGGCTGAGGGTGGTCGGAGGCAGTGGCGGTGGCTGGGCTTGGACAAAACAGAAGTGAAAAGGTGACTGTAGCACAAGTCAGGCGAAAAACAGGGCAAGTCGGGAAGGAGTCTTGCAGCCGGCTTTCCGGCGACTCCGGTGGTGCGGCGGTGGTCCGGTGGTGTCGATGGGATTCTATGAGTGTCGTAGTTTGTGCTGGTAGTTCGTGCAGTGGGTCTCATGGTCGAAAAATGAAAAACGAAGAGGAAGAAGGAGAGCTGCTGCAAGTCGGTTGAGAGGGGGATGCACGTGTACTTGGGCAGCTGTGAGGGAGAGAGAGAGAGAGAGAGAGAGAGAAATCTGGAATTTTGACCAAGTAGGCTGAATTGATAAGGTGGGGCCCATCTCACTAATAACCTTATCTTTTAGCAAATAAACCCTAGGGGCATTTTTGTAATTTTCACTTTGGTCAAGGGTATTTTGGTAATTTCACATTCTAGATAACTCGAACGTCCGAAAACTCGACGGAGGCTTATTTAATCCAAACTCGAGTCAATTTAGCCCAAATGAGGATTAATATGAAATTTTCTAATTCTAGGACACAATTATTCATTTAATCAGAATTTATTCCAATTCGAGCAACGACCCCGGAAGTTCCCAATTTCCGATTTCTAATTTCTTGGTATCCTATCTTGGGCATCAAATTAAAATTTTCTAGTCGTTCCATAGACTAGATTTCACTATTTTGATCGCCCAATTTTCAGGGTGTTACATGCTAAGTCAAGTCTTAATACTAGAATCCAAGTCCTGCTAAATGGAAAAAATATACAGCGTTATTCAATGTCGTAAAAGTAGAATATATATGTAAATCGCACAAGGAGACTATGTTGATATGGACAAGTCAATTGCAAATAATATTGCTGCATTCATTGCTAAAGGGAAAGACCTGAAAGATAAGGGGGTGACTTTTTATGATTCTGAAATTTCATTGTAGATCTAGTGACTAATAGTGTTAATGAGATGCTGTTGAATTTTGTTATATTAATGAGATATTTGGGGGAAAAAAAAAAAGCTAAGTCTACTTTGTCAAACTGAACCAATAGTTTGATAAAACCTTATTTGAGCTGCACTTGAAAGCATTGAACAGCTTATTTTCAATTCCATCCATAATCCAGTCATTGATGTCTTTGCTCTCTTTCCCCTGCGCTTGTGGTCCGTGTGGCTGAATGTATGTGCGTGTATATATAGGACATGGTTCTTCTGAGTATTTACCTTATTGCACTCTAGGAGCATAGATTTTGACATTTGACTTTGGATTGCGGCTCAAGATTGATGATGACTTCCATTATATGGTTTGCTGTCTATTAAAACTCATGAAACTAGCAACTATCTCCTTAAACTTGCGGAGTGCGTGATTTGATTCGCTTATTAGTGTATGCTTATGTTTTGGTCTTTCTTCATAAGCTGGTTTTCAACCGTGTACATGGGCAGGCAAAATATTTTGGAAAACAAGCAAATCGCAACTGTCAGGTATTCAGACAGGTCATGGATGGTGAAGCTGAGGAGCTATGGACGCGATCGGGGGGCCATTATTTTCTGCTGGTTGGCCTGCATTTGCAAGAGAAAATCTTCTGCATGTAGAGGATGTTTGGGTGTTTACGCTCATTGATAGGGATGATGTTGTGTGCAGAGTCCACATATTCATTAATGCTGGTAAGGACTTGATATGCATTGACCAAAAAGAACTCTGGAAGTGTTACTTTGGCTGGTCCAAAGTAAATTCAGTATTCCAAATAGTGTCTCCTTTGTATAGTCTTGATGACTCAGTGAAGTGTACGTCTATTCTAATTGGGTTTTTAAGGTTCATAATAATCCAGATGCACACACTCATTAATGCCACATTCAAATTTGAATGAACCGAAAAGGATGTCCTTTTTGTGTCACGCCACGATCCTCGAGCGCGCAACATCCCTGTCATCTCGTCCCTCGGGTTAAAAGGATAGCGTCCCAGGCACGCTATCAACCCATAAGATTAACTCCGCATGCGGAAACGTATAATATTCCCAGACAAAAATATAAAATAGGGATAGGCAAGTAGAAAAAACACATTAATTCAAAAACATCATTTAATTTACAATCACGTCGTGAGTCAACCGAAATGACACGCTAATTGGTCCCATACTTCGAGACGGGGTAGGATCAACTTAGTACCTACTTCAATAGGGCTACGTCACTCTCGTCCTTAATAGCTTTTCAAGTACTACTAGCTCCATCACTTAGAACCTAAAAATAATTTAACAATGATGGGGTGAGATATAAATCTCAGTGAGTCAACGCCAAAGCCTGGCTAAGGCGTTGATTCATCCAGAGGGTCCTATGTGTCAATCACATATTGATATATAAATATCTCAATCACATGTAACTCACTGGCCGAAAATCATACGATATGCAATAACCAACATAATATGCCACACATAACAACCCATAGACATCATGTCAATCGCATACGTAGACACTACATGTGGTCCGATTATTAACGGCCATCCGGCCCAATTGCACACGGCCGGTGTGACTTTACACTACGACCGGCAATGTCTACTGGCGGGATCGAGCTTCGTCCCTTACTTCCAATGACGGCATCCGATAGCCCGTGTGACTCGTACGACCGGCACGACATAGCACTATCGGGAATCTCCGTAGGGGCTTCGGTCCGTCACAAGCCGCAACCGGCATCCGACAATACATGTGATCCGTACGACCGGCACGGCACGGGCTGACGGGCATCCGACAAGTCGTATGATTCCGTACGACCGACACGATACGAACTTGTCGGGAATAATCCATCGTGTGACCACTCAAGCATACTTAGCAAATAGCCGGTTTATAATCCGCATTTAGTCAAATACTCACGCGATATGCTCACACAACAAAACTCCTTGAGTAATCACACAAATGCACATGTTACCCATGCGACCTTACATTCATAAACCGAGTGATCAAACTCCAACCAATCAATCAATTTGACTAGCCATCCACCAAGGCATTTCATCAATTAATCTATATAAATTATAATCGAGTGTAGAAAAGTAATTCAATGATAAACAATCAATCCAATCGTACGTAATTAAATTCAGATCATCAATCAATCATACGCTCATCCTTGACCTATTGTTTGCTCGCGATCAAGCAACGCCAATCAATCAATCAATTATTCGGTCCAAACTAGCCACAATCACATTACCTAATTAATTAGGGCCATTTAACCTAAATCGAGTTTCTAGCCTAAACCGACCCTAATTAATTTACCTAAATACCTTCATAATATAATTAAACTAATCCAAACGTAATTAACGACTTAGCCAAGGATTAGAGGTCGACTCACATCGATTAGACGCGGCGATCCTTCAAAATCTTGAAGCACAAACTTGGGACACACCTCGAGCAATCGACCCAACCCTCTCGGCCCATAGACCAAAATTCTCGGCCAAATTGGCCCACGGAGCCGGCACATGGCCCAGGCCCTCGGCCAACTTGGCCGGCCCACTCAGCCCAGAATCTCGGCCACGGCCTGGCACAGGGCCCAGGCTCTCGGCCAACTTGGCCGGACACGAGCCAGGCGCTGCCCAGGTCAAAACAAGCCATGGCCCAGCTCGGTGGCCCGCTGTTCAGGCCCGAAACAGGGCACTCGGGCAAAACAGAGCAAGCGGTGTAGGGAGGGTTCTAGGACTGTGGCGGCTTTTTCTAGCGACAGGCGGCTAAGGCGGCGGCAAGGAAGACTGGTGGGGGTCTAAGGAAATATCGGGGGATGCCGTTAGTCGCTCGTGGTGGCCGGAGTGGGGCGAAGCAGCAGCAAACAGAAGCTGCAGCACATGGAACAGAGCAGGGGAGGCCGCAGAACAGGGGAATCGGGACTGTGCAGGGCTGGTTTCGGGTCCAACGAGCAACGACTGGTCTGTAGCGAGCTTGGCCGACAATTAGAGGTCGAGGAAAATTGCCAGGGGTGGCCGGATGTGGTCGGGGTCAGGCGAAGCCGAGCCGGGAAGCTCGAACAGAAGTGGAAGAGCAGAAACAGGGTTAGGCAACAGAGCAGGGCAGACTGGGCTTCGGGGCTGCTCCGGCGGTTTCGTGGTGATTGCAGGCGGCGCAGGATGGTCAAGGGTAGTCTGGACTAGGCAGAAGACGACTGGACATGGCGGAGTTGGGTTGAACAGAAGCAGAACCGAAGCAACTGCAGGGGCAGGAAAACAGAGCAGCAGTAAACCCATAAACAGGGCACTCCGACTGCGGGGCTGTCTCACGGCCTTTCCGGGCAACTCCGGTGGCGACGGCGGCGGTGGTGATGATCTTTAGCAGCGGATGGAATGGTGGCTGATGGCTGGAGGTGATGGCGGTGGCTTTTGGGTGCACAAAAATGAAGACGGAAGAAGAAAAGAAGAGAAGGAAGAAGAAAAAGGAGAGGCGGCAGAGGGGGATAACGTGGAAGAGAGAGAGAGAGATGTAGGCTGCCAACTTTTGACTTGGGGGTCTTAGGAATAAATTGGGTCCTACCTTCATCAATGCCCTCATCTTGTAGTTCATAAATCCTAGGGTGTCACATTTTGATTTAGGCATTCTTGTTATTCGTTCTTCAATTTGAGTTTGCAATCAAGTATCATAGGCTTAAGGTTATGGGTTATATTTTTTCCACGGGGAACACCAAAGAGGTTCAGGAGAAAATATGGTGAGAATCTCTCAAAAGGGATGCTTCTGAGTGTGTCAAATAGTCCAATTATTTGGCATGTGGAATTGGAAATATGTGACGAGGTGGTTTAGTTATCAAAGGGCTGGAACGAATTTGCAGAGCATTACTCTATCTGTGAGGGCCAAATTTTCAAATCTGAAGGGGACTCCATTTTCCCGTGTAATCATATTTCATAAAAGCATGTCTGAGATAGAATATCCGCCAATGAGTGCCAACACGAGGACCTGAGCCTCAACAATTGTGGATGAATTGCGTTCACCCAAGTGTCCTCGGCTTGGCAAGGCATTGGAATCTGACCAGGTTTGGGAAGTTCATGACAGTTCCTATGCACATTCATCAGCATGTACAAGAGAGGGACACATGAAAATTGATTTGTGCTGGGCCAGGACAGACTTGAGTTGTTTATTTTTAAGCATTTTGGGTTTGGGATAATCTAGATATGGAGAACACTCGAGAATGTGAGCGATCGGAACTCTAATACTCTGATTTTTAGTGAATTATTTGTTGCTAGCTCTCCTCGTGGATGTAGGTACCAACACTCGGACAGAACCACGTAAATCTTTTGTGTCCTTTTTTATTCCTTGTTCTCTAGTGATTTCACATTGACGTATTTGCAAGATCCGTTCTCGTTTCCACGTTAATATTACAACATGCTAAACCCCGATATGTGGTTGTTTCGTCCAATGGATGGGCTTGCACGTGATATTTTTATGTTCTGTTCATTTCGGATTTAACACAAATATAGACTCTTGAATGAAATTGTTTGTAGGTATCCAATTGTACATGAAGATATTATGTATCTTTCAAAATCTCTATTACTATTTCTGAGAAATTCAAAAAAATCAAACGCATTCTACTACAACCTGATTCAAAAGGTTTTAGTTATCGTAAGTCCCATTATATTAATGAGATATAAGATTTATGGTCGACTACAAAGGAAATAGTTTTGCTTTTCGTGCCGGAGACTATCAGACATAGTAAGCTTAAGAGAGTTTCAAATGGTGGAATTGCTCGGCCTGTGGAATAGGAAAAGCGTGATGAGATGGTTTGGTTATCAAAAGGGTTGGAATGGATCTGTGATGGCCAATTTTTGGTCTTCAGATACGAAGGGGTCTCCCTTTCCGTGAAATCGTGTTTGATAAATGAGCATCCGAGATAGAATATCCACCACCAAGTGCCGATGGGTGAGCAACCGGAGACACCAGCGATGGCCATGATGTTTGCGTCTGAGCTCTAAGTCTTAGGGGTTGAATTGCATTCGCCGAACCATCCTTAGCTTCTTAAGTTTGCGGTGTTCGTGGCAGTTTCTATTCACATTAATTTCAGCACGGAGTTTGGGGAGAGATGGGCACCACTAGATTTTCGAGGTGTGAATCTTAATCTACAAGCTAATTCTCCCCACGACTGTGTTGTTCTCTTGTTAGATTCGAGGTCCATAAAGGAACTCCCCTTGTCGTTAGGCTAAGATAGAGCTAATTCATCTTCATAATGTTTCTCTGTCTCTGGCTCCCCCGCGGGCGCTTGCGCGCACATATGTGTTGGGGGATCTCGTAAATGTCAAGCCAATGGAAACAAACAGAACCGGCCATATAGAATTTGATTGTGATGAAAATGACATCGGTGTGCTTGTAGGCCTTGAAAGCTTGGCTATTAGAAAGACTGGATCTGTTGATTTAAGGTCGCTGTGTCGGTGAATATGAGTTTCACATAACAAGAATATTATGTGCCTTAGAAAGCGAAAGCTTTCTTTTCATGTTCTATTTTCAACTGATGCAGGTGAAGCAAGCAGAGCCAGGGGCGGGCAGAGCTTTTGAACCGGCCACCAAATTTAGACCCGAGTATTCTGTCTTGCAAATTGCAGTGAGGCGAACATAGCTGAAGAAAACAATGTGGTAAGATTCTCATGATAATAACAGCTCTTGGATTTAAATCACATAGAGTCGCCTACGCTATTATTCGCTCTAGGTTAATCGTGCTTCGTGTCAATAATGTTAGAGATATGCCCTAAAGTGACTATGTAATAGTTACATGGTAGGGATTTCAGTTGTATTTTCAATTTCTTATTTAATTAATGGTAAAGACGTATTTATTCATTTGTCCAATTATTTACTTATATGAATAAATTCCATAAGATCGCTTGTGACTGGACCTATTCTTGAGACGTTGAGAATATGTGTGACAGGTTCACAGTTAAACTGAATCTTTAAACTGTTCTCGATTGATGGATCATTGAATGGATATCAATGATCCTGTTGAGACCGGTGTGTTTTTAACTTCACTATTGAGCATTGGATGCTTACGGGAATGACGAGTCACAAGTCATTGGGCATTGCGATGCCCGAGTTAGAACACAGGTGCTTGTATAAGACAAGTTCATCGAACGTGACACGCATTGAACGATTAGCGACATGGAAGCTTTTAGCGTGGTCAATGTCTAATCGTTCATGCTTTGGTCTTGTGTAAATAATCCTTAGACCCGAGGCACGGTGTTGACTTGTGTGTTGGATGGCTATGGTTCACAAGGACGCATATTGACGGTTCGTCGATCCGTCTCTGTACTTGATGGTCACAGTTCATGCACATATGAAGTCACACGTGTGCACAAAATGGAATCTGTTTCCTTGTCACATGCAAGGTATGATATCCTATGCAATTTAATTATGACAATGCATTGAAATCCTCGGCCGGGGTTGTATTCGAGAATAAAATGTTTATGTCTCGTATAAATGCATGTCGATTAAATTTGTGCAAATGATCGAATTGGTGGCTTGACAAATATTCCATGGTCTTTGTTCGATCGGGATATAGTAAGACAGAGGGATTGAATTACACAGTAGCCGGAGCTGACGGGTTCATTATGTTCTTAAAGAATTCACACTGCCTGGGTAGCCATGACATATTGCTAGATGTCACTCATGGCTTGTGGGACCTAGAGGTTAATCGGGACAATTAATTCTCTTGGAAGTACTAACGTGTTAGTGCATGTCTTATTGCCATTTCGGGGATGAACCTAGGGATGTCACACACCTTAACCAATAAATAACGACGTTAAACGGAAATGCGATATTGTAAATTTGTTTGCAATCACGACTATCGAATTAGTCGGACTAAAATTAGATTAAATGAGATTTAATTTAATTTTATTTTCGGTCATTGACATACGTGCATATAATGACATATACGTATTGTCCGAACACATATTGATGTGCCCAATTTACGCACATAAGGGTGGTGTACCTTTTTTGTTTTTATAGTAATAATAATTGTTATTATTATTATTTAAAAAAAATAAAATAAAAATAAAGGTAATGCACTATGTGGTCAGCAAGTAGTTGCTGACCACACGGTCAACAACTACTTGCTGACCGTGTGCGTGGGACACCCACGATTAATGAATCGTGGGTGTTCTTCCACGATCAGCAAGCGGTTGCTGATCGTGGGCGTTTCTCACGATCGGCAACCGCTTAGGGTTATTGAGATGTGAAAACCGCATCGACGTAGTGAATCAGATTCAAGTCCAAAGTGTGGATGGGTGCGAAAAAGTGTGAGAGAAAACAGAAAATACTCTCTTTGCATTTTACGTTTTTGCGGTGACCGAGAATCGAGCGTGCGGAGAATTGTCGCCACAAATTGCTAGCACAATTTAAGTGGTAACTTTCGCGTGTTCGTTCTTCCGTTCGTCTTCGTGATTGGTGGTGTGTCTAAACTAGAGGCTCGACACTTGTGGGGCTCGGATCGAAGAATATCTAAACCTGTTTTGTCTCAAGCATGCTTCAAGAGGTAATCCGTTAAACCCCCTTCGTTGCACATGTTTTTCGATTGAAACGCACGAATTACGCCTCCGGAGATACGTGTATAGGTTTTTATTTATTTCCGTTGCGTATTTTATATGTTTTATTTGCCTATGCATGTTACGTGTATCCCAACAAATAATTCATGTTTTATCCTTGACATGCTATGAAAATGGTCCTCGTATTGTCTTCCTCTGAAATCATTGGTTGTTTTCTTCTTTCTGATGACAAAATTGAGAAACGTCTACTTGAAGATTCATTCCCAAAGACGCACATCAAGGAAAGCCCGCAGACCGTGGCTCTCATCTTTCAAGACAAATCATGGCCAGGGAAGCTCATCGGCCATGAACGTCGTGTCTAGATTATACATCTTCAAAACCACTGACCAACGTAGGTGAAAAATCCTATGCAATAGGAGACGGCAGAGGAGAGCATCGGCTTTAGCTCGCTTTCGGTGAGAACAGAACTTCAGAATTGCTTGGCTAGAATCTGCTTCTTCCGATTCGGAAAATCAGATAAAAGCACAAGTTTCGTTCCAACAAATGTGTGAAACCTTTGTTTGATTTTAATGTTAAACAGTCACCATATGGCGATTAGTCATGAGCCATGGCATGGAGGAAGCAACCAGCTTCCAGTACAAGCCACGCCAGCCTCATTTGCTCGCTCCTCCCATAGTAGATTTCCATTGTCGAACCGCTCACTGTATTTCGAAGCCCGAAGGGAAATTTCCATTCATTTAAGGAAAAAGAGAGTCTCGAAGGAAGTCTGTGTTCATCAAAATATTCAATGCTCCCTCGTGGTTAATACAGAGACTAGTTAAAACTTAAAAGCCATAGGATTAAGAGGGCACAACCTCCTCCACCTATGAAATGAACCACTAGCCAAGGGAAAAAGAACTTGGGGGATTAATAGAAGTAAACGCAGTTATTGAAAATCATACTTAAATTATCTGAATTATGCGGAGTCGTGGCTTAAATAGGGTTCGATACTTATGTCAAGTGATGATTATAAAAATAAAAATAAAAAGTAACTAACTCATGTAAAAGTGATCGAACCTCTTATTGATTTAGGGTTACTTTAAGCTTAGAAAATTCGTTAAACAGATAAAAAAATATATATTAAAAGTAAAGTATGGATACAAGATTACCTATCAACACCGTTACCCAGCAAACAATCTCTGGTGGTTGCCCCACGTTTATGGTCAAAGTCTCCATCTCCATTTATGCTGGTAAGGACCTCACTTAGGTCGATTGAGATAAGGCCGTACATTTATGTGCATCGCATAATTTAACTGCATCGCATACTTAGTTTGAACGATTCATGCTTCTTTTATTCAGTTGCAATGAATCAATTCAAAGTGCTCTTACTTGTGGCTTTGCTTCTCTTTCTTGACCTAGCTACAATCTCATCAGAATTCTCTTTTTCTTTTGTGTAGGTCAGAACAGGCAGTCTAAAAATGCCCAATGAACCCGAGCAGCTTTCTCATGGTGCCAAGTGCCCGAGGCCTCTCACCGCCCTCGAGAAAGCCGAAGAATTCAAATCGGAGTATCCCTTTTTCCGAACAGTGACTCCTTGGTACTTTCTCTGGCTGCCTAGGCTTGGGAAGAAGAAGCAACACAAAATGTCCAGCTTAAGCCATGACTGAGCTCACCGCAACGCTATATTGCTCCCTTGCAAAAACTGGTTTACGAGAGCTACTATTGCAAGCGGGTTATGAAATATTAGACCAGATTGCGAATTCCTCTCGAGAAAATGGGAAGAATCTGAAGATCTCATGGACCTTGAAGATTTAGAGGGTTGCTCGCCATGTCGAAAACTAAGGGCTAAATTACATTTACCTTCTTATCGGCCTTCCAAGATGTTGAATTCCTTTTCAATTTGTGAGTGTCATAGTAATCAATTTGCACCCTCACTGACCTGACTTTTCAAATAAGTATGCTTGAGGCCAAAAAGGACTAAGCTTTGAACACCAACGAGCAAAAGAAGTTCAGGACTGCTACTCGGGGATAATTTGGAGGTGTGACCTGTCATTTATCGCTTTCCAAATTCTTAAAAATTTGATGATAAGCTTTTGGTATGCTGAATGATGGCATTGATTTGAGGGGCTCAAATTGTAGTAAATAGTTATGTCTAATACTAAGAGCGTGTCAAAAAATTTCCAGTTTCCATGTTCACACTTATTGATTAGCAAACTATGCTAAATCATTTCCCAGAAGCTCGTCTTCGGTTCGGATGTGTGCCCATGAGAATCTCCTTCTCCTTCATCGAGATCAGACCAAACGGCCTAAATGTCTTGTGAGCCAAGCCGAGCCAATTTTTCATTGTTCTACTCATCAATGACCCTCTTGAAAGAACTAAAGGATTTGAATCAGTGTATCCGTTTTCCAAAATGGCGATTTGGCAATCTCTTGTTATGAAAGGACAAGTGGTACCAACGTGATCTCCATTCATCACCGGTATATCTTGAACATGAAACCCCATGACATGTTATTTTCGTTGAAGTGCTCATGGCTTTACCGACCACACTAATGACCGAGTAATGGAACTTGGTAAAAAGGCTATCAGAACAGTAATCGTAAGATGGCCTTTATGTTTGTGTTTGTATCAATTCAGGTGATAGATTTGGTACCATTGAACTGATATTGAACTTTTACAATTCAAACATATCAGAGCTGGCGAAGCTAGACATCAATCAACAACACCGTACCTCGAACTTCTCTGATGGTTGGTCCACATTTGCTAGAGAAACTTGTCTGAATAAAGGAGAAGTTTGTATATGAGCTCATTGATAGGAACAACATGGTGTTCAAAAGTCTCCATCTTCAGTAATGCTGATTACACTAGTTTATCTAATTAGTGCCAATTCGATACCCAAACTTGATTGTGTGTCAGCTAAAATGCCCACTCGGTTTTTTTTTTTTTACCAAATCATGAATCATAAAGTTCCCCTCCACTAAGTTCTGAAGAATACTTGTGGATTGGGCATATAGAGGGAATTGGTTCGAGAATGTATCTGCTCTGCATAATTTTATCTTGATGGGCTTGATGGACTTAAGCGAAATTTTATCTTGTGAGCTATGTGCATTGGGCCACAAACCAGAAAAGCCCCCTTGTTAACACCCATCATTTCCTAATTAATTTTTTTGTCAAACTAATTAGTTTATTATAAAGTACTTATTTATCAATTCTTTTTGGCTATTTTTGTTGTTTTTGCTATTTTCTTATTTTTGAGCTTTTACAAGGATGAACATTTGAATTGTTCTCTTACCTTTACCAAAAAAAAAAAAAAAGCACTTGAATTGTTAACAAAAACCTAAGTGTCGATGATATAAATGATAACACTAAAGTTGTGTTATCAAAAGCTCGATACTTTGGTAAATTGATTGCTTAACAAGTGCATTGTGCATTGATTAACACATTCATCGGAAATATTTCCCACAAAACCAAAAATAATAACGAGGACGAAAAGAAAAAGCTCCTCCCCTTCAAAAATTAGTCAAATTTTAAAGTATGGGTATCAAAATTACATTATTTATGAGTATTACCGACAAAAAATTTGTCGGTAATCAATTTTATTGTTTAATTAGGCTGTTATATGTCTATTTATCTATTCCTTTTCGTTCCCTTTTGTTGTTTTTTTTGTTTGTTGTTTTTCTACTTTTACAAGGCGGACACTTCAATTGTCAACAAAAAATCGAGTGTCAATGATATACAGGATAACACGAAAGTTAGTGTCATCGGAAGTTCGATACTTTAGTAAATTGATTGTTTAACAAGTGCATCTTGCATTGCTTAACACATTCCTCAGAAATAGTTTCCACAAAACCAAAAATAACAACGAGGAAGGAAAGAAAAAGCTCCTCCTCTCCCAAAATTAGTCAGATTTTAGAGTATAAGAATCGATATTACATTCTATAGTGGCATTATTGACAATTTTGTTAAATTGGCACTCCCTTTTCCTTGCAGATTCATCTCTTAACTTTGATACACGTGAAGCACTTTCAATATAATAGTTCTCATTTTGGGACTCAAGATTGACCATTCTTTGAAAAGGAGGAGTATTAAAGAAAGTTTCTCTTGCGACCCCAAGCGTGAGCAAAATCATGAGATAGGGCATTGTTTCTAAGCCAGAAGAGGGTCTGCAAGCAAGTCCAAATTGAAGACTGGACACTTTGACCCATTAGAGTTTCGATTTGGGACTTTTTCCTTCGATGAAGCCCTAAATCTGAAACGTTCGGGCATTACGCAGTCAATTTGTGGGGAAATTCGACGAGATAAGGCTTCCTGACTATTTTGTGCTCAGTGTTTCGACTAATTAACCACAAATAGGTTCTCCATTTTTTCTTCGAACAAAGGATTTTTATCAATCTTCTCTTTCTGGTGGCGACGAATGGAGGTCTCAATGAGGTTGATTTTCAATGGTTTGTTTTCTATGCATATTGTGAATCCTGCTATGATAATGAGTAATTGCTTTTCATGCTTGATTGTGTAATACGGCAAAGACCCACTGTAGGGATACTTGAATGTTTTATAGGAAGATGATTGTGAATTTATTCAAATGGTATGATCCTCAAAGTCCCATTTTACAACAAAAAAGTTATACCAATGTTGATGGCTCAAAAGTTGAAGTTCAAGGAGAAGGTTCAACTTATGGAGGCTAGAGAGAGAGTGAATTCTTGAGAGAATAATGAATTTCGAAGAACAAAATTTTGAAGAGCAAATATTTTAGAGGGAGATCTCACTTCTTATATACATCAATCAAAGATGGAACGAGCACGTGATTGCATTGAATTGGAGAATCAAAGAGAGAGGATTCATGTTGGAATGACAGTTGTACTTGTGATGTTTATAAATCCTAAGTACCAAAATTAAAATAAAAAGTTGGTTGACAATCATCAAATATTTGGAATTTCTTTCCAAACATAGAACTCTGATTGGAATTGGTAGGCCAATAACCATATAATTGGGAAATTCTAACTACCATCAATTGTTTGAATGAATTAAGTAACCTATTTTGTGTATGAGATAAGTAAATTTCTAACTTAATTGAATTTTTAAGTCAGCACTAATTAAGTGCAGTCAAATAGTTTGACCAGTCGAAAGTTGGGCCTAAACACGATACAACTAATGGCCATTGGTTGGCCCAGTATGATTATACATGGCCTGAAGGACTAGGCCCTTGGAGCAAAGAAAGAATAGCATGAAATGAGCGATTTAAGTTAATCATTTAGAAGTTTGGATATGAGGCCGAGAAAGTCATTTGTACTCAGAAAAAATGAGAAAGTCTTATTTAATGTACAGTAACTCCTATGTTAGTTTTATTAGCTTAGCTACTAAATAATTTATGAGCATTTAAAAAAATGTTATTGCATTAAGTTATGTTACATTAGATAAATCTTAATTTTCCTAGACATAATTGAATGTCAAATACACTTAATCAATTCATCCTTGAAATGTATGCTAACTCAACATAAATTTGGATACTCTGCACTTGGAATCTAAAAAATTGATACACTGCTTAAAAAAAAAGTATGATAACGGGGATGCACTAAATTATACTTAACTTCGTTTGGGAACAAATGAGAATTGTTATGTAGTTGCCCATATCAATTACACCAATGTATCATAAGATCCGTACAATTTCATAATTTAATACTATGGACTTTTTAATGTCTTCAGCTCATCCAATGACAATCGACAAAGTAAATTGGACTAAATATCTCCTGGATAAAAACCGGCCTAAAGTTGTCTGCAAGGCAGCTTCCACGCGTCGTTACATAGTGGTTTATGTTCCCGGAACCACTTGTTGCTCCTTTTTTCAGACTGTAAAGATATTTGGATATCTTCATTGGACTCCCAATTGATAGAGCTCTCTCATTGGAAAAAAACCGTACACCTGGCTCCGGTCCAGAAGATTCAATAAAGATGTGGCTAGATCTAGTACCACCTCGTTCATTAGCAATTTGCGAGGCTTCAGCCGTTTATCTAAGAGCAAACACTGTTCTTTTATGTAATTTTAATTCACGTTGCACCATCACGCTTACACGTAAGACAATTAGCCATGATTAGGCTGACACATCAGATAAATCAAGCGAAGCTTACCCGAGAGGGTGTAATTATACTTTTCCTCGAAAAGTTGTAACTAAATTGATTCAGTTAAAAGGTTGAGAACTTGATTACATTAAATACAATATCTTCACCGATTGTCCACACGATTTTTTTATTATTATTGTGATGCTAAAATGTAATCTACCTATTTAAGTAAAACATGCAAATCACGACCCAAAAGCGATATAAAAGAATTACAACAAATTCATCAGAACAATTAAAGAAAGAGTCCTAAAGTAATCTAATATCAATAGGTAGAAATATATAACACGACCTTGTTATCAAGCTGCAGGACAGCAATTCCATGATCTAAGTTCAAATTGAGTCCAATTTCTTACCTAAAAGATCAATCTACTAAAACTAAACCATAATGAAAGTTGTTCACTAAATGCCTAAACTAAGTGTATGTTATCTAAATAAAATTAAGTTATATTTAGTACTAAAATCTGACAACTCATTTTTTTCAATTTTTCTATCTTGTTGAATATATTATTATTGTTGTTATTATTTGTCATTTTTTTTAATCCAACCTAATTTTTTGGGCCGGGTCTACATTAAGGTCGCATACGTCGGAACTGACGGGAATACAAGTGTTCAAGCGATCTTCAGCTGTTTGATGTGGTCGGTCACATGCTGGGAATGATTGGAGAAGCAAATTACAAAAAAGCCCCCTTTTTAACACCATCATCTTCTAATTCATTTTTATTTTTTAATTAGTGTATTATTTATTTATTTATTATATATTCCTTTTCGCACTCTTTTGTTGTCTTTGCTATTTTCTATTTTCGTACTTTTACAAGGGCGGACGCTTGAATTGTCGACAAAAATTCAAGTGCCAACGTTATATATGATAACACTAAAGTTTGTGTCATCGAAAGCTCGATATTTTCGTAAATTGATTATTTAATAAGTGCATTATCCATTGATTAATACATTCCTCGAAAATATTTGACACAATATTAACGAGGACCTCAGAAAAAGCTCCTCCCCTCCTAAAATTATTCAAATTTTAGATTACGAGCAAGAAAATTACATTCTATACTGGCATTACCAACAAAATTTTGTTAAATTGGCACTCCCCTTGCTCCTTGCGGACTCATCTCTTGCTCCGACACACGTGAAGCTGTTTGAATATAATAGTCCTCATTTTGGGACTCCAGATTAACAATTCTTTGAGAAGGAGGAGTATAAGAGAAAACGTCTCTTGCGAATGCGAGAGCATGAGCAAAATCATGAGACAGGGATTCGCTTCTAAGCCAATAAGAGGGTCCGCAAGCAAGTCCAAATTAAAAGATTGGTAACGTCTAGACGACACTTTGACCCATTAGAGATTCAATTTGGGATTTTTTCTGTCGACAAAGCCCTAAGTCCAAGACGTTCGGGCACTACACTGTCAATTTGTATAGAAAATTCGAAGAGATGAGACTTCCCGACTATTTCATGCACGTTGTTTCGACTGATTCCGTATAAATTGATTCTCCGCTTTTTCTTCGAACAAAGTATTTTATCAGTCTTCTCTTTCTGGTGGCAACAACTGAAGGTCTCGGTGTGGTTGGTTTCCATTTTTGATGGATATTGTGAAACTTGCTATGATAATGAGTAATTGCTTTTGATGCTTGATTGGGTATTGCTTCCACCAAAGACCTACTGCAGCGATTCTTGAATGCTTTAGAGGAAGATGATTGTGAATTTATTCGAATGGTATGATCCTCAGAGTCCCATTTTACATCTGGGAAGTCGTATGGATGTTGATGGCTCAAAAGGTGAAGTTGATGGAGAAGGTTCGACTTATAGAGGCTAGAGAGAAAGTGAATTCTTGAGAGAATAACAAATTTCGAAGAACAAAATTTTGAAGAGCAAATATTTTAGAGGGAGATCTCACTTCTTATCAAGAGACTGAACGACTCCGTGATTGAATTGAGTTGGAGATGTCAAAGAGAGAGGCCTCTTGTTGGAATGATAGTTGTACTTGTGATGTTTATAAATCTTAAGTACTAAAATGTAGAACTCCGATTGTAATTGGTAGGCCAATAACCATATAATTGGGAAATTCTAGCTACCATCAATTGTTTGAATGAATTAAGTAACCTCTTTTTTCGTACCGGGTAAGTAAACGTTCTTGATTGTTGATTGTTCACTAGTTAGACGATGTTTTACAGCTTTGCTTTGGGATTGGCAGATGGGTTGGCTAGGCCTGAGCACGATATAGCTAATGGCCATTGGTTGGATATGAGGCCGGAAAAGTCATGGGTACTCAGAAAAATGGCCTAAAGGATCAGGCCCATGGAGCAAAGAAAGAACAGCGTGAAATGAGCACTTTAGGTTAATCATTTAAAAGTCTGGATATAAGGCCAAAAAAAGTCGTGGGTACTCAAGAAAAAATGGGAAAATCTTATTTAATGCACAGGAGCTCCTATGTTATTTCTATCATCTTAGCTACTAAATAATTTACAAGCATTTAAAAAAAATGCTATTGCATTGAGTAATATGACATTGGATCGAATCTTAATATTCTTAGACATAATTGAACGGTGCGTACAATTTCATAATTTAATACTACATACTTTTTAATGTCTTTAGCTCGTCCAATGAGAATCAACAAAGAAAATTGGACTAAATATCTCCCGGATAAAAAACCGGCCTAAAGTTGTCGGCAAAGCAACTTCCACACGTCGCTTCACGGTGGCCTGTGTTACTAGAACCACTTGTTGCTCCTTTTTTTAAGGCTATAAAGAGATATGGATATCTTCATTGGATTCCCAATCGATAGAGCTCTGTCATTGGAAAAAAGCTGCGCACCTGGCTTCCGGTCCACAAGGTGCAATAATTTGACTAAGACATGAGATAAATGGGGTGTCCCCACTCCCTATCTCTCCTGTCCACATTCAATAAAAGATGTGCCAGGATCTAGTACCACCTTGCTCATCGGCAATTGGGGAGGCATCATCAAGCAACGACGCCGTTTATCCATGGACAAATGCTATTCTTTTATGTAATTTTAATCCATGCCGCACCATCACTCCTAATCCATTTTTATAATCAAGGTCAAGCTGGTATTTTCCATATCCGTTATCTTTAAAATTGTTTAGGTCGAAATATCTCATCTTTTCTATCTTGTCTTAAACAAGCAATAGGACGATGAGCTGTTCAACATAAATAAAGAAGAAGAAAGATTTCGAATGCAATTTCGGGAGCAACACAAGATATTTCTGGGTAACGTTTCAGGTGCACACATCTTGATGAAGAAGTGGAGAGTCTTGTACCATCAAGTTCTCATCGGTCTCTGCCAAAGAAGATGTCCTGAAAAGGTGCGCCCATCCCACTAGAATTATTGGTGTGAGACTCAGCTCTCTCTTTCTTAGAAAAAAAAAGGCAAAGAAAACTGTGAATTGATGTTGTCCTTTGACAATAGTAGGAAAAACTTTCGTTAAACTCGCATCAATACGTAATTTTTAAAAAAAGAGCAAGAACAGAGAGACAATAACAAAATTTAAAGCATATCATCAAGTGGCAGTTTTATGGTCGTCATTTCACATTCTGATCGAGTAATTATGGTTGGTACAAAGATGACACAACTTCAATTTTAGTCCGTGAACTGATTCTTTATTTTTATTTTTTTCACTCAAAGGGGCTCCTTGGGGGCCTTCTATCAATAAATCTGAAAAAGATGCTACATGAAAAGTCAAGATTTATTTTCAATTAATGGCTAATACCAGTTGAGACACGAGGGTCTGTGTTCCTAGAATCACTTATTGCTCTTAATTTTTCAGGCTGTAATGATATACGAATATCTTCATGGGATTCCCGATCAATAGAGCACTATCATTGGAAAAAAACTGTTCACGTGGGTCAGGTCGACAAGATGCAATAATTTGACTAAGACATGAGATAAATGGGGTCTCCCCACCTCCTCCCGCGTCCACATTCAATGAAGATGTCGCTGTCGGTATTATAAGACGATCGACGTTCGTATCAACGATTTTCAATTAAATCATTCATATCAGTAATTTTTTATCAACGACAGCAAACCGACAAAATTCGAAAAAGGTTTAGTGTTAAAACGGAAGACTTGGTGAAAGCACTCGGTACTCCCAGTCTATGCTTTCATTTTCCATAGCATCATTGCCAAAGCTCTTATTCCGAGAAGGCTGCCATGGATTATGATCACAATTCATGACCGAACCATGCATGCAATAAAGGGGGTCCACTGAGTACTCTTAGTCTATGCTTTCGTTTTTCATGATGTCATTACTAATGTTTTTATTCCATGACTACACCATGCATGCCATAGGTGGGGGTCCGTATGTACTCTTTTGTCTGATGGTGCTCTCTTTCGTTGGAAAATAGCTTTGCACGTTGCTCAGGCCCAGAATATGCAATAATTGTACTAGACGTTAAATAGCGGGATGTCCCATCTCCCTCTCGACTGCACCGTTGATAACGATGCTTTTTTGAAAAAAAGAAAGACAAAATAGACAAAAGTGAAGCAGCAAACACGAGCGATTTTGGCTGCGAATGTGGAAATAAATCAATAGATTAATAATAAGCCAAGATGGTAATCACGAGATCTTTTGGTGGTAAAAATATGCAGAGGAATCAATATAATTTTGATTGTTAGGTCCAAGCACGCCTCATGCAGCAAGCAACCACTCAGACATTAAGACATGATTTGCTCTGTTTCCCTCTCTCTTCTCCTCCGCAAAACCATCTTTCCTCCTCCTTCCTCCTTTTTCTTCATTTTCTCTCTGTTTCTCTATTTTTTTTTTTGTTGCCTTATTGATTCTTGCATGATGTGCAGAGTCTGCAAGCACATGCCTCATTGATTCTTGCACATCATCTTCAAAAGATGCGTCCGTCCTAGTCTGAATTATTGGGCCCACTCTGCATTATTGGTATGGCACTTAGCCCTTTCTTTTCTCAAAAGAAAAATCAAAGAAAATTATGATGGGTAATTTTAAAGAGCAAGAGGAGAGAGACAATAACCAAATTAAGATCACATCATCATATGGCAATTTATGATGGATATTTCCCGATCAGCTTGCTTTATTGTATCTAACTTCTCCCTAAATAAGGATAAATGCAATTTTAGCTGATACAAATAATCTTCAATCTGTATTTTTCAGAAATCAAAATTCCTCCCATCAAATTTATCGATTTTCACTTAAGCTTCTTCTGCCATCATCTATTCACTTCAACTCAAGCAGGCCCAGTTCTAATACCAATTGTTAGCGAAACTAAGCGATCAAACAATAAAAGATAGAACAAGAAAAAAAAAATCGGACATCAGATGTACGTAGTTCGATCGTAGATATCTATGTCTACGGAAAGAGCAGCAATGAATTTCACTATAGATCAAGCGATACACAGATATTATAAACCACACTCGAGTTACCCAAACACTCTCGGTGTTTCTCAGAGTCAATTACATCCAATAACGCACACAGTATTTAGCCATCAATTTCTCGTGAAATAATCTCTCAATCTCACAAATAAATTACACAAATCTAATAACAAGATTTAATTAGCTATCTAACACTCACCAGGATGCAATTAGCGAAGCAATTACATGCAACGCTTATAATCCACGAAGAAATCCCCTTTGCACATCGACTGTACCTTTGAAGACAAATTAATGATCCAAGCAAATATATATAACTACGACAGTCCATATATTTGCTGTTTTGTTGACCGAATCACAGTCCACTTAGACTTTCCTGTTTCAAGCGCAGACTCCAACTGCCGATAGGAAAGATGATTTATTCTCCAACTTCGATTATCACCGAGCAGAATAAATGTTTCCGTAGTGCATAGTTGTAGATATTCAAGAACATTCAAATTCGAACTTTCTTTAACCAACATAATATCAATCAAAATACGAAATATCCAAATCGAAACATTCCGATTTTCACTTCAGCTCAAACTCGTGACATATTCTAACACCATGGCGCGGTAGTTAGACAATATCCGATGCATATAGTCCACATCATGACCAACTCCGTTTGCATGTTTAATAAAGAGGATTTGAAAGAATACAAAATAAATATACAATGTACAGACACAATTGATTGAAGAAAAAAAAGATAATTCAAAGACCTACCGACAATGTTTGCAAAAAATTGAATTACTACGTTGCCTTAATCCCTTATTAATTATCAAATCCTCCTCCGTACCTAGTTCGAGCCATCATCTATTTCTTGGAAAATGCAATGAATATTATTTAGATATATGTGTAAGTTGTGTTAAAGAAGTGCCACACTGAAGATTGGTGTATTGTAGGGTAGTTAATATATCTAAATTGATTCATAACTCAAGAGTTTAAGCTTTTAAGTCAAGATGAATTCAATTTGATATGTTGATACGGTCAAACTTGGACTCTCTCTTAGTAATCTCTTTAAGCTGGATTTTTACTGCGTGCTCTCAACAAATGAAAGCCTTTTTTTTTTTTCAAAATCTTTGCTAAAAATATACGTAGCAACTCATGAAACATTACTGAGTATCATTTGAGGTGCACACGTTTGAAGTGTCTAGAACAGCTTTGTTTCCCGTGTTTCGTTCTTCTTCTTCTTCTTTTTTTTTTTTTTGGGTCAAATGTTGCCTTTTTTTTTTTAATTATTGCCTTGTTGACTCATGCACGAGATTAATTTTATTTTGTGGGGTCAATGCCGACACATGCCCCTGTGACCTCCATTGATGTACCACTAGGACATACCATTGTTTTTTTTTTTGGTCCAATAGGACATACCATTGTTTAGGTAGTGGGAAATGGAACAGCTCATCAAGAAATTTGAAAGAGAAAAGGACGAAAGTTCTGATAGCTTAGATGAGGACTTCGAGTGGTCACAACACCATACTGCATTATTGGTGCGAGACTCCACTCTTTCTTTCTCAAAAGAAAAATCAAAGAAAATTATCGATCGATGCTGCCACTTGAGTATAATTAGAAAATTTTACATTAAACTCATATCAATAAGTAATTTTTGAAAGAGCAAGAATAGAGAGACATTAACAGAATTCGAACCATATCATCCTATGGCAATTTTATGATAATTATTGCACATTCTAATCTAATAATTATGGTTGGATTTTATTCTTTGAGATGAGTTTTTCTGTTTTTCACGGAAAGGGACGTTTAGAGGGGCTTTCTATCAACAAATTTGCTAAATATAATACGTGAAATGTCGAGACTTATTCTCAAGTATTGGTTAATATTAATTAGATATGAGGATCTAAATTAGACTAAATCTAAAATGACAACAAGGAGAACCGCTCTACATTGGCTAATCATCGAGATCACCCTTCTCTTTTAACTCTTACCGGGACATCACATATCCTCACGCAACTAAAGGTTTAATTGAAGTGAAGGGAAAGTATTTTTTCCAATCACTTATCACATTAATGATTCTAATCAATAAATGAACAGTAAAATGCAGAAAAAGATATCCATTTCTACAAAAGGGACTTGTCGCATCAAAAAGCCATCTCAACTCCCACCACGACCATAATTAAAGCAATCTTTGGTATGTTTTGGATTGTTGTCCATGATCGGTGGAAGAAAGGATGTGGAGACTTAGATATTAATGACGGTCACTGATTAAGAAACAGTAAAATGCAGAAAAAGTCATCCAAATTGCTTAAAAGTCCATCTTATCATTCTTATCTCGACGGACTCGATCAACCTATGCAGCGGTCTTTGCATAGTTATAAAGTTACTTCTATATTTTCAATATGATTTCATTCACCTGCGCAAAGAGCATATTTAAAATTAGTACCTAATCGGTGTTTGTACGATGGAGATAATGATGAAAAGATGGATTAGTAGTAACACGTTACCGGTGGAAAAGTATGAAATGACCATTTGCTATGGCAAAGGATAAAAGGACAGATTACTTATCAATGTCTTGCCGTTAGTGGCGAAAAAAATGATGGAGATATGGACATTGGTGATGTGCTTGGCTCCAGTAAAGAAACAATAATACAAAAAATCATCCATTTCTATATCCAAGAATTGACTAATGTTTAGTTAAGGCCTAACTAAAGTTAGGTTAATGTGCTCCATAGATGTTATCTATCTCCTCTATCTTTCTCATGGTTGGGTCTTTGCTAGAAAATCATCCATTTCTATGTCCACTTAATGGTGTTTAATTCTTAGACCTTAATTTTTTGTAAAACATTCATCTAAAATGCTAGAAATCTGATGTGACATGACATTTAGAATGAATACTTTCAAAATATAATGTCACTCTAGTGATTATAAAAGAATTTATGACATTTAAATGGGCATTTCATAGAAGTTATGATACTTATATTGCCTTTTTTGTTTTAAGATATTAAAAATCAAAATATGCAAGGAATCATGAGAGTTTGATTGTTAGGTTCAGCACGCCTCATGTAGCATGCAACCCCTCAGACTAATCTTCAACTTTTTCAGCAAAAAGTTGCTATGTTTCGACGTTACCATTCCTTCGTCATTCTTTGCACTCAACCTTCTGGTCTTCTTCGTTTCTCATCGTCCTTGCTCTATTTTGCTCCTTCTTCTCCTCAGCACAACTTGTTAGACATATGTCCTAGCACAATCGTATAAGAGTTTCATGTTAAGCATTTTAGTTATATTTTTAATTTATATTTAATTAGTGACAAATACGTGTTCATTCATTTATTTAATTATTTATATATATGAATGATTTCATAAGATTAGTTGTAGCTGAACCTATTCTTGAGACATCAAGAAGTGATAGATTCACATTTAGATTGAATCTTTAAATTGTTCTCTATTGATGTATCATTGAATGGATATTAATGATCCCGCCAAGAACAGTGTGTTCTTAAGTTTACTATTAAGTATTACATATTTGACAGAAAGAAGAGTCACGAGTCATTGAGTATTACGATGCCCGAATTAGAATACATGTGCTTGTACCAAACAAGTTCACCAAATGTGATACGCATTCAATAATTAGCAACATAAAAGCCTTCAACGTGGTCAATGTCTAATCGTTCGTGATTTGATCTTGTGTAAATAATCTTTAGACACGCTGCACAGTGCTACTTGTGTGTTGGATGGCTATGGTTTAGAGGTACGCGTCTTGCCAGTTCGTTGATCATGGTCATAGTTAGTTCACATACGAAGTTACATGTATGCGCAAAATGGAATATGTCCCTTGTTACATGCAAGGTACAAAAAAGTCCTAAACCTTTCAAACTTTTGCTAATTTAATCATAAACCTTCTAAGTTTGTTGATTTAGTCCTAAACTTTTTTATGTAACCAAATTTGGCCACTAACGGCCCTCACCTAGCCAAATGTGGCCACATCGAGGGCTTTGCGTCCCTGGTCCCGGGTCCGACGAGGGTTGCCGGCCCTTGCCTAGGGGCGGACAACCCTCTACCGCCCTAAATCGGCGGAGCCGCTGGTCTTGAACCCTAAATCATAAAATTAAAAAAAAAGATAAAATAGATAGAAAAAATCAAAATTTTTTGTAAAACTTTTAACAAATTATTATAATTTGTCCACTCCAAGTTAGTGCGAGCGGTGCTATGTAGGATGATCGGTGTCCGAATCGGCAATTTCCGATCAATATGAGTAAATCGGCAAAAAAATGAAAAGGTTTAGGGGTGAATCGTTAAAACTTTTACCATTGAATTAGCAAAAGTGTGAAAGGGTTAGAACTTTTTGGATAATTTCGCCTAATCAACCATGGTTAGGTTGACACGTCAAATAAATCAGGCAAAGCTTAACCAAGAGGATGTAATTACACTTTTCCTCAAAAAGTTAGAACTAAATTGGTGTAACCGAAAGATTAGTATTCGATTACATTCTATACAATACCTTTAATACTGAGTGTGCAATTTCCCAGCAATACTAAAGCACCAGTACCTCAAACTTCGATGAAAATAGAAGAATTGTGTATGTCTCGATATTGATCATGACCTAATCTTAACCTTGTTATGTTAATTTTTTGAATAAATTGATCATTTGTGCTTGTTAATTTAGATCGTCTCCCTTCCTCGTGAAACTTTATTTCCACATATTAAAAGCTCCACAGTCCACACTATCAAAGTAATTAGGTAGAGTGATATTTGGGAGATATTTGGATTTCAACATTTATCATTTGGGCCTCAAGTGAAAATCACGTGATGCAAAGGGTGAGATCATTTGGATTTAGGAGGACTTGATTCATGCAATTAAAAAAACAATTTTGTTTCTTCAAAATTTGGCTAATGCGTGATGGGTTTTCCTAAGCCATAGTTATAGTTAAGGTCAAGCTAATATTTTCTATATTTCTTATTTTTACGATTGTTTATGTCGAAGTAGCCCATCTTTTCTTATTTTTCTCATTCTATGTGCTTATATTTTGGTCTTTCATAACCATGCATTGCTTGTTCAAATATACATGCAGGTAGACAATTCTCCTTGCATTCTTCCAGGGATAATATGAGGGAATAATCAAATTGCAACTCTTGGACATTGAGAGAGATCGTGCAAGATAAAACCGAAGATCCATCGCATCTTGTACAAAAAAAGGACATCTAAATTACATTTATCATATTCTCTGTCATGTCCAAACTGCAATCACAAGAATTAGGTTGCGTCGCTTTTTTTGTTTTATAAGCCATATTTGTTTTTGTTGTACCGCTATCTTTTAACTGACGTTAAACTAAATCGCATTTTTAACAAATTGCAGGTACTTTTTGTTTTTTTTGGTTCAAAAATGGCAGGTACTTTAACGGGCGATTGACTTGATGAAAGCACTCGGTACTCTGAGTCTACGCTTTCATTTTCCACAGCATAATTACTAAAGCTATTATTCCGAGAAGGCTGCCATGGATTATGACCACAATTCCATGACCGGGCCATGCATGCAATAAGGGGGGTCCACTTAGTGCTCTCAGTCTATGCTTTCATTTTCCGTGACGTCATTACTAATGTTATTATTCCATGACTGCACCATGCATGCCATAGGTGGGGGTCCGTATGTACTCTTTTGTCTGATGGAGCTCTCTTTCATTGGAAAATAGCTTTGCACGTTGCTCCCACCATTAATAAAGATACTTTTTTTTGAAAAAAAAAGAAATAAAAATAGACAAAAGTGAAGCAGAAAACACAAGAGATTTTGGCTACAAATGTGGAAAAGATGGTAATCACGAGATCTTTTGGTAGTAAAATATGCAGAGGAATCAAATATAGTTTTGATTGTTAGGTCCATGCACGCCTCATGCAGCAAGCAACCACTCGGACATTAAAACATAAGTTGCTCTGTTTCCCCCTTTCTTCTTCTCGGCAGAACCATCTTTCCTCCTCCTTCCTTCTTTTTCTTGATTTTCTGTCTGTTTCTCTGTTTTTTTTTTGTTGCCTTTTTTTATTCGTGCATGATGTGCACATTCTGCAAGCACGTGTGCTGTGAGCTCCGTTGATCTTTGATATACCATCAAGTTCCCGTCAGTCGTCAAAAGATGTGTCCATCCGCGTCTGAATTATTTGGGCCCACTCTGCATTATTGGTATGGAGACTTAGAGCTTTCTTTTGTCAAAAGGAAAATCAAAGAAAATTATGATGGGTAATTTAAAGACAAGACAAGAGGGAGAAATAACCAAATTTAGATCATATCATCATATGGCAATTTATGATGGATATTTCCCAATCAACTTGCTTCATTATATCCAACTTCTCCTTAAATAAAGGATAAATGCAATTTCATCTGATATGGATAATCCTCAATCTGCATCTTTCAGAAATCAAAATCCCTCCCATCAAATTTATTGATTTTCACTTGAACTTCTTTTGTCGTCATCGATTCACTTTAATTCAAGCAAAGCCCAGCTTTGATATCAATTATTGCGCGAAACCAAGCGATCGAACAACAAAAGACAGAACAAGAAAAAAAAATAGGACACCGGATGTACGTGATTCAATCGTAGAGACCTATGTCCATGAGAAAAACATCAATGAATTTCACTATAGATCAAGCAATACGCAGATGTTACAAATCACACTCTGAGTTACCTAAACGCTCGCAGTATTTTCCAACCTCAATTACATCCAATAACGCACACAGTATTTAGCCCTCAATTTCTCACGAAACAATTTCCTTTACACAAATATAATAACAAGATTTAATTAGCTATCTAACCCTTACCAGGATGCAATTAGCGAAGCAATTACATGCAACGCTTATAATCCACGAAGAAGTCCCCTTTGCACATCAACCGTAGCTTTGAAGACAAATTAATGATCCAAGCATATATATACATCAAGCCCTTTTTTAATCCAACTACGACAGGCCATATATTTGCTGTTTTGTTGACCGAATCACAGTCCACTTGTACTTTCCTGTTTCACGCGCAGACTCCCAACTGCCAATAGGAAAGATCATTTATTCTCCAACTTCGATTATCACCAAGCAGAATTTATGTTTCCGTAGTGCATAGTCGTAGATATCCAAGAACATTCAAATTCGGACTTTCTTTAACTAATGTGATATCAATCAAAATACGAAATATCCAAATCGACATATTTAAATTTTCGCTTCGGGCTCAAACTCATGACACGTTCTAACACCATGACGCGGTAGTTAAAAGATATCCGATGCATATAGTCCACATCATGACCAACTCCGTTTGCATTTTTGATAAAGAGGATTTGAAAGAATACAAACTAAATATACAATGTACATACATAATTGATTGAAGAAAAAAAAAGAATTTAAAGACCTAACGACAACGTTTGTAAAAAATTTAATTACTACGATGCCTAAATCCCTTATTAATTATCAAATCCTCCTCCGGAGCTAGTTCAAGCCATCATCTATTTCTTGGAAAATGCAATGAATAATATTTAGATATAAGTGTGAGTTGTGTTAAAGAAGTGCCACATCGAAAATTGGTGTATTGTAGAGTAGTTAATATATCTAAATTGATCCATAACTCAATAGTTTAAGTTTTTAAGTGAAGATGAATTCAATTTGATATGTTGACACGGTCAAACTTGGACTCTCTCTTGGTAATCTCTCCAAGCTGGGTTTCTACTGCGTGCTCTCAACAAATAAAAACCTTTTTTTTTTCAAAATCTTTGCTAAAAATATACATAGCAACTCACGAAACATTACTGAGTATCATTTGAGGTGCACATGTTTGAAGTATCTAGAACAACTTTGTTTCCCGTGTTTCCTTTTTCTTCTTTTTTTGGGGTCAAATGTTGCCTTTTTTTTATTATTGCTTTATTGACTCATGGATGAGACTAATTTTATTTTGTGGGGTCAATGCCGACACATGTCCATGTGACTTCCATTGATGTACCACCAGGATAGACTATTGTTTAGGTAGTGGGAAATGGAACAGCTCGTCAAGAAATTTGAAAGAGAAAAGGATGAAAGTTCTGACAGCTTAGATGAGGACTTCGAGTGGACACAATACCACATTGCATTATTGGTGCGAGACTCACCTCTTTCTTTCTCAAAAGAAAAACCAAAGAAAATTATTGATCGATGTTGCCGTTTGAGAATAATTAGAAAAATTTACATTAAACTCATATCAATAAGTAATTTTTAAAAGAGCAAGAACAGAGAGATACTAATAGAATTCCAAACCATATCATCCCACGGCAATTTTATGATAATTATTACACATTCTAATCTAATAATTATGGTTGGCATAAAAATTAAACAACTTGAATTTTATTTTGTGAATTGAGTTTTTATGTTTTCCACGTGAAGGGACGCTTAGAGGGGCTTTCTATGAACAAATCTGCTAAATATACTATGTGAAATGTCAAGACTTATTCTCAAGTATTGGTTAATATTAATTAGATATGAGAATCTAAATTAGACTAAATCTAAAATGTCCACAAGGAGAACATCTTGACAATGGGCTAATCATTGAGATCACCCTTCTCTTTTAACTCTTACTGGGATATCACATATCCTCACGCAACTAAAGGTTTAATTGAAGTGAAGGGAAAGCTTTTTTCCAATCACTTATCACATTAACGATACTAATTAATAAAGGAACAGAAAATGCAGAAAAAGATACCCATTTCTACAAAGAGGGACTTGTCGCATCAAAGGCCATCTCAGCTCCCACCACTACCATAATCAAAGCAATCTTTGGTATGTTTTGGATTGTTGTCCATGGTGGGCGGAAGAAAAGTCTTAGATATTAATGACGGTCACTGATCAAGAAACAGCAAAATGCAGAAAAAGTCATCCAAATTGTTTAAAAGTCCATATTATCATTCTTATCTTGACGGGGTCGATCAACCCGTACAGGGGTCTCTGCTTAGTTATAAAGTTACTTCTATATTTTGAATATGATTTCATTGACCCGCGCAAAGACCATATTTAAAATTAGTACCTAATCGGTGTTTGTCCGGTGGAGATAATGTTGAAAAGATGGATTAGTAGTAACACATTAGCGGTGGAAAAGGATGAAATGACCATTTGCTATGGCAAAGGATAAAAGGACAGATTACTTATCAATGTCTATCCGTTAGTGGCGAAGAAAATGATGAAGATATGGACATCGGTGATGTGCTTAGCTCCAATAGAGAAACAATAATACAAAAGATCATCCATTTCTATATCCAAGGAATTAACTAATGTTTAGTTAAGGCCTAACTAAAGTTAGGTTAGTGTGCTCCATTGATGGTATCCATCTCCTCTATCTTTCTCATGGTTGGGTCTTTGCTAGAAAATCATCCATTTCTATGTCCACTTAATGGTGTTTAATTCTTAGACCTTAATTTTTTGTAAAACGTTCATTTGAAATGCCAGAAATTTGACGTGACATGACATTTAGAACGAATACTTTCAAAATATAATGTCACTCCAGTGATTATAAAAGAATTTATGGCATTTAAATGAGCATTTCATAGAAGTTATAATACTGATGTTTTTTTTTTATTTTAAGATATTAAAAATCAAAATATGCGAGGAATCAGGAGAGTTTGATTGTTAGGTTCAGCACGCCTCATGTAGCATGCAACCCCTCGGACTAATCTTCAACTTTTTCAGCAAAAAGTTGCTATGTTTCGACGTTACCATTCCTTCGTCATTCTTTGCACTCAACCTTCTGGTCTTCTTCGTTTCTCATCGTCCTTGCTCTATTTTGCTCCTTCTTCTCCTCAGCACAACTTGTTAGACATATGTCCTAACACAATCGTATAATAGTTTCATGTTAAGCATTTTAGTTGTATTTTTAATTTATATTTAATTAGTGACAAATACGTGTTCATTCATTTATTTAATTATTTATATATATAAATGATTCCATAAGATTAATTGTGATTGAACCTATTCTTGAGACGTCAAGAAGTGATAGATTCACATTTAGATTGAATCTTTAAATTGTTCTCGATTGATGTATCATTGAATGGATATTAATGATCCTGCCAAGAACAATGTGTTCTTAAGTTTACTATTAAGTATTACATATTTGATAGAATGACGAGTCACGAGTCATTAAGTATTGCGATGCCCGAATTAGAATACATGTGCTTGTACCAAACAAGTTCACCAAATGTGATACGCATTCAATGATTAGCAACATAAAAGCCATCAACATGGTCAATGTCTAATCGTTCGTGATTTGATCTTGTGTAAATAATCTTTAGACACGCTGCACAGTGCTACTTGTGTGTTGGATGACTATGGTCATAGGTACGCGTCTTGCCGGTTCGTTGATCATGGTCATAGTTAGTTCATGTACGAAGTTACACGTATGCGCAAAATGGAATCTGTCCCTTATTACATGCAAGGTACAAAAAAGTCCTAAACCTTTCAAACTTTTACTAATTTAATCATAAACCTTCTAAGTTTGTCAATTTAGTCATAAACCTTTTCATGTAGCCAAATTTGGCCACTAATGGCCCTCACCTAGCCGGATGTGGCCACATCGAGGACTTTGCATCCCTAGTCCCGGGTCCGACGGGGTTTACCGGCCCTTGCCTAAGGGCAGACGACCCCTACCGGCCCTAAATCGGCGAAGCCACGAGTCTTGAACCCTAAATCATAAAATAAAAAAAAAGATAAAATAGATAGAAAAAAATCAACATTTTTTGTAAAACTTTTAACAAATTATTATAATTTGTCCACTCCAAGTTAGCGCGAGCGGTGCTATGTAGGATGATCGGTGTTCGAATCAGCAATTTCCGATCAATATGAGTAAATCGGCAAAAAAATGAAAAGGTTTAGGAGTCAATCGTTAAAACTTTACCAATGAATTAGCAAAAGTGTGAAAGGGTTAGAACTTTTTGGATAATTTTGCCTAATCAGCCATGGTTAGGCCGACACGTCAAATAAATCAGGCAAAGCTTAACCAAGAGGATGTAATTACACTTTTCCTCGAAAAGTTAGAACTAAATTGGTGCAACCGAAAGATTAGTATTCGATTACATTCTATACAATACCTTTAATACCGAGTGTGCAATTTCCCAGCAATACTAAAGCACCAGTACCTCAAACTTCGATGAAAATAGAAGAATTGTGTATGTCTCGATATTGATCATGACCTAATCTTAACCTTTTTTTGTTAATTTTTTTGAATAAATTGATCATTTGTGCTTGTCAATTTAGATCGTCTCCCTTTCTTATGAAACTCTATTTCCACATATTAAAACCTCCACAGTCCACACTATCAAAGTAATTAGATAGAGTGAGATATTTGGATTTCAACGTTTATCATCATTTGGGTCTCAAGTGAAAATCACGTGATGCAAAGGGTGAGATCATTTGGATTCGGGAGGACTCGATTCATGCAATTTAAAAAAACAATTTTGTTTCTTCAAAATTTGGCTAATACATGATGGATTTTCCTAAGCTATGGTTATAGTCAAGGTCAAGCTGATATTTTCTATATTTCTTATTTTTACGATTGTTTATGTCGAAGTAGCCCATCTTTTCTTATTTTTCTCATTCTATGTGCTTATATTTTGGTCTTTCATAACCATGCATTGCTTGTTCAAATATACATGCAGGTAGACAATTCTTCTTGCATTCTTCAAGGGATATATGAGCGAATAATCGAATTGCAACTCTTGGACATGGAGAGAGATTGTGCAAGATAAAATCGAAGATCCGTCGCATCTTGTACAAAAAAGGGACATCTAAATTACATTTATCATATTCTCTGTCATGTCCAAACTGCAATCACAAGAATTAGGTTGCGTCGCTTTTTTTGTTTTATAAGCCATATTTGTTTTTGTTGTACCGCTATCTTTTAACTGATGTTAAACTAAATCGCATTTTTAACAAATGGCAGGTACTTTTTGTGTTTTTTTGTCCAAAAATGGCCGGTACTTTTGTTATAATATGTCTCGAGTTTAAGCCCAAAGTGAAAATTGTGAAGATTCCGAATCGAATATTTGCGGACATCCTAAATTGAGCAAAGGAAAATATATACGTAATCAACTTACGAATTAAAGTTGATTGTGCGTTGGTGTCTTTGAGCAAGAAATAGAAAAGTCCAACGCAGACTTGGACTTCGTTAACAGAAGATAAAGGATAAGAATAAAAGAAGATACAGAAGTCAGTTTCCTATGAATTTGGCAAGATAATAACCGAACAGGAAATCTCCCTTTGCATATTCGGTGTTGACTTCTTTGACCGAGATGGACATGCACTTTCTTTGGCGGTGGCTTATAAATATAAATATTCTCAAAAGGGTTTGTTTCTTTAGTGCGCTGATAGTTGACCAGAGGGACTTCTCTACGGAGCAACCAGTTGCTCGTGAATTTCATCCGAAGAAATTGTGGAGTTCTTGAAGCGCCGTTTCCAAGCGAGTGCTTGACATTGGGACTTCTTTGTTTGCAGAATTACATCGAGAAGAACCGGTGCTCGGGCCGATTAAATCTTGTGAGTTTTGGATTTGTGTAATTCCTTTGCGAGATTGATGTATTATTTCGTTAGGAATTGTGGCTAAATACTGTGTGCGTTCTTGGATGTAATTGGGGCTTGGGAAACACCGAGAGTGTTTGAGTTACTCGAGTTTGGTGCGTAATCTCCGTTATCGCTCGTTCTATAGTGGAATTCGTTGCTGCTCTTCTCGTGGATGTAGGTCTCTACGATCGAACCACGTACATCCGGTGTCCGATTTATTTTCTTGTTCTGTCTATTTTATTGTTCGATCACTTGTTCCTCGCAACAATTTGTATCGAAACCAGGTTTATCGAATTGAAGCGAATCGATGGCGACGGAAGAAGTAAAAGTGAAAATCGACGCATTTGAGGGGAAGAACTTTGGTTTCTGGAAGATGCAGATTGAAAATTATCTATATCGGATGAAGCTGCACTTGCCCTTGTCTGGGGAGAAACCGGAGACGATGAAGCAAGGCGATTGGGAATTCTTTGGATAGACGAGCGGCGAGTGTTATTCGGCGACGTTGGCTCGTAACGTCGCGTTTAATATCGTCAAAGAGAAGACCACTGCGGGTTTGATGAAAGCTCACTCGGATATGTACGAGAAGCCTTACGTAATTAATAAAGTATATCTGATGCGATGTCTGTTTAATTTGAAGATGAGCGAAGGTGCGTCTGTTACTACTCATATTAATGAATTCAATGTGATTGTTAGTCAATTGAGTTCAGTTGATATTGACTTTGAAGATGAGGTATGTGTTTTGATTCTATTATCCTCATTGCACGATAGCCGGAATACTAATCATTCTGCTGTTAGTAATTCCTCTGGATCAACAAGTTTAACTTTTGATGGGATTCGAGATTTAATTATGAGCGAGGACATCCGTAGAAGAGAATCTGGTGAATATGTATCTACTGCTTTAGTAGGTGAAAATGGAGGAAGAACTTATACTCGTGTTAGCAGAAATAGTATGAATTCGAATAGACGACGACAGTCTAGGGCCAGCGTCTTTGTCTGTTGGAACTGTGGCAAGAGAGGGCATCTTAGAAGGAATTGCTTAAGGCTGAAAAACGAGAAAGGTAAGGAAATTAGAGTTGAATCTGCGGATGATATTGCATGTGTAGCAGAAAATTCTGATGGTGTCGATAGTGTCTTGTCTGTCATCGAGAATTCGTCATTTGACGGATGTATTATGGATTATGGTTGTTCTTTTCATGCTACACCAAATAGAAACTAGTTTGCTACTTATCGGTGCACGAATAGTAGTAAAGTGCGGTTGGGAAACAACGCCGAATGTGATGTTGTGGGTGTTAGTGATGTTAAAATCGGGATGCATGATGGTATTGTGAGGACATTGACCGGAGTAAGACATGTTCCGAATTGAAAAAGAACTTAATTTCCTTGGGAACCCTAGATTCAATTGGATGTAGGTATTCTTTACAAGGTGGAGTTCCGAAGATTGTTCGAGATGCCCTGGTGATAATGAAAGGAATCAAGCATGGTGGCACGTATGAACTTCAAGGTGAGACATTGACAGGTTTCGCTCCGGATACGTCGACATCCGTTCGAGATTCTAATGAATGCTCGAGGAAGGCTTGGGTGTACGTGCCCGTGCACAAGTTTGATCTTGTTGTCGGGAATATGCGATCGAGAGCTTTAATCGAAAAGGAGACCGGTAAGTTGATCAAGCATGTGCAAGCTGACGATAGCATGGAATCCTTCTCGAAGGCGATAAATAAATTATGTATGATAAAGGGCATAGTGAAACACCGCACTAGTGCCGATAAACCACAATAGTTTGTAGAATTGATGAGCAGAACATTACTAGAGACATCCCGTAAAATAATCTCACGGTCTGGTATGGTTAGAAGAATTCTAGCGGATGCGCTTAATATGGCAAGCTACCCGATGAATCGATCTCTATCGATTGTGATTGGATATTGGACTCCCGAAAAAGTGTGGTCGGGTAACGTCGCTGATTATTCTACTTTTAGAATATTTGATTGTATGTGTTATTATCGAGTAAGTGATGGTAAGCTCGATGTGAGGGCAAGGTGCATATTCCATGGCTATGCACGAGGTGAGTGGGGTTATCGGTTGTGGTGGCCGAATATAAATTCTCCCGTTCGCGCGAGAAAAGTTACCTTTGACGAGTCTCCAAGATTTCCGGGTAGGAGTGTTTGTGGCGGTATAAATACGGATCCGAACGGTGTTAAGCTTGAGGTGGAGTTGCAACCATAAACTCCTAAGGTAGCGAGTACTAGCGCGATGTCGACACGAGATGATGCTTGTAGCGAGGTGGAGCCCGTAGAGCCAACGATTTCACAAATCGCTGATATTAACAAGGTACGTATTCGATCTTCCGACGGATATGGATGCAATGGTGGTTTTGCTTTATCCGCAATTAAGGAGCTTGTATCGGAAAGTACTTGTGGAGCAGTTAAAGGTGCATGTAAAGTTGATATTCTGATGAGGTCCACGATTACGGCGAAGTTCAAGCGTGGCTTGGACTTAGATGATATCTGTGGCGATTGAGCCCATTGGGGCTGTTGGGAGAGTAGCAGATGATGTCCGGATTATAGCGAAGTGATTGGACTTGGCTCAAACATCGAGCCAAGTTGGAGATTGTTATAATATGTCTCGAGTTTAAGCCCAAAGTGAAATTTGTGAAGATTCTGAATCGAATATTTGCGGACATTCTAAATCGAGCAAAGGAAAATATATACGTAATCAACTTACGAATTAAAGTTGATTGTGCGTTGGTGTCTTTGAGCAAGAAATAGAAAAGTCCAACGCAGACTTGGACTCCGTTAACAGAAGATAAAGGATAAGAATAAAAGAAGATGCGGAAGTCAGTTTCGTATAAATTTGGCAAGATAATAACCGAACAGGAAATCTCCCTTTGCATATTCGGTGTTGACTTCTTTGACCGAGATTGACATGCACTTTCTTTGGCGGTGGCTTATACATATAAATATTCTCAAAAGGGTTTGTTTTTTTAGGGCGCTGATAGTTGACCAGAGGGACTTCTCTACGGAGCAACTAGTTGCTCGTGAATTTCATCCGAAGAAATTGTGGAGTTTTTGAAGCGCCGTTTCCAAGCGAGTGCTTGACATTGGGACTTCTTTATTCGCAGAATTACATCGAGAAGAACCAGTGCTCGAGCCGATTAAATCTTGTGAGTTTTAGATTTGTGTAATTCCTTTGCGAGATTGATATATTATTTCATTAGGAATTGAGGTTAAATACTGTGTGCGTTCTTGGATGTAATTAGAGCTTGGAAAACACCGAGTGTGACGCCCGGGAAATTCAAAGTTTGTAAAATTTGCCCGAATTCAATAAATGAAGAAAATTGAATTTCAGTCGGTGCAAATTTTGGATCGAAAGGACGAAAGTGACGAATTTGGACGAGTCCCGAAATTTTGTTCGGTTTCGATTGGATCCCGAAACCGTGGTTGCCGCGACTTAGGATTTTTAATCGTCGCGCCTAAAATTTTCCAGACCGAGCCTAGCTCGTGAAAATCCACATTTTATTCCCAATCGGTTGAGCCAAAAATCTGATCGATCCCGATTTATCAAATTACAAATTGCCCTCCAACAATGCATATAAGACAAGATTTTTTAAAATATCTTGTGGGCCCCACCTCGATCAAACCCCGGCCAAATCTGGTCCACCCTCTAGCGACCCACGTGACTTATCTCTTCTCTCTCTCTCCCCGTCCGCTCCCTCTCTTCTCCTGCGCTCGCGAAACTTATTGCCACGTGCAGCATTTTTCTTCTTTCTTCTTCGGTTTACGCCACCACCACCTCCAGCCACCTTCCTCGACCACCACCACCACGGCCCGTCCAGCCCAGCCCCTCCGACCGCCGCGAAGCCGCCGGACCGCCGCCCGGAGCTCCCACGCACCGCCCGCCTGTTTCGGGTCCAGTGAGCTTGTGAGCCGCTCCGACCGCCCCGAGCCTCTTTTGGCCGTCACCCACCACCACTCCACCTCCCCTCCAACCCCGAGAAGCCGCCTTACCGCCGTGTGCCGCCCGTGCCGTCCCGATTCAGCCCCGACAGGAACCGTCGCCCAACATCCCCTGTTTTCGCGTCGCCGGCTCGCACCGTTGTTTCGGCCTCCTCCGCCGTGACCTACCGCCCGCCGACCACCCTAAATGGTCACCCTCAACCTCTCTCGGCTCCACGAAGTCGTTGGGAGCCGATCGCCGCCCGTAGAGCTCGGATTGAGCCCGATTTCTCCCTCCCCCGTTCTGCCCGAAATTGCCCTGTTTTCTGCGCGGTTACGGTCGCTCTTGTTCAGCCCCCCTCCGGCCGTCCGCCGCCGCTCCCGGCGCCCCCACCAGCTTCCCCGGAGACCCCCGACCAAGGCCCAACCTTTCCCCTAGCCTTTGGCCGCCCGGAACCACCCAAAATTGCCACATGATCATTTGTTCATTACATTTTGCCTCTGCCCGATGCATTGTTCACGTCGGCCGATCCTTTGTTCCCGCCCGCTCAAGCCGCCACCACCCTCGAAACCCGCGCCACCGTCCCAAAGTGTCTCCGGGTTGTTTGGGCCATCCCGGACCGAGTTGGAAGCCCGGAGTTAAGTCGGGCCGCGAGTCGTCGCCGATTGCCGCGGGCCGGGCCGAGTTCGCGTCACCGTCGCTCGAGTTGAGACCGCCCGAGCTTATTAAATTGGTGAGTTAGCCCCTAACTCTTGGTTAGGACGCTAATTACGTTCGGAATAGATTAATTAGATTATTAGGTATTTAGGTAGCTCGATTAGGGCCGGTATAGGTTAGACACTTGGTTTAGGTTCAATGGCCCTAATTGGTTAAGTTAGTCTAATTAGTTAAGATTTTATGCCTAATTAGATTATATTGGTTGATTGATCTGATTGTTTGTGTTGATTGATCGCGAGCGAGCGATAGGTCAGAGACGAGTGCACAATTGGAAATTGAAATTGAGATTAATATTTGATTGGCCGCAATTGATTAATTGAATTATTGGCCGTGAGTGCCGGTTTGGCTGGCGATTGCGTGGGGGTCCAATTAAAGGTTAATCGCCCCAAATTGCTTGGTCCGTCAGTCAATTTAAATTGCGCATTCATGTGACCCCGTATGAGATAAAATTGCATGTTTTTGCATGAAAACGGCCTTTGGCCAAGTATTTGAACATGCGAGTGTGAGCATTCTACCTAAATCCAAGAAATGAACTGGCTGGTTGTCGAAGTGCCCGAGTGGTCACATAATGGGATAATTCCGACGATCATTGTCTTACGGTCGTTCGGTCCTGGTAATCATTGTCTTCTAGTTCTTGAATGTGCGTCAGTCATTGTCTTTTGGGTGTACGTTTGCCGGTCGCATCTTGTGATGGGCCGAAGCCTTTTATGGATTCTCGTTAGCTACGTGTCGTGTCGACAATCATTGTCTTACGGTTGGTCGAGGCGAGTTGCATGGATTATCGAGGCCGTCGCCGGAAGTAAGGGGCGATGCACTGTCTGCCCGGGAGAGCACCAACCGACTAGTGTCTTTGGACCTACGGTCGGATCGATAATAAATGAACTACGTGTGGTGTCTTGTGCATGCAAGTGCTATGATGCTTTGCGGTGATGAATTGATTTGGTTGATTGAGCGTTGAGTCGAGTGCGCATTGCATTACGTGTGGCTTGGAGGGTAAGTTGCCCGTGATTGAAATATCTGTTTTGTGCTCATGTGATTGCTTTTTAGGGTGTACGAGCGAATCAACGTCCTAACCGGGCTTAGGCGTTGGCTCACCGAGATTAATTTCTCACCCCGTCGTGGTTAACAATTTTCGAGCGATCTTGGAGGCCGTGGACGATGAACCGAGAGGATTATGGTAGGATTTTTGGGAGTAAACGAGGGGTTAACCTTACCCAACCTTATGTCTTTTTGAGGTCCTAGTGAGCCACCCCGAAGCATGGGGTTGTATATCTTCAGTAGCTCGGTAGGGTTAAGATTTGTCTATTCTGTCTTTTGAATGAAGTTATGTTTTGTGAATTGGTTGTGTTAATTTTTCCTACTATACTATCCCTTCTGTTTTGATTGTCCGGGAGATTGTACATTCCGCATGCGCAGTAAATTCATAGGTCGATAGTCTACCCGGGACGCTATCAATTATGACACGAGGCGAGTAAGGGAGGGATGATCGCGAGCTCGAGAGTCGGGGCGTGACACCGAGAGTGTTTGAGTTACTCGAGTTTGGTGCGTAATTTCCGTGTATCGCTCGTTCTATAGTGGAATTTGTTCTTGCTCTCTCTACGACTGAACCACGTACATCCGGTGTCCGATTTATTTTCTTGTTCTATTTATTTTATTATTCGATCGCTTGTTCCTCGTAACAACTTTAACCGGCGATTGACTTGATGGAAGCACTCGGTACTCTTAGTCTACGCTTTCATTTTCCATAGCATCATTACTAAAGCTATTATTCCGAGAAGGCCGCCATGGATTATGACCACAATTCTATGACCGAAAATTGCATGCAATAAGGGGGGTCCACTTAGTGCTCTCGATCTGTGCTTTTGTTTTCCATGACGTCATTACTAATGTTATTATTTCATGATTGCACCATTGTCGCGACCTTCAAAAAAAATAAACGAGTTAATTTTCGGGCTAATGGATTATCGGGTTAATTAATTAACTAACCTAACTCGGACTCTCCCAAGTCCATACCAAATCGCAACTTAAGGTTCGAATAATTAACATGTAACGTGTTTTGAATTTGGAGTCGCCACTAATCATTTTCGGTAGGTTGATTAGAAACCTAAATAAAATAGCGGGAGAAAACTATCTTATTTCCGCGAACCGGAGATTTTGAATTCGGGGATTTGGTTACGCTAGATTACTCTAACGCCCTTTCGGTACCATTTTCATGAAAAATATTTGATTTGGCAATTTTGATGGATTTTACTTGAAATTCAAAGATGCAATGTTTTTGGTTTTTTTCTCTTTTTTATGGGGATGTAAAACATTGAACTTTGTACGATATACACCATGGGTGATTTAGAAAGAAAGAAAACGACCGATCACGAGTATTTATAAAAATAAATTAACATGTAATAATGCTAAAATTTGGAACACGTGGCATGTCTAAAATAAACAAACAAATGTTCAAACCAAACGATTACATTTTTGTAGATCGAGATGGAAAGGATTACCTTCTATTACACAAAATCTTACTCACATACACGTTATAGTTCCCTTCAAGATCTCGGAGTTGGAAGAACGCGGCCGTCGTCGAAAATGGCAAGCAATGGCGTTGTTGGGTGGCGAGAGGCAAAATATGTGTCGGGACTCGTCGAAGATGATGCTCGACTAAAACATTTTTCTTCACTCTCGAATTTTCTCTTCTGATTTTTCTCAAGAACTCTCTTTTTCCTCTCTAAAAATTCCTCTCAAAAACTCTCTCAAAACTCTCTCAATTCTCTTCCACTCTTCCTAAAAAACTCTCTCAATTCTCTTCTACTCTCTCTCTCAATTCTCTTCCACTTCCCCCCTCTCTTATAGCCAAATTTCTCCACCCTTCATTCTTCATCTTCATTTCTTCACCTTCCATTTTCATCTTCCCTTCTTCATCTTCATTTCTTCACCTTCCATTTTCACCTTCCCTTCTTCATCTTCATTTCTTCACCTTCCATTTTCATCTTCCCTTCATCACCTTCCCTTCATCATCTTCCCTTCTTCATCTTCCCTTCTTCATCTTCTTTTGGTATTTGCAATACGGTCCCTGAAGTTCCAAGTATTTGCAATGCAGTCCCCGAAATTTTAAGTATTTGCAATACGATCCCCGAAGTTTCAAATCTTCTCGGTGTATTTTTCCATCCCGTACCTAGTCTAGACGCATGCTAAATTAAGTGTTCCGCTTGCCCAATTATATGCCAATGCAATGTACGCTAAAAATAAATATGTGAGATGATTTTTTATAATTTTTATGCAAAAAATAGATTAATCAAAATTTAGGCGTCAACAACCATGCATGCCATAGGTGGGGGGCCATATGTACTCTTTTGTCTGACGGAGCTCTCCTTCGTTGGAGAAATTATTCGGTGGTCAGCAATTACCGCGTCATAAGCCTATGTGGCGTGCATGTTCCACTAAAAAAGTGACACATGTCCTATAACATGGAAAAGATGAAAAATGAGAAACTAAAATAAAGAGCTTTCGTTGCTCTTTTCTCTGCAAAAAGCATTGAGTACAAGCGAGCATTTATTGCTTGCTCTCTTTCTCTCTCCCTCCCTCTCCTCCTTTACGTTTCAACCTCTGTCTTATGCAAAAATGATTTCGCCCTCTCTTCCTCTCCCTCGTTCACCTCAAGCCCTCCCCTCCTTCTTCTTAGGGCCTGTTTAGTTCAGCATTGCAAATGAGCATTGGGGCTCTAAAGTCCCTTGGTCAAATGCAAATGATTTTTGGTTCATTTTTTGACTCACTTTGGGAAGATGCAATTGCATCTCAAATGCTCTCCAAAGTCCCTTAGCCCAAAGTACCTCCAGAGGTACTTTGGGCTAAAGGACTTTAGCGAAATGCAACTAATTTTTTTATTATTTTAATTTTTTCACCTTTGCTTGCCGCTACCGCTGCCGCCGCCGGTCGCCGCCGCCGGCCGCCGCTTGTTTTTTCAAAAAGAAAAAATATTTTACAAAGTTCATTTTTTACCAAACAATATTTTCGTCAAAGTTGCTTTTTAAATGTGTTTTTAAAATATACTTTACCAAACACTACTTGCATTTTGAAAAAGGCCTTTAGTCCAAAGGTATTTGCATTTTCTCAAAGTCCCTTGGCCAAATCTTGAACCAAAACAGGGCCTTAGCCTTCGTCCTTATAGCCATCGTCGCCTCTCAGACTCCAAAAATCGCCGACTTGGCCTCTCCTAAAACTCATCATATTTTAATGTCACTGAAGTTACGTACATCATTGATCTGTTTTAGTAAGCTGAGTCCAAAAGTTGTATTTGAAGCTTGAGAAAAAATCGAGTCTCGATTAGTATAAAACAGTTGTTTGAGCATGTCTTAATGTCCCCGAAATCGTCCGGGTTGGAATTAGTTGTTCGATGATGCTTCTGTGCTCTTTGTTTGAAGGGGTCACCAAGCGTTCGTGAAAATGACCGGATGAGATCGCATATATATATTTGAGAGGTATCTTTCTAAAACCGAATGCGGGTTTAGCAACAACAATGCTGATAAACGCCAAGGAGACTTTGGATCTTCGGCTTGATTTTGATTTTGTAGACATGCTCCTTATGCCCGGGTGAAATGAACTAAGAAGAATCGCCTTGGAGGATCTAGATGCGGGCCTTCGGTTGTTATCCACATTATATAGATCTTTTTCGGTTAGAAAAGCTTGTAATGTTCTTTCGGCCTGGTGCGATTACAAATGATGTATCACGAAATTGATTGAGTTCGTTTGGGGGATTATTTGTATTGTTAGTAAAAAATCACAAATGTTGTGGATAACAAATATAACCAAAACCAGAACTAGAAATCCCAAAATTATAAAGAAGGTAGATTCCTAAACAAGACGTAGAATCAGACTCCAATGGGGTTGTCTTCGGTTGGCGTACAGCACGGGGAGAGACCCTTCGAGGGACTTGATTTGAAAAGACGCAGAATCGGGTGTTGTAAAGGCGCACCCCCAAGAGAAGCATGTCAACTGTCTAGACACGAGCAAAGGAAGAAAATTATACTGGTTTATAATAGCCGGAACCTCAAAACTCAGAGTGGCCACCGGTATATCTAGCATCGCAGACCTCTCCCATTTCAAAATCGTTGGCAACATACCCAAGTCCTAAATGGGGAGCGAATTAGAAGTAGAAGACGAAGAAGAAGAGTTCGAGAAGCCAATGGACGATCTTTGGAGCGAAGCCGTAAAGGCGATGATGGCGACAAGGAGGGAGGTGAAGAAGAAGGAGAAGAGGACGGCTTGAGGTGAATGGGGGAGAGGATGAAAGGGCGAAAGCATTATTACAGAAGAGAGTTGAAAACGTAAAAGAGGGGAGAGAGAGTAGAGAGAAAGAGCAAGCAATAAATGTTTGCTTGTGCTCAGTGCTTTTTGCAGAGGAGAAATAAACGAGACTTCTTTATTTTAGTTTCTCATTTTTCATCTTTTCCATGTTGGAGGACATGTGTCATTATTTTAGTGGAGCACGCACCCCATATAGGCTCATGACGTAATAGTTGCTAATCACGGAATAATTTCTCGCATGTAGGCCTATAGGTATTACTGCATTTTTTTTTAGGGTTAATACCATGAAAAACCCTAAACTGATACACCCGTGACAAATTTACCTTAAACTATTTTTTTAACCACGAAAAACCCCAAACTGGTACATATGTGACAAATTTACCCCAAACTATTTTTTTTACCACCAAAAATCCTAAACCGGTATATTTGTGACAAATTTACCCTAAACTAATTATTTTGACCACGAAATACCATAAACCGGTACACATGTGACAAATTCACCCCACGTTAAATTGTCACTTTGTTTTGGCTTTTGGTCTGCTACGGTATAGGAGGACACAACCCTTGGTGCTCCACCTATCCGTGCGCTATGGATGGTGTCATCGTACAAGAAGAGACTATTGAAGGAAGGAGGTTCACGATTTGACATAAATAGGTAAGCCTTAGGGCGACCCAGTGGCGAAGATCCCGACCATGGAGACCATGGGGATAACCCGGTAACAATGATACGGAAAGCAAGTCTTCGATCTTACAAAGAAAGGCGATGGCTCGAAGACCTCGTCTCTAATGCTTTTGCCTTCCACGAGACCGTACTGCCGGATCCGAAGATCGCCTATCTCAAATTGATAAACTCAGTAACAAATAGAGGGTTAAAACCCCATATTGGTATACCCATTAACTATCACATGTCACTAAATCAACAATTTGATAGTTAAATTTAATAAAAATTAACGGAGGGTAAATTTGTCACATGTGTACCAGTTTAGGGTAAATTAGTCACGGGTGTACCAGTTTGGGGTTTTTTGTGGTCAAAAAAATAATTTGGGGTAAATTTGTCACAAGTGTACTAGTTTGGGGTTTTCCATGGTATTAACCCTTTTTTTTATGGCTCCCACAATTTTTTGTCTTAACTGAGACGACCAGAGGGTCTTTTTTAAAAATTTTCATGTTTGGTTAGTGACGAGGGGGAGCAATTTGCTACCGAATTTTCAGCTTCTCAAAAATTGACATTGACTGATGGTTGGTTGAGCCTGTTTGGGTCTTTGTTAATGTTATGACGTTTTGAATAGTGGGATGGATCGGTAGATCTATTGGTGGCCGGTTCAACGGAACCATCGGTTTCGGTTCAGGCAAGCGGTTCCCGTTCAAAAAATAGTTGGAACCGCCGGTTCCCGTTCCGGTTCGGAACCGCTGGTTCCAAGGCCCAATTGCTCTTTCACCCGGTCTACTACTTTTTTTTTTTTTTTTAACCGGCCCGGAACCGACGGTTCCGGGCCGGTTCCAACAATTTACAAACCGGAACCGGCCCTTGAGGGCCGGTTCCGGTTCCGGGCCCACGGGTCCATTTGGCCTCCTCTAGGTAGATCTAAATCTCTGCGGTTTGCCGTGTTTCCTTCTCCATTGATTGCCCTTCCACGTTCCCCTCCCGTCGTCCTTCCGTGCAATCAAATCTCTTCGCCTTCCTCCTCTCTCATCATTCTTGCTCTGTTTCTCTCTTTCCTCTCCTCCGATCAACCATTCTTCCTCTTCATTATCTGCTGCTCTTTTTCCATCATTCTCTCTCTTTTGTCGCTCTCTTTGTCTCTCAAAAAAAAAAAAAAAAAAAATTCAAGGGAAAATGTCTTGCGACTCTGCCGTTTCTATTGCATGGGATGTCTTGAAGATCGTAGCTGTTCCCTTACAGCATCAACTCAGTTACTTCACTTCCTCCAGGACCTACGACCGGAATCTTCGGGAAGAAGTTGCGAAACTGAAACTCCTTTTTGATCAAGTCCGAAATGCCATGGTGGAGGCCAGAAACAATCTTGGGATTGTCTATGATAGTGTCACGTACTGGCAGGCAAATGCTGAGACGACCTTGATGGAGGCGCAACACCTGTTGCGTAAATTCGAAGAGGCGGCCAAGACTTGCTGCTACAGGACTCTTCCCGAACCCAGTGATCTCTATCAGTTCAGCTCGGAGGCCGAGGACAAAATCGAGGAAATTCAGCGACTTCTTCGAATAGGCGCGAATATCGAAGGGATCTATTTCACCGTTCCTGTTACGGGGATTGAGCACAAGGAAGAAGTCCTCTTCGAATCCAGAGCTTCGATCATGTTGCACATCATGGACGCTCTTGCCGATGACAGCAAAAGCGTGGTCGGGGTTTACGGGATGGGCGGGGTCGGCAAGTCCACCCTTTTATCGTCTGTCGAAAGGATTATAAGGAAACAGGGTTCGTTCGATGTGATCGCTAAGGCCGACTTGTTGGGAAAACGAGAGGTCACGAGTATTCAAGGAGCGATTGCGAACCAATTGTCACTGACCATGCCGAACATAGAGAATGACGTACGGCGAGCGGACTTCCTGCGCAGTAGGTTAGATAACGACGGGCAGATGAACAAGAAGGTCCTCATAATACTGGACAACCTTTCGGAGAAGCTCCATTTAGATAGAGTCGGCATTCCTTGCGAACCTGGCAACAAAGTCAGGGGATGCAAGCTGTTGTTGTCGTCGAGAGATCGAAATGTCTTGACTACGCACATGCGTTGCGAGAGCAACAGCGTCTTTCGCCTACCTAAGCTGGATGAGAAAGAGGCAAAGAAATTGTTTGAGACGAAGATGGGAGAGAGAGCTCATCATGATGATGTCAAACCCTTTGTGGCTAAAGCACTCCACAAATGTGCAGGTTTGCCTTTCCTTATTGTCGAAATGGCAAATCATTTTACAGATGCTAGTGAATTTGCATTGAGTGATGCTTTGAACCAAATCGACATGTGCGCAAATGAAGGAATTGGTAAGATAATAAATGAGAAGATCCAATCGAGTTATGATCGTTTAGAAGGCGGGGAGGTGAAGTCATTTTTACGACTTTGTGTTGTTTATGGCGTGGCTGAGCCCAAGCGTGAAAACTTGGTGCGGTACGGCGTGGGTTATGCGTTAGTCTCAGAATATAACAGCATGAGAAGTGCCAGGAATAGGGTGAACACACTGATTAAGACTCTTCAAGACTCCTCTCTTTCGTTAGACCGTGGAGACGCGGATAGTTTCAAGATACATGACTTGGTTCATAAGTTTGTTGCCTTGGTTGCTTCAAGGGATGACCATATTCTCCTGTTGAAACATCAAGATAACCTGCAGCAGGACAAGCTCAAAAGTTGTAGGGCTATATGTATTCCTGATACTGATGCGGTGAAGCTTCCGGAAGAGTTAAATTGCCCTGATTTACTCATCTTTTTGCTGTTCTCTGGCAAAAAATCTCTTGAGGTGTCGGATTCGTACTTCAACTACATGAGTAAACTCAAAGTCTTAAATCTTACTGGGATACGTCTCACTCGTTCGCGTTCGCATTTGCCTTCACCGTTTCGGTTGTTGGATAGCTTACAAACTCTCTGCCTTGATGAATGTTCGTTTGATGATGTATCCATTCTTGGTGAGCTAAAAAAGCTACAAATTCTCAGCTTGGTGAACTCCAAAATTGATCGATTGCCAACAGAAATTGGGCAGCTGACAGAGCTGAGGCTATTAGACTTGAGTAAGTGTTCGCAACTCAAGACAATTGTACCGGATGTGCTTGGAAGATTGACCAAATTGGAGGAGTTGTATTTGGAGAATAGCTTTGATCAATGGGATCCCGTGCATCCGAAAACTCCACGTACTAATGCTAGTCTTACTGAGTTGAAAAACATGCCGAACCTCTGCACTCTGCATGTATCCATTCTCAATTTGAGTGTACTCCCAAAGGATCTAGAGGTGGAAAAATTGAAGGAGTACAAAATCCAAATAGGTGATGTGTCGCACTTGCCATGTTACAAAGAATCAAAGACATTGATGATCAAGGCAAATCCAGGAAGAATTGAACTTTGGGACGCATGCATACAACAAATCTTAGACAGCACTGACTATCTGTATTTGGACGGGTTGGATCCAAGTGTGCGAACTATTTGCAAGTTATCCCAGGAAGACTTTCAGAAATTAAAGCATCTATGGGTCGAGAATAGTCCCTCCGTCCATTACATTCTCCTGCGCCCTTCCGTTACTTATTTTAAGACATTGGAGTCATTAATTCTCAAGAATCTCCTCAACTTGGAAAAGATATGCAAGAGCCGTGCCTTCTCCGAGTCCTTCAATTCATTACAAGAAGTACAAGTTGAAAGCTGTGACAAGATCAAAGTTCTGTTTCCTTTTCCATTAGCAAGGCAACTTCCACAGCTAAAAGAGATTAGAGTTCTCAGTTGCGAATCAATGCAAAAGATTGTAGAAGTTAATGATTGTGGCAAAGTTGAGTTCCCTAATTTGCGGGTATTGGAATTGCGTGAATTGCCAGATATCGAGAACTTTTTCTCTGCGGAGACGGCTTCTTCCAGTAGTACATCAGATGGCCATGTTGGCACTCAAGTTGCATTCTTCTATGGGCAACAGGTAACATACTATCAAAAGAATATAGTTTATAATGACAAATTATAATGCTTATTGATTTTATTATGGTCAGTTGATTTTCTCTAGTTAGATGAAGCAATCTTCCCTTTCCTCTTGTTTTTGTAGTAATCCAACTAATTTTACGAAATCCATGTAGGTTTATTTTTTGATAGGTTCTGAGTTTTTTTCAACTTTCATGCTGCAAGTATATGTATGTCAACAAGGTTGCATAAAGCAAACCCGAAGGGAATTTTGGCATTTAAATAATTCCACGGTAAAGTAATTTCATAGTCTTGTGAAATGGATTCCACTGGAGTTATTTTTTATTTTTTTGAGCTCCCTCTGGAGTTAGTTATCTAACTTTGCTATTGCCTATAAAATATATCATATAGATGACTCAGGTAACAACCAATACGAACAATGGGTAAGAGGACTGGGTTTGAAATAAAAGGAACTATTATAATCTAATTGATGCACATCTTTCGTGTATTGTACATTTAAATAAGCACTTAGTAATTGCTTAAGACCCATAGCTAGAACAGTACACAATTTTGTGCATGTTCATGCACACGTGTACGAAATTGTATAATACTTGCACACTTTTATGTTTAATATCTCCTAATCGTTGGCATTAGTGAGCGACTTTGATGCAAAGTTATACGAAATCCCCCATGGAGATTTAGGGCGATACACATTTACCTTCAACATTTCAAAATTTACGCAAAACCCTTTGAGCCATCAACCCTTCTCCATTTCTTTAGTTGCATGTTCCAACATGTGATTTTTCAAGAGTAAATTTGTAATTCTTCTCTATTTTTATCAATAGAATCTCTCTCTTGCCCCCCTAGATGCATTTACATAAATTATAAATTGTGAAATGAGTATATCATCATTATCATCATCATTATAATTATTGTTGTTGTTGTCATTATTATTACTAGTTGAACTTAGTAAACGAGTGCCCCTTGTTCAGAAACTAATTAAGAAAATTTTACAGTTTTCAATTCGTTGAAGTAACGTTCTCGATATGAATAAATAATGGTTTCTTATTTATCTTTATCCCCTAGAAATCAGACTTTAAGAATTAACTCAGGCGCTATGTAATTGAAAACTTTTGAATATGTAGTTGATGATTTGGATCATAACCACAACAGCCCAATGAACGAAACCCAGAGAAGTTGAACTTGTTGTATAGATGAGAGCGACGGGTGATGGGAGATTGCGAGCAACTTTGCAGGCGAAGGATTTTCGAAAGTTTTCTGAACGAATTACTCTTCTAGAAAAATGAAAAAAAGGGGAATGAAATAAAGCTTTCCATTGTAATCCTGGACAATTGGGTCTCTTCACGTAAAATGTTTTGGTTTTAGACATGTAGGCTATGGATTTAGACTCACCCTTAATTAACTAATGACAGGGAAAACGAACTTCAGGGTAATCTCAAGTTGTTTACTTATCCTATGGTAAGTTGGGGTCTCTAGGACTTTCAAATGTACGAGGACTTGAGGTAACAAAAACTTGTAGGAAATTTGAGATTGCTGCAGCTCATTACGAAACACAATAGCTAATAATTTGATTTAACTTTGTTATTAGGTAATTGTCAATTGATGGCATTCTACATGTCGCGATCTCTATAGCTAAATCAAAGGATGAGTCACGATCTCTATAGCTATATTGAAGGCCATGCAACGAAGGAAGTTAATGTTAATGATGGGAAGTGTGTGGCCATACAATCTTGGATGAATATTAAGATTTTATAGCACAGTAATTTACTTCTCATGATTGCAATCTCATCTTGTTGAGATAGTCAATCACTCGTTGCAATGAGCAATTTTCTTTTTGGTAGTAAATTGCCTATGTCTTCAATAATCACGGTCATTGTATAGTTCATTTTTTCATGGTAGTAATCTCCACTCGGGAGATAGTAGACCTCGACGGATCTTTTTAGCCCTCGACGGGTCTTTTTGCATTGTGGGTCACTAATTTTCATTGTCATTAGTAAAGTGAAGGAATGCTAATTTTTTACGACCGTACTTCCCCTTATGTTAGTAAATTGCAAACAAATTCTAATTATGAAGACATACCTGGTTATATTTTTAACAAAAAGTAACGTTCATTAGTTGTTTTTTGGGTCGTAAAATACCTGATTGAACAGTAAACTAGCATTTTTTTTAATCATAGATTTTTGTAAATGCAAAAATTAAACCTAAGGGTCGTAAATTCCCTTGCTCGTAAATTTCTTTCAACCACCAACAATAATTTGCTATAGCATGTATAAGTCTCCTACCTGTCCTTTGCAATTGTAAATGCTATTGTTGATGGGTTTATCCCTCAGGTCTTAATCCCGTCCTTGGAGTCCTTGATAATGGTTGGACTTCCCAATTTCAAAGAAATATGGAGCGATGATTCTTCATTGGGGCTGGCCGGTCTCCAATCTCTCGAGGTGGTGAGGTGCAAATCCCTCTCGAAGGTTATCAACTTCGGCTCGCTAGTAAAACTACGCAAGTTACGCACCTTGAAAGTAGCACGTTGTGATTCGGTGCATGCAATTTTTGACCTTGATGAATCAAGTGCCAATGAAAATGGTGGGATTCCCTTTATGCTAGACACCCTTTGTTTAGAGGAATTGTCAAGCCTGAGGCGCATATGGAGCAACAATCCTTGTGGTATAGTGAGATTCGATTATTTAAAGCAGTTAAAGGTGTCTGGCTGTGACAACCTCAAGTTTATATTTTTTCCATCCATGGTTAAATCTCTTGCACAATTGGGAGATCTAACGATACAAAATTGTAAGATAATGGAGGCCATCATTGCTGAGGAAGAAGAGTTTGGGACGGAAACATCAGAAGCTCTAGCATTTCCGATGTTAACCTCTTTATGCTTTGAACGTTTAGAAAGTTTGACGTGCTTCTCTCATGGAAATGGTAAGATTGATTTTTTATCGTCGTCATTGATGATCTTGTAAATAAGTTCATCTATGCAATACTAATGGTTGCAATTTTTCCATTCAATAATCAATCGTTGGCAGGTTCACGGGGAGTTCGGAGTCAATATCACATTAAATCACCCTCCACCGCCCTCTTCAATGGAGAGGTACGCCTTCAACTTCACATCAAAATAGCAATTATAGTAGATTTCTGTTGGAGTAAGGTACGTGGCATTAATGTTATGTGTCATGGTATCTGGGACGTTTACTTGCTGCGCATTTTGAGTTGCCACATGGCACTCCAGACGATTAGCAAGTCTAAACTCACGCCAGTCCCAAGAAAGCAAGAGTTGGATCAATCACATGAAAACATTAAAAAAATTATATAAAAAAAGACATGGGAGTGTAAATGACTAATGTGCCCACCTATATAAATAATTGAATATAGCCATTACATAGTTACTCTGGAGTCAAGGCATAGCGAACTAACTAATTTACCTATAGAGCCTACTTTGGTTAAAAATTATTGAGAAAAAAATGAAATTAATTCAGATTTGGGTCACATTCCACGTAATCACTGCCCCCTAAAATCTGGATAAGTCAAAAGTAAAGTTACAATTCAAATTGAGATTTTTTAATTCAAAACGAGAATTAAAATAAAGCAATACGGATACAGAAGTGGGATGCTTAATCTTCAGTGAGCTCAATTGTTAACTCTTAAATTACAGGGTGAAATTCATTCCTGGCAACTAATAGTCTAATAGTAACGGGTTTTGTACTCTGGTCATTAGACTTCTAATTTGCAAAATGTTGATCATTCTCTTTGCAAGGGAACTTTTTTTCGTTCTCAACTCATCTTGCTTCCAATGAGGATTCCTCCCTCTAATAGGTGCTTGCTTCGTTCAATGCTACTGTTTTTAATGAGTTTTGGCTTCGCAAATGAACAACGTAATTCTTCCTGTATAAATTTCATTTGATGAGCTTTATTATTTTTTCTCGATATTACAATTTGCATAGAAAATCTCCTATGCCATATAGCAACGACAATTAGGAATTTTCAACTGTTGTCAAGTCACCATGTTTGACATAATAGTTATAAATTTCACCTTTTTTCTTTTCCAAAACGAGGGATATACAACTTAACTAAGTATTTTTATTAAAACACATTCCAATTTTACACTAACGACGAAATTTGTATCCCTGCAACGTGTGAGAATGCTGCTAATTGCCTCGAAATTAAATGTAGAGGAATTATGCGAAGGAGTCTCTCAGCTCCGTAGTCTCCCATTAAGTCAAGCCATTTCATCGATTTTCTTTGAACATTTTCTTACTTGCCCCTATCCTCTTATTTGTGTCGGTTAGTAAGATTGCTCCAGTTTTATCTCCTTTGTCATGGCTACTGAATCTAGTTCTTACTTAGGACAGACCCAAAAAAAAAAAAAAAAAAAAAAAAAATCTAGATCTTAACAAAGATGTACTTCATATAAAAAAAATGACTAGCGGACAATTGGAGTTCATGTGTCGCGAGCGAATTTGTAATTATGTCATTAGAAAACTTTGTATTGTTGTTAATTAAGCTATAAAACTGATGTGGATTAAGTTCATGTCAATTTGTTATCACTTTTGGATTTTCCATAAAATGGTGTAAGTGTTAATTCATGTTAGAAATTATCAGCCCTTTCACTCCTCATTTTTTCTACAAAATTCTCTTTGTCCTCACTCGCGTGCATGATTGCTTTTGCGTACTTTGAAACTCAATGGATGGATGAATTTCATAGTAAACTTAGATAGCATTAGTCCCCTTTGAATAAAAAATATCATGCTACACTCTTGTAGATTAGAGGGTAGATTAGACATCTCCATCACTTTTTTAGAATAAGGACTTCTGGAGTTATTTAGAAAAATCAAGAGATCATTAAAGCAAGAAAAAAATAAATAATGATTGTATAGCCAAAAAAAAGGAAAAATGAGAGAAAAAGGAAGAGAGAGAGAGAGAGAGAATCCAATCACAAATTCATGCATGTGGAAGGAAAAGTAGAGCAAATTAAAAAGGACGTGACGACAAAAAAAATCAGATAAGTTTGGATGGGAATCAATTTTTCATTTTTTTTAATTTTATCAAGGTGAACATTCAGTAATTGAATTCTTTTCATATTTTGTTCTCCTTTTTTTTTTTTTGGGATTAGAGTTGATACGCGATCCTCAAGACTAATTTTGTTTTCAGATATCCCTTTCAATATTGGAAAATAGAATCTTTTCATTGTTCTTGTCAATCTAAAAACTCAAATTTGAAGTATGATTCCGCATTTGAGCATTCAACAAAGGTAATATGTCCATGATATTGTCGCACCCAAATTAGCAAGTTGGAAGTGACAATTTATGACAATACTGATTATTATCTGGCACCTTAACGCTCGAGTCTTATGTGATATGCTTAACATCTTATAATATGGGAAATATATATGCGTAGGATCTGAATATCGATTAATGTACAAATTTCATCCGAAAATCGATTTTTTTGCTAGCTAGTTTGAATTTTGAAATGAAGTGTTTGATAAATCCCTTACCCGCTCAATAAAAAGAAACTCTCTTACTATACTATCTCGGTCAATCAAACTAATGATGAATTAATTTCCTTTTTTTTTTCAAAATTTAGAAACGCGATATCCTTGACCCCCCAGTTATCAATGGAAAAAATATTTATTATGTTAAACCGGAAAAAACGTTGCCTTTATCTTTCGATCATTACCCTCCTCGCTCAATAGAAACAAACAGTCTCAACTAGAGTAACCTACAGGCCTCATAGCACTCTTCTATATTTAACAAAATCCTTTCCCGTGAGCAACGCAGGTTGCATTTCCTAGATTGGAGACAATGAAAATCACAGGCATGGATAACATCGAGATGATTTGGGACTCTCGAATTGCTGCGGATTCTTTCCCCGCTCTAAAATCACTATGCGTGGATGAATGCAGAAAGCTAGTGAACATCGGTCCTTCTTGCATTCTACGATGGCTCTGCAACCTGGAAAAGTTGGAAGCTAAAGCATGTGGTTCGGCTGAAGTTGTTTTCAAACTTCAGCAACTGAATTCCCTGGATGGAAATGATATTGCTTCTTTTCGGTTGAGAGAGCTTAAGTTAATAGAATTACCAGAGCTAAAGAGTGTATGGGATGAGGAGCTCTTCCATGAAGTTAACTTCCAGTGCCCACGTTCTGTTGGTATTTTTAAATGCGAGAGCCTCACCTCTCTGTTTCCAGCCTCAATGGCCAGAGATCTAATGCAACTTGAGGAGTCGGAGATCAATGAATGGGGCAATGCGGAAATCATTGAGGACACCTCACATGCTTCACATTGGCTGCCATTGAAGACCTTGGAAGAGCATGGCTGTGACGAAGGGGAGACACTTGCTTTGCAACCTGAGAATAAGATGTCACTTCGTAAACAGCCTCCTGTCTTGGTGAAAAAGGTACGCAAGAGTTTCTGTTTTGCTTTGCATCCTGAGAATAAGATGTCACTTTCGTAAACAGCCTTCCGTCTTGGTAAAAATGGTATGACCCAAGATTTTTTGTTTTGCTTCGATGGTGAATGTTTGACGTCATGATTAAGGTCACAGCCAAGTGTCTGATACAAGTGGCTCTACAAAGGAAGACGTAAACTGTAGGCCTGTCTTTGGATCCATTGAAATTTACGACACCGAAGCATCATGTTTTCTTTAATTAGTGACTGAACATTCTTGTCAACTTCTGATATACCACGTACATGCTTATTGACCCCCCTTGAAAAAGGGTTTAGGCTAATTCTGCCGGTTTAGCTTTCTCTTAAGTACCACGAAGATTGAAAACACGTGGAATGCGGTGTGATATTACGGTGGACCGGGCGTGCTCTCTAATCTGAACCCTACAGAGAGGACTAATGTTATACTATAACGGAATGATGGGACATTCTTGCTGACATTAATCCCTGAAATATTTGGTATTGTGACTATAATTGATGGAGAAGTTATTTTCACGAGGTACGTATCTATTGAAACGTGAATGAGAGAAATTGTTTAAGTTCAGTTACGGATACAAGTCAAATCTAAACGGATTGATGATAATCTCTATTTCATGAGGGCACATTTCCTCCTGGTAAATCACATGAGACTGAACATCTTAGAATGCAGTAATTATTCGCGATATGCAGCAGTTATACCATAAACAAAAGTACTCTTTTAACTAAGCAGCCTTTACACTGATTTGACTATTTTCTCAGGGCATCACTGTGGAAAGCAAAGGAGGCCCAAGTCGTGTGCTAAGCATATCAGCCTTTTCAATGTATTTTATTCATCTGAACACTCTGGAAGTGTCACATTGTGATGGGCTAGCGGAAATGTTCACACCGGCAATTGCTAAAAATTTGACGAGACTCACAAAATTGAAGATAAGTAATTGTAAAATGTTGACTCAAGTCATTAGTGATGAGGGGAGTAAGGAGGAGGATGTAGTGAATTTCCATCGATTGAAGTATATGGAACTCGATGGGTTGATAGGGTTGAGATGTTTTAGCTTAGGTAGATGCACTTTGCAATTCCCTCTCCTGGAAGAGGTCATTGTGACTGGATGTCTCAATATGGAGTTCTTTTCTTGCGGTCCAATAGAAGCGCCACAAGTATCACGAGTACAAGTATCAGGAGCACAAGTATCAGGAGTACAAGAATCAGGAGCAGAGCCGTATTGGAAGGAAAACCTTGAAATCACTATCCAAAATATGTTTGAAGAAATGGTATACATCAGTTACCATCTTATTTGTAATTGGATGATTTTGATAACCCACATAGTAATTACTTTGTGCTAACTGAAAGTTTATGTTTTTTTTTTTTTTTTTTTTTGGTCATAACTGAAAGTTTATGTTTATTGATGCATTTTTTGACAGGCTATGGTTCCTGGAGTAAAGTTTATGCGGCTGTCTGAGTGCCCCAGGCTGATGGAAAAATGGCACAACGTAATTCATCCCATTAAGTCACCTTGGCAGTTAGAATCGCTGGTGGTGGATAAGTGTCCATCATTTAATAATGCTATTCCATCCACATTGATGCCCGTTTTAAACAATATGAGAAGATTGCAAGTGCGCGATTGCAAGTCACTAGATGAAATACTTGATCTTGGAAGGTTAGAGGCCGTGGGAAGTACTCCTCTGCTGCCTGAGCTACAACATCTGGACTTGGTCAATCTACCAAAGTTGAGCCAATTATGGAACAAAGATCTTCAAGGAACACTGCCCTTCAAGTCTCTAGGAGACCTAACCCTTTATAATTGTAGCAACTTAAGACACGTTTTCACTCCATTGATGGCTAAGTGCCTTGCCAATCTTGTTCGAATGGACATAAAGGAGTGTGGTCACGTCGAAGGAGTGATCACGGCGGAAGAAGGGCAGGGAAGTGCTGTGGAGAAAATTACATTCCCAAGCCTTAGTTCAATGAGGTTGGAATGCTTGCCTAATTTGACTAGTTTCCTCTCAGGGAAGACTAATACGTTGGATTGCCCCAGATTACAAGATCTAATCATTGCCCACTGCCCCAAGATGAGAAGTTTGACTTGGCAAGCTTCTATGGAGATTAACCATGGCACCCCTTCACTTTTCACTCCTCAGGTCAGTCTTTTGGTTTTTTCTATGAGGAAATGCTTCTGTTTTTTGTAATGTCAATGCTTTTGTGTTTTTTAGATTGATCATCTTGTCAAATCAAACTACAAATATCTCAATTTCATAAACCGTAAATCGAACATCAAAGTCAATGAAATTGTACGATTTGGTAAAGCAAGCTGAAATCAGTTCTTATTAAAGATACATGTCAAGTATATAACTACAAAGTAAGTTTTCATGTAACTCTGCTAATCTACTTAACTTCCACCCTCTTATTCGAAGATCTTGATCTCCTATCTCCCCAACCTACGCAGTCCTGCAATCACTGTTGGTGAAGTGGCCTCAATTTTGGCCCCCCCCAAAAAAAAAGTGGCCTCAATTAATGAACAAGTAAGTCATCATGGTGACTTCCCAAAAATTAGAGGGGAGAAGGTGTTCCACTATTAAATGTCAATTAAGCCAATTAAAAGGCAATGTTCAATGCGGTATTATAAATGCAAACAGAACAGAATTTTAAAATTAAATATGCATTTTATTCATTCGACAGAACTTATTAGAGGTTGTCATCAAAGTAGAATCATACGGATATACACGTTCACACCATTGTCTAATTTCTTGAAGAATAAAAATCAGTTTTCCACTTTACTTTGATTGAATTCAGTGAACACAAGCTAATATCATTCCCAAAATTTTTAATATATCACTTCAATTAACACATGCCAATTGATCAAGTCAGTCTTTTTTGTTTTCCCTTTTCCAGCATTCTTTGTTTCAAATTTTATACAGGTTTCAATTATTGCATTCTTTTCTGACGAAGAAAATACTTATGTTTTTTCTTATTGTAATGCTTTTTGCCCAATTTTTTTTAGTGTTATTTGTGAGTAGAACATGTAATCATAACGAGTATTTACACAATTGTTTACTCTGTAATCATAAGTCACCACTATTTATGTATTAACTTCTAATATTATTCATATGTCATACATATGCTATCATGTAGTGATAAGTATCCCACATTGTTAAAGTATTTCAAAAACTCATCATAATACACAAAATAGAATATAGATGGATTTATGAAAGTATGAAAATAATCATGAGTTTTTGGTCGCAATGAGTTGTAATAGTGTTAGTTTCGTGTATTTGTCATATATTAGCAGTCATATAATAATGGTATCCCAACATTGTTAAATTATTTCAAAAACTCATCATAATCCTCAATTTAGATTATTAATAGACTTAGGGAAGTGTGGAAACATTCATTCTGTTTTTTTATTGTGACAAGTCGTTAGTGCGTTAATTTATGGTAACCAAATAAAAAAATCTGAATACTCTTTTCTCAATGATCAAGTCGGAAGAGATCATAACACAATTGATTTTCCTCAAACAAACATAATGTGGTCATAGGGATCGTTTAACTGAGGCAGATACCTTGGTGGACCGTTTGATACTTGTACGACAAACTTGTTTTTTCTCATGGTTCGTGGACTTACGAATTATGTAAATATGCATTTGGTAATTTAGATTTATCATGTCGTGGTTATGTCGTGGTTTCATTAATTTCATTATAACACAATGAAAATTCCGTATGTGCCCTTAAAAGAACAATTTATAACAGCTCCTACAATGGTTTCTTTTCTTTTTCTTTTGGTACCACAGTCTATTTTGTCATAACATATTTAATTTGTTCATGAAGATTAATCGTGTTTGTCGAGGGATCCTTGTTTGTGTGAGAAACTTGCCCTAAAATTCAATGTCGTGGCAAATTTGGGATATTGCAAAAGTACTCATTTGGTATTTGAAGTCGTAATTGCATTCTTTTGTGTCGTATCTTGATGAAAAATATTATGCTATCATTTTATGTTCGAGTATTAACAAGTGGTAAGGACTGTTAGGTAATTCATTCGTTGCACCAAATTTCATGTTGTTAAATAATCGAAACTTAGGTATCATTCAATTGACAGGAAAGCATCAATCAAGCCTCTCTATTTGTGCCACAAATAAACTCTAGAATTGTCATGATTTGTGTTGGAATGTCTGGAAATTCCGTCGTTGAGTTCATAATTTAATGTAATCACATTCATTGTGTTATTTTTCTCAATATGGCAGGTACAATTTCGTCGGCTTGAGTCAATGGTTATCTCCCACATGGACAATTTAAGCAGAATATGGACCGACAATCCTCAAGAAACTTTCGCTTTTAAACATCTACGGAAAGTGAATGCTCAGAGCTGTAAGAGCCTTAAAAGTTTGTTTCCGCATTGGGTGGCTACAAGTCTAAGCGAGCTCGAGGAACTTCGAGTAGAGTCTTGCAAGCTCGAGGAGATAGTCGCGAGAGGAGATGATACTCCACACTCTTCTACTGCTCAAGTTATTTTTCCAAAGTTAACCTCTCTAGTGTTACATGAAATGCCACTACTCGAGAGCTTCTGCCCTAACTTGTCCGCCTTGAATTGGTCACGCTTGAAGAACTTGCAAGTGACTCACTGTGACAAACTATACACGTTGCATTTTGCGGCATCTAAGAACAAATCAGCGTGGAGAGACGATCATCAGGACCTTTCAGTCAAAGGAGCACACTCTTTTCTTGGGAGGGTACGATTCCAACTGTTCTTCCTTAGTTTTTACCTTGTTATTTAACGCACTCACTTATCTCACATCCACTGCATAGTCATGTCACAGTATGATACTATGGACAACATGATATCCCTTGACCATAAGTTTGTCGAAAACATAAAATAATTATAAAATGTAAAGTATACTCTTCATTTGTGGACACACATAATATATTCCATTACCTAAAGTTAAAAAAATTCTAATTAAATGTAATGAATTGTGGTGCTCCTAGGGGAAGTTAATGAGGAGTTGATATACGGTCCTTTCCATTGTCGACCCGTCTCATCACTAAATTTTTTTTTTGTTAAGGATCTCATCACTAAATTTTCTTCTCTTTTATATTCTAAAATAATAAATACAACCAATTTTCCTTTTAAAAAAAACCACATTATAACCTTTTTGTTCCTGTAAAAGGACATTAGAAGTATCAAAAGATATGTACTGTGCTCACTTTAGTGCCAAAATTTTTTGTTGGATCACTTGAGTGTCAAAATCAAAGAAAAACAATCACTTAAGTACCAAATCAGAAAAATCCCAGCCAAATTGATTACGTGGCATTTGCAATTAAAATTTTAATATGATGTGGCAAGTTTTTTAAAAATTCAGTCCACATGAAATTCTAAACTTATAAGCTAAAAATGAAAAAAATAGATATTAATAATTTTTATTATTTTATCTTATTATTTGATATTTTTATTTTTTAATCTAATTAAATTTGTATGTTTTATTTTTAATAATTTTTTATTTTTGTCTTATTTTATTGCTGACCGGACATTCGATGGGCCACGTCGACTTCAGATATTTAAAAAAAGCCATGTAGGATTTTCGACCAAGTATATCGAAGTTGACACCTAAGTGGTTGTTTTTTTAAAAAGTTGAAACCTAAGTGATATGAAAAAAATGAAAATTAAAACTAAAGTGAGTACTGTGCACAAGTTTTGGCACTTATTGTGTCTTTTTTTTTTTCCCTATTTTTAGTATATTCTACTTTACTCTTTAATTCACCCATCATATTTTATGTCGACTAGAAAGTTACTGTCACATTATGATAATACAGAAAAGTCAAAACTCCTTACCTGTCATTTTGTATATGACATTAGTTATTTCTAATATCGTGTACACACTTTTGTGGACCTGACGTATTTTAGTAACATTATGAGTGCATCTTGCTGTTTAAAAATCCAAACATTCACAGATTTTTTGTTAACATCATAAAATAATTCTAATAGAAGATGAATTTGGTGAGCTGGGTGGTTCTTGAACTTAGATTCACTCTATCAACGTAACCATCCCGACCTCTACTTAAAGAGTTCTATTTTGGAGTTTTCAATATGGCTAGATATAGTGTTGCATTTGGTTACAGTTGCACATTGTAGGATAGTTTCAAAAGCTTGAGACTCGTTTGTAGGACTCTTGAGATTTTATTAATAGGAAGAAATGGCCAACTAGTCATCTGACTTAGGTTTACCTTTCATAGCACATGATTTATTATCAAACCTTTACTTACTTCTTTGGTTGTATTGTCAATTTTACAGGACTTTCCCAACTTAGAGAAACTTTTATTAGTCAATAAAGATGTTCGGATGATACGAAAAGGAGAATTTCCCAATGACATCTTTGGCAAGCCAAAAGCACTAATGTTGGCGTGCTTTCATGATGGAAATGCTGTCTTTCCTTCCAGATTCCTCCTAGAGAGATTTCATAATCTAGAAAGCCTTGAGGTCTTTTGTAGTTCCTTTGAAAATATATTTCCTGAGGAAGGGCTTGTTGACGAGGGAATACATTCCGTGCTTGAAAATCTAAAAGAACTTAAGTTAAGCAAGTTACACAACCTCAAGTGTGTGTGGAGAGAAGACCGTTTAGTGTCGAGAGTACTTCAGAGTATCAAAAGATTTGAAGTTTGGGATTGTCCTAGTTTGACAACATTATTTCCAGTTGGGACATCCTTCCAAAATTTGACTGAGTTAGTGGTGAAAGATTCTTCTGGATTAGCACATCTAGTAACAGTTTCAGCGGTCACAAGGTTAGTGCATCTCACTAACATGACTATAATAGGATGTGAAAAAATGAAAGAAGTTGTGGCAAACGATGAAAACAGAGAAGGTAAAGTGATTTCTCTTGGGAAGCTTCAAAGTTTGACACTCCAACATCTGCCCAGCGTAAAATGCTTCTCCTCCACCACAAGTTGCATCTTCGAGTTTCCATCCTTGTTTAGCGTTGAAGTGGAAGAGTGCCCGAAAATGAAGATCTTTTCTAAGCGGACGCTAAGCATGCCAAACCTAAAATATGCGTCACTGTTCAGACACAAGTGGAAAGGGAACTGGGAAGGTGATCTCAATACAACCATCCAAGCGTTATCAGCATAAACAAATGCTCATAAGATCCGTAAGATCCAATTAATGTCATTCTCATCCATTACATCTTTCGCCTTTGCTTTTTCAAATTGTCTTAAACTTTTCATTTTGCAACTTGTCTAGACACTGATAAAGGGAAGAGAAGGTGCTCCAAGTGGTACGGAGATCTGGAATTTACTGAGAGCCAGTCAAAGGTTGAGATGAAGGAACTTTATATTGAGGTAGGTGATCACAGTATTTCTCACTATTGCTAGTGAGATCAAAGTCTATTAGTCACTTACTGAAATTGTCAAGGACGAATATTAAAAGCCAGCATTGACGTTGGAGGGGGAAGTTCCATAAGAGGAAGAGTGCTTCACCTTTCCAACTTAGAAAAAATGTGAATGAAATTGAACAACATAAAATCACGAACCTTACCTAAATATTAGCTGAAAAAATACTTATATTTAATGCCTTATAAGTGCAGGACTCGCAGCCAAGGAATTTCTGAAGGCCAAAGATCGTCGGTTTGTAGCAGGTACCAGTGTTTTACTGTCAATTCTTAGTTACAGGAATTACTAGTGAGATTCTCCCAGCAATAATATAAATTAAATGCTAATCTGGACTGAACAAAGGAAATAAAGATTGACTAGCTTAAACATGATAGATAGGACCAGTTGAGTTTGAGTGAATAATCTTTTCTTTTGCCCTAATTATCTCTAACAAATAGAAGTGGTGTTTGACCTCACGCCATAGTCTGCTCAGACCCCATCAAGTCTTCTAACTAGTGGGCTTAATATCTAAGGGCGACCATCACACTTATTACACGTCACTTTGTACCTCTAACTTGCTCCGGTATTCATTTGTTTTTTTAGCGTTTCGTCCCAGAAATGAACTTCTCCAGTTAAATGCTTCATTTAATTAAGTTGTCTCATATAAAGCCACAAATCTAGTTTAGGTTCAGACATTGCAACTTACTAGACAAATTATGTTCAGGGGATAACTTCTCATCGCCGGAGAGAAGATGAACAGCGGCCAGCAAAGTTTTGTTCTGGAGAGGACTTATTTCTTCAAGATCATTCTCTCTCATACGCTTCAAACTAGAAGGCTTGTAAGGAATTTTCTTGTAAGTTCTTTTTTTCCACGTACCTTGGCTTGAAAGGCTGGAAGGGTAACACACAATACTAGCCTTGCGTGTTCAAGCTGCTGAAGAGATCTGAACACTGAGATTTTTTTTTTTGGTGCTGTGATTTTGCATCCAATTGAGTTGTTTATTGCTAAACACTTTGGGTTTGGGTGTAATTTAGGTGTGGGAAATACTTGAGCGTGTGAACGATTGTAACTATGATTTTCCGATTATAGTGGATTATCTGTTGCTGGTTCTGACCGTGGATGTAGGTACCGACACTCGGACCGAACCACGTAAATCTTTGGTATCCTTTATTATTTCTCGTTTATTTCTTTGGTGATTTCACATTGACTTATTTGTCAAATCTTGTTGGTTTCGGCGTAAATATTACAACATTTTAGTCTTCAAACACACAAGAGGACTTAGATTTAGTTTTACTTATATTTAAAAAAAGCAATTCGGAGATAGGTTATCTGCTAATGAACGTTGACAGCAAGAAATCGAACCTCGACACTATTGATTTTGTCCCGCCTAAAATGAGAGATGCTGATGATCTCTCAGTTGGACTTCAAAGTCCAGATGGTTTCTCGCTAAAGAGAAAAGAGGAGGATGAATTGCATCTAAAATCATATCGTCACAAGCCTTCCGTAGTGATGAAATCTGATCCCGTTAGTTATGTAGATGATGTGATTGATTCACATGCAATTGTACTCGGATCAGCGAACGTTAACACAGGGGCATTGCATCTTCCGAAGTTCCGGGTACATGTGTGCCTAATTTCCATCCTCTTTGCATATTTGCGTCTTTATTCGACAGAGTACGACTCCAGGTGATCCGCAGCATGGGATCAATAAGATAAAAGGTAATAAGTAATCCTTGTGTGACTCCAATATGCAGAGTTGATCAGTAACAGAGATTCTAGTATATTTCTGGAGAGGGGGTCACTGGGAAAGGAAAGATAGAATGTCCAGCACCAACTCTGTTATCTTGAAATATGCAATGGTCTCTGGAGATCAATACACATAGATTCCAAGCTAAAGTTGAATTAAGGACACACCTTGCGAGCCATCGATAACACGAAAGGAACTGTCCAGCAGCGACTCCAGTGAGTCAGACACAGCCGGATCAGAAGAAACATTACTGCTTGGCAAAATTTTTTGCTGCTGAGATTGCTGAAGCGGCCATTGACTTCGAGGGGACTCTCCACATTCTTCAAGGACTTGTTCGTCATTAGCTTCAATGTCTTGACCTAGGAAGCACGGACACTCTTCGGTGGTCTCTGCGTCTGTGTCGAACGCTTGTCGGTGATGCGTGTTGGGCACACGCTCCGCCACTCGACCGACACGTGATCAATAGGTTTGAGGCATCATACACACGCTCAGCACTTCGAAACCAGGAATGACATCAACAACTGGTGTATTAATGATTTTAGAGTTAATTCATTCGTAGGGTCTGTTCTGAAACAAACACTGAAATTCATGGTGGCCGTTTGAAAATGTGCATGGGATAGAGTACTCCTTGTGGGTTCATCAAGATACATATTCAGGAAAACAAACAAGTTGCGACCTCTTAGAGATTTAGACAGATTGTGAACGGTGAAGATAAGGAGCCAACCAAACGAGCATGTGGCGCTCTGCTTTGCTGGCGGGCAAGCATTTGCTGCCATTTATGTAGACAATGTTGAGTTCAAAGTCTCAATTTTCGGCGCTCGGGGTAAAAGAAACTAATGATTTCAAGTTTAAACATAAATGCTTCTAAAAAATGACTACTTGGTACTTTCTCTGGACTTAAATCTAGATCTAAAACTATCTACAAATAAAGCGTTTTTCTAATTCCCTATCCAAATTACTCTACTAAATATTAGATTCTGATGCAGAGCAATGCTGTGCCAACATGACGAAAAGTATGATCTCGAAAAATTAGTGTACTAATTCGTCGTCATGGGTCGAATTGATATTGTGGATGGGCCAAACCCATCGTAAGAAGGCAGGAGCACAACAATGCTTTTTGGCCCGTCGATCAAATCCTTATCTATATAGGCAGACCGAGGTTCAATAGAAGCATTTAATACACCAATGAAAAAAAAAACATTATAAGCATTTAATATGGGCTAGAGTGGACTTGGAAGTTTGGGATGACATTGGTTATCAAAGGGTTGGAGCAAATTTGTAGAGCAGTACTCCATTTGTGGTGGCCCCTTTTTAGTCTTCACATATGAAGGCGACTCGTTTTCCATGCACGCATATTCTATAAAACCGCATCCGAGATACAGCATCCGCTGCCGAATGCCAGTGGCGGGACATGAGCCTTAAAATCAAATATAGTAAATTCATCTGCCCAAAATGGAAGTCGTCGATGAAGACGACAATGTTTGCACGTGCATACGCTTTGAAGTACATGATCATCAAGTCTAATTTGTGCAAACCAAGACTACGTCTTGCAATTGTTTCCTTGGACAGACTAGTCTACGATCATAAGAGCATTCGACAGAAGTCACTCCTGTTGAAAGAAGCTCGCAAAACCAGTGAATGCTTTCATGTTTGTTACTGAGCATCGCATAATTGTCTGTTATATTGTTTACGCTCATTCGGTTATGTATTCTTCTTCTTTTTTATGATAATACAACTACTTGAGCAACTGTTCCTAAGCGGACAAGTTATGACTCAAATTCGCGGACAGATAATGGCCAGTGAAGCTCAATAGCTATCGACCAGTACAACGCAGGACATCTATCTGCTGGTTGGACTGCATTGTGAAGGAAACTTCTCTGCAGGAAGGAGACATCTGTGTGTTTGAGCTTATTACAAGGGACAGCAATATTGCGCTTAGAGCGTCAATGATAACCATTCTCTTTTCGGGCGCTATTTTTGGCCACCAGGACAAATTTTTAAGCGGAGACATGTGTTCACTCCCAAAAAGCCAAACTCGGCCTTACTTAAAGTTGCAAGAGTATGATTAACCTCTAATAATGACACAAAATTTATGTAGAAATTCGTTTGATAACAACAAATAATTTATATGGTTGGGTGACCGGCGGAGGACAACTTGCGGCGCGCGAAAAGCAGCCGGCAACCGAAGACCGGTGGCTGGCGGATGGCAGCCCGTGCGGTGACCGGCTAACGGCAACGAGGGTCCGGAGATCGGCTGTCACGACCCGAACCCTACGAGCCGTCAACATCCCACCTGGCCACGACCGTATGCGGTTCTCCAGGATCCAAAGGCCAACAAATACAACACTTGCGGAAGCGAAAGCAATTCCCCGTACATAAACCATTAACATCACGATGACTTGGGATGGTAAAACAAACTTATGTACATACATACATAATTGTTACAACCTTCAAACCTAGAGCTTGAGAGGCCATCGTACAAACCTGTGACCACCTATAACAAAAGATTACGTGGTCGAAGCCCGCTATACTTCCAAAAGAAAATACTCTACAAGAGCTCAAGAGGCCAACTACCCTAGGTTTCGTCCTCGCTATCCGATACTATATCATCTCTCGCCTCCAACTCATCCTCATCAAGCTCGGGTGGCTGTTCCGCATCCGATGGCTCTACAACCTCCCCATCTTCTCATGGTACCATGACCTCAGGGAATATCGAATCTCCTGGGCGGATTATTCATTGTTGAGGCGAAGTGTCTGAAAAATGAGAGCCCACGACGGGGTGAGATAAAATCTCAGTAAGAAAGCCCCTAACCCTAAGTTAGGGCTTTAGTACCTCCCGACACGTTCTAGGCGAGCAATTTCTAACAAATCATTCGACAATAAAAAATTTCACAAATAAATTCCCGAATATTCTATTCTTTCTCCAAAAGTTGCCACACTTTCACAAATATTCCACGTTACCCCCATATCGATATTTCACGTCTCGGACTGAAATAAAAATATTCCACGTTACTCCAAAGCCCACGTTCCACGCCTCGGGCTATTGTATAAAATTCCACGTTGGTCCATGGCCTGCATTTAACGCATCAGGCTATATTATAATTGGACAGACCATCGTAATAACGCCTCAGGCCATTATAAATATTTCACGTTGATCCAGAGCCCGCGTTTAACGCATCAAGCTATCATATAAAATTCCATATTGGTCCAGAGCCCACGTTTAACGCATTAGGCTATATTATAACTGGATAGACCTGCGTAATAACGCCTCGGGTCGCTGTAACCCGTGTAATAACGCCTCGGGTTAATATCCCGCGTTTAACGCCTCAGGATAAAATAATAAGCACAACCCCGCGTTTTATGCCTCGGGGTAAAATAATAACAGAGCCAGCGTCATAATGCCTCAAGCTAAAATTCCACACTTCCTCTCAATAATTCTACTTTGAGACCATCTAATCCCAATAATTTCTCGATCACTCATCCGATACTACACGATCACATATATCCTTCCGATCGATCAATCCTCATCTCATGATCCTGCTAATCTTTCTAATAGCGGATCGAGACCACACGATCTTCCCAACTTTCTCCAATAAAAGATCAGGTCCACACGATCTTTCCAATTTTTCCCTTCCACAAAATCGAGACCGCACGATTTAATTATACCGAAGAAATATTCTATCGGTACCACGTGATTCTCTCACGTTAGGAAACTAATAAATCGGGACCACCCGATAAGGTCACAATAGACCAATGGCCAATCGGGCCACACGATCGAAATTATACTAATGTAGCAATCAATAATTACCGCACGATTAGAATTCCACTAACGTACAATTAATACGTACCATAGAAACAAACTATAGTAACGTAGCAATTAATCCGAGCCGTCCGATTAAAATATCATCACGTGCGATTATTTTCCACCACTCGATTAATCTTCACTAAGCAAGAAATAATCTTGGTCGTCCGATCAAGCTTCCTCAACAAGATTCATCCTAGGCCATTGGATTAAAGCAAGATAAGCTAGATCAAATCCTAACCATCCAAAACCAATCATGCATTTTCACTATTCATGCAAGAACACATTTCTCTCTCCTCCCTTCATTTGCATTTTCGGCCAACCCCATGAACTAGCACAAAACCAACCCATTTTTCACCAAAATCACTCAATCTATAGTCTATTAGCAACCTAGATATCTAATCTAAGGTTAGAGACCAACTTACCACAAATTTAGTAAGTTTTCCGGCGAGAAATCGGGAGAAGTTTTGACCCCAAACCGGCGGCTCCAGCAACTCCTTTTGGTCGGCCAAAACTCAAGCTACTCCGGCAATTCTAGGCGGTTCACGGTAGAGAATAGAGCTCCGGCAGTTCAAGGCGACACCGGTGGCGGCTTGAAGAATTTTCGGCAATGGAGGTGGGAGAGAGAGAGAATTCGGCCAAGAGGTGATGAGCAAGAGAGAGAAAGTGAGGTAGAGAGAGAGAGAGTGCTCTTGAAAATAAAGAAGAAGAAGGCCAAAAACATAAATTAATAAAATGTTGGATAATTTTGGGGTCTTCGGAGTCAATTTTCGGCCAAGGGGTGATTTGACCAAAATACCCATCGGTCCAAGTGAAAAATTGGGTATTCTTCAAGGGCAAATGGGTCTTTTTCCATTTCCAATTCAAATTTTTATTTTTCCTGAACCTCTTGGGGCGAACCGCGAAGAAATTATACACTGGATGAGGAAATGTCCAAAATTTAATTATTGAAACTCCTGAAGGTCTGACGTTAAATTCGGAAGCTCGATTCACGATCAATCTCGATCAATTGAAATTTCAGTGTATCTCAAACTAACGGGCGGCTTTAAGGAGTTACGCGTATCGACCCATGATTAATATCATGTTTAATAATTTCTCTAGCCATGATGACTTTGGTTGTCATTCAATTGCGAGGGTCAATCACTAGTCCCGATGGACACGATCGTTAGAAAATAATTTAGGGACATTCGGAACCCATACGAGGTCAAACGGAATCACCCGTGATCCAAGCGTTGGGTATTATCCAAATCATTCCTTAATTATTCTAGGATCGGCCTATATTGATCCAAAATATTCCCTCGACAATTTTCATGGCCAAAGAGTCAATCCAGGATCAAGTTCTTAGGTCCACGTACTTGATTTTCCTAGCTAGCCATTCCCATTTGGTTAGTCTACGCTCGAGAGGGATCAACTCAGTGAGGTTAGACTGAAATACATCAATGAGATATTTCATTCATTCATAGCTTTGAAAGTGGGTCGGAATTCAGGATGTCATATCGGCGAACGACGGTTGGGGATCGAAGACTAGTTATCGGCTATGTTACACGGACTCGTAGTTTTTCAATTTTTTTTCGTGTCGGACACGTGTCGGACTCGGACATGTGTCCGACATGCTGGAACATTGCCGGACTCTTCTCGGACACGCGGTCAACGCGTGTCCGAGTCCGAACTTGCAATCAACCACACGGACACGCGAGGGGCTCGTATGTCCGACGTTAAAATAGCCAAATACCCAATTTTGACCTAATTTCTAATTCACCCCTCTCGGTCGCCCGACTCACCTCTCCCTCTTCCTCTCGCGATTGTTGAGTGTCCACTGGCATCTACCTCTTATGACTCGCCACCGTTGCCGGCTCCCATCGCCGGTTTCCGTTCGCGTCGGCCTCTCCCTCTCCCTCTCCCTCTCGCGATTGTCGCGGCCTATAAAAAAATAGACAGGTTAATTTTCGGGCTAATGGATTATCAGGTTAATTAATTAACTAACCTAACTCGGACTCTCCCAAGTCCATACCAAATCGCAACTTAAGGTTCAAATAATTAACATGCAACGTGTTTTGAATTTAGAGTCGCCACTAATCATTTTCGGTAGGTTGATTAGAAACCTAAATAAAATAGCGGGAGAAAACTATCTTATTTCCGCGAATCAGAGATTTTGAATTCGGGGATTTGGTTACATTAGATTACTCTAACGCCCTTTCGGTACCATTTTCATGAAAAATATTTGATTTGGCAATTTTGATGGATTTTACTTGAAATTCAAAGATGCAATTTTTTTGGTTTTTTCTTCTTTTTTATGGAGATGTAAAACATTGAACTTTGTACGATATACACCATGGGTGATTTAGCAAGAAAGAAAACGCAGCCCGACACGAGTATTTATAAAAATAAATTAACATGTAATAATGCTAAAATTTGGAACACGTGGCATGTCTAAAATAAACAAACAAATGTTCAAACCAAACGATTACATTTTTGTAGATCGAGATGGAAAGAATTACCTTCTATTACACAAAATCTTACTCACATACACGTTATAGTTCCCTTCAAGATCTCGGAGCTGGAAAAACGCGGCTGTCGTCGAAAATGGCAAGCAATGGCGTTGTTGGGTGGCGAGAGGCGAAATATGTGTCGGGACTCGTCGAAGATGATGCTCGACTAAAACTCTTTTCTTCACTCTCGAATTTTCTCTTCTGATTTTTCTCAAGAACTCTCTTTTTCCTCTCTAAAAATTCCTCTCAAAAACTCTCTCAAAACTCTCTCAATTCTCTTCCACTCCCCCCCAAGAGCTCTCTACATTCTCTATCACCAAAATTCTCTTCCTCAATCCTCAAGAACTCTCCCTCTTTTATAGCCAAATTTCTCCACCCTTCATTCTTCATCTTCATTTCTTCACCTTCCATTTTCATCTTCCCTTCTTCATCTTCATTTCTTCACCTTCCATTTTCATCTTCCCTTCATCACCTTCCCTTCATCATCTTCCCTTCTTCATCTTCCCTTCTTCATCTTCTTTTGGTATTTACAATACAAATTCCCGAAGTTCCAAGTATTTGCAATGCGATCCCCGAAATTTTAAGTATTTGCAATACGGTCCCCCGAAGTTTCAAATCTTCTCGGTGTATTTTTCCATCCCGGTGCCTAGTCTAGACGCATGCTAAATTAAGTGTTCTGCTTGCCCAATTTATGCCAATGCAATGTACGCTAAAAATAAATATGTGAGATGATTTTTATTTAGAACTAAAATTAGTTCTAATTTTTATGCAAAAAATAGATTAGTCAAAATTTAGGCGTCAACAGCTGCCCCTCTTTGAGTGGAGGCTCGTAGAGGTTCCGCTCAAAGACAAAATTGAACCCTAAATTTTGACAGTGCAAATGATGAATGAACTTTTTGGCGGGAGTTTTAATCCCATTTTTATGAAGTGATGCATGATATGCAAGACCCTTAAATAACATGTGCTAAAACTTCTCCTCCTCTTTTTTTTGTTAAAGAAACCTGCACATGGATCGCATACGAGAATACATGTTTTATCAAATACCTCGTAAGGCGACGGTTCTCTTAATTTCCAAGCTTCTTTTTGCAGATGCAAGGATTTTAAGGTATTTGGCCTATCTCTTATCAGAGACTTCTCCCTAATGCAAGACAACAAGATATGTGTGTCGTTTGAGATCACAAGAGCTACGTTGTTGTGAGTCGAAAGAAGTGAAATCAAGTTCACAAGAGCTACGTCGTTGTGAGTTTATTAAATGTTGAAATCGCTAGTGCATATGTCTTCACGATTCGATAAAGGAGAACCAAAATCATAAGAGCTACGTCGTTATGATTTGGTTTGGATCAAAATCATGGGTGCTTATGTCTTCATGATTTGATAAAAGAGCCGAAAATCATAAGAGCTATGTCATTATGAGCCGACTAAAGGTCAAGATCACCGGTGCATACGTCTTCGTGATTCGAGACCGAAATCATAAGAGCTACGTCGTTATGATTTGATAAGATGTCAAGATCGCCGGTGCATATGTCTTCACGACCTGACAAAGGAGAACCAAAATCATAAGAGCTACGTCGTTATGATTTGATAAGATGTCAAGATCGCCAGTGCATATGTTTACACGACCTGACAGGAGAGGCATATTGCCCGATTTGAACAATATTTGAGAGGAGTACCACCGAATGGAATCGATAAGTACAAAAGGGGCATATTGCCTGAATTGAATCATAACAACTATCATCGGAAGAGTTGTTAATTTGAAAAGGGGTTCGAGAAAACTTACCCGGGTTCTCCAAACGATTAATTAAAGAACGAAACAGTTGCTCGTATCGTACTGGTAGGCATTTGCCGACAAAACTTGCTCATTCAATAATCCTTGGATGAATTTCGAGACCTTGGGAGGGAACTCGAACATCGGGAATGTATTACCTATCATAGAATGTCGAGGTAACACACACAAACATATTCAACAATGAGTATAATGCAATCACTCATACTATGGTTCATGCATAACCATTCTGTCAAGTTTGCATTACCAATTTTGTCCATGGAGGTTCTCACATTACGAATACCTCGAATGTGAGCTGAATGGGGGACTTCGATCCGAAAGGGCTTTCTCTCACTCTCGAGAAAAGCTATTTATCCTGTCTGCAGGATTCAAGAGAAATCACTCAATCTTTCCATCATCGCATTCGATAAGGATCCAAGTAATCTCGCAATTGATACGACCGAGCCGATCTGGAGGTCTTGATTAGGACCGTAATGAGAGCTAGGTCAAAGGTTTACAAATGGGACTCTAATTGAGTCAAGGCTGCTGAAATGAATTTCTTCATTATCGCTCCAGTTTACAAGTCAAGAATCCTCAAAAATGAGAGAGAAATAATCTTGCTCGAACTTCTTCGAGTGATGCTTAAAATCATTTAACTCTACGTTAACTCAAGTGTCCTAATCGAAGAGACTTTGGAGGGTTATAACGTAGGCTAGGATTGGGGACCGAGGAACGAAAATGCTCGTTTTGGCTCGAAAATTAAATGAGAAGGGGCTTGACGTTGGTGATCATCGCCGACTAGTCACCGATCTTGGTCTTGAAATGTCTTCGAAAGAATACCATCATTGAATGAGGGATGATAGTTTTCTACTGAAAATTGCACTTTGCAAACTGATTTCTTGGGGAGTCTTCTTCACAACAAGTGTCTGTCGAGGATTTGCAAGAGACACAATGCAAACATGTACATAGAATTTACAACTTAACATGCAAAAATGTACATTCAAAATTCAGAAGTACTTTACAAATGAATGTGCATTGGCCTTACTTTTGGTAGGCACTTTGCTTTTCCTATGCTTGAAATTTTCATATGAGATCGGCCTTTGCTTTTCTTACTCCCGACTCTCATTTTTTTTTTTTCGAGAAGAGATTTCTTTTCCTTTTTCTTTGAGAGCCCTTCGACATCTCTTTATTTTGTTTTTTTTTTTTTTTCGAGAGCGGGCCCTTCTCCTTTAAGCTGAGTTTGCCTCTCCTTTTTTTTTTTTTACAATCCCATGATTTTGAACCAGGAATTACAACAAACATAAATATTTACAAAGAAAAATTATGTAAACATAAAAAATTTAGCATACAAGAAATGAGTCCATTCGGGAATTCTCTGTTGACCCGACCGTCTCCAATTCTAATCCTTGGGAAAATGCTATCTTCGTCTTTGGAATGAGCAAATGATCACCAACGGGGGTTTAAGAAATGAATTTGCGGGCTCAAGTGGGCTATGCAAAGAATGAAGTGTATAGGATAGAGAAGTGAATGCTCTTCATCATCCTAAGGCACTTGAATTAAAATTCGAGTATAAATGCAAAGAAACACCCGAAGATTAATGTTAGTCCCAGCAAGAAAATTTTTAACCATTTACCTCATGTTGTTCTTTGGAATTAACTCGTGCGGACCCCGATGTGGGGTGGTTCTTGGCAGGGGTAAAGAGATGAAACCACCGCTCAAAACGGGTAATCAATGGATAACTTGTAGTGTTTGGGATAGAGAACTGAATGCCTCTGTTATTTCGGCTATCGTACCTTTTGTGAGAAAACCTTTTACCTTGTGAAATGCGGAACTTAGCCACCGTTCATCTCGCCGGAAAAAATGGGACGTGTTTGGAAAAAGATTGCCTTTCATCATCCTCTCCTGCCCCATTCCATACATTTGATGTTCCTTATTCAGAGTTGGTAAATTAAACATGAGGAACAGGTTATGCACAACCTGTGCAATGTATGAGTGTTTTTGAGCATATAAAATGCAGCAACTTTTTATCTTGGTGGACAGAATTCGCAAGCACATAAGAAACTTCTTAGGGCGTGGATCGGGAGTTGCCCTCGCTCATGCAAATGAGTTGCAAAACTTCATTATCCGGTTCGAGACATGAGATTGTCAAAGGCTCCAGGGAATTTCTTATTTCATTAATTTTTCGGGAGAATGGATACTTCCCTATCTGGAAAGGCAAGGACCCCCGTAAAAATCAAAAGGAAAGCGTCAATGTACGTTCTCATGTTCTAAACGAGTTGAAACGATACCACTTTACCCTTGTATGAATTTCTTGTGAACTTTGAATTGAAAAGATCAACTCATCTAGATCGGATTGTATGTCCGGGATGTTATCTCTCCGGTTTTGTAACCATCCGGGCTGAGCTTCAATCGGCATTGAACTGCGAAGCAAAAAGGTTTTGATTAATCTTTGTACATTGATGCCAAATCCCGGGATCGAACCCGGGACGCCTCGGACCACTGTCATTCTCCTAACCACCAGGCTGTGGTGATGTTGGCATCCACGGTTGGTTCGCTTTTTGCTAATTGTTCTCAAAACAGGTTGGCAATCCCCGTCGAGAATAAAATAAGCTTAAAGTTCGAAACGACATAAAAACCAATTGGAACGATACGGAGTTACCCATTTTTGAGCCTGCTCGGTCTTTTATTCTTATTCTCCCGGGTAAGGCTATTCAGAACCTCTCTTTGCGAGCATTCCGGGGCGTCGTCCACAAATTGATTTGCTACAGGCCTAGCTTAACAAGGAACTCACGCATTTGATAAGGGAGGAGAAAATTCGCCCTTTAACTCTAGGCAAATTCTAGACAGCTAGAAAGTAAAAAATATCCCACGCAGGGGAACTATACATGGAATTAAAAGAGTATTCATGCAAGATTGGTTCCACCTCTTTTGCTGGTCAATCCAATGATCGATCGATTTTGTCTTGGATCATACACCAACGATCGTTGTTCAATGATCCATAATCACTTGCTTCGGATCACAACTCTGGAGGTCCTTCAGCTCTGAACCGGCTGATCAAGGTGGTGAGCTCATCATCAAAGTAATCTTCTGATTGATACTCGAATTGGGTAGTGTTACTTGCTAACACTAGCGACGGATTTCCCACTTTGTTTTCACCGTGAGCGATCTGACTCCTTAAGCTTGAGCTTCCGCCGTTGCTCGGAAACTTGTAGGGATGATCAACTCGTCTGCTGCTAGAACCACCAGCGGAAGTTTGGTATGGCCTGTATTCTTGATTGGGAAGTGGCCGGGTACCTTTTGCTCGGTAGGTTTTCCCGGTATTGATCTTCTAGTCAACTTTGGTCCGGTCGCCTTGATTATAGCCAAGAATTCCTTAGCATCTTTCTCGGTGACTTGCTTAGCGGGTTGGTCACCGCTATAAGCGCGTCCCGATCTTGTTATTAGTGCAAGATTGTAGGACCAAGGAACGGCCTTGTGACTAACGTACGGAAAAGGTCAGGGTGAGGCAATGACTATTCCAAGTTCATCGTCCGTTGCATCTTTCAAGGCGGGCATGTCCGCTAACTCTGGGTCGTTCTTGATCAAGTTAGTCACATTGGCATCTTCCACTTGAGATTCTTGAAAGGACTCGGGTTAGGTCAAAGTTGCGAGCTCCTGATCCCGGGCAATGATAATCTGGGATATAGTGGCCACTATCCCGGTTTAACTTGCCCGCATTATGAATCCGTCCTTCAGGAAAGCGGAGACATTTTCCTTCAAGCGATCGAGTGATGTCGGTTCACCGACCTCATAATATCCTGCCCCGATCAAAGCGTTGAGAACATCGGCTACTTCAACCTAAATAGCACCAACCGGTCCGATTCCCAGCCCGAATACAAGATTAACTTTACCGGAATGATCTGGCAAAGGATTATTCTGGACATTCGGCTGTTTGTTGCCTTGGAACGAGAATGCTTTAGAATCGAGGAGATCTTGAATCCGATGCTTGAGTGCGAGACAGCCGTCGTTGTCATGTCCAAGCTCCCCCCGGTGGTAATCACGTTTCTTCGATGGATCATATCTCGGCGAGCTCATGTTCTTGGGTCGTAGAGGCTCGGAAGTCGCTAAACTTCTCTTACGCAGAACTGCGAGTACCTACGACGGGGTTCCCGGTAGAGGAGTAAACTGCCAAGGGGACCGTTGATTCCCTCTTTGTCATTGCACGCCGAAATTGGCCTGCTGCCGATTAGGAATGCGTACGACCGGCGTCCGGGTCTTGGGTTTTTGGTTGTAGGTCATGTTGACCCGTGGGGCCGGCTCATTGTCTTTCCTTACCACAAACCTCTTAGTTGTCATGGCGACATCACCGTACCATCCTTTTTTCATGCCGTTCTCGATTTCTTCAGCCATTGCGATGAGATGGCTGAATGACGTGGCAACGGATCCCAAAATTCGAGTTCTCATAATCGGCGGCAGGGTGGAAACAAACAATTTCATGAGTTCCCTTTCGGGAGGGACTTGGTTTCACTGAGATGCCACGTTCCTCCACCCGGTGGCATATTGCTTGATTGTTTCTTCCTTTTTCATCTTAAGTTGCTCAAGGTCCTCTCTAGTGGTGAGCACGTCCAAGTTAAAGCTGAAATGTTTGATGAAAGCATTAGCTGCCTTCTCCCAATCATCCATCCGGTAGATCTCGTAGTCCGTATACCATCTCATGGCGGTTTCTTTTAAACTAGCCTGGAAGGTCTGAACCATTAAGGGGCCGTTGGTCGCATGCTTATTCATTCTTGCCTGGTACATCCGGACGTGCTGAACCGAGTTGGAAGTTCCATCATACTTCTCAAAGTCGGACATCTTGAACTTCTCTGGCACCGTGACCTTTGAAAAGACAGACAGGTCAATCTGGGGTATGTTGTGAGTCCCCTCAACCTCTCGGATCCTCTGTTCCATTTGGGCCAACAGTTTGGCCGTATCACCATTCAACCCCGGGGCCACGGGGCTGGCTTGGGGGATTGGGACTACGGGCGGCGTGCCCGAGCTCACACCTGTGATGATCACATCATCTAGTGGCATTGTCAGATAGGGAGTAGCTTCCCGGGCTTTACCGAAGTTGTCCGTAGGAGGAACTAGAGCAGGAAGCGGCGGGCTGGCAGCGGATGATTGAAGTTTGGCGGTGAAGGCGGCCATCATTTCTTCCATCTTTCGGGACATCATCCCTTCAAAGCGCTCGATCAAGGAGCCAAGTTTCTCGTCTAGGGCTGCACTAACGGCGGCGTTAATGTCGGCCATCCTCTTCGCGATCGATCGAGTAATATGTGGAGGGTCCATGATAAATTACCTGTACGCAGTAACAAATCCAAAATGAGTACAGGGAGCAAGAATAGCAAGCCGGCCCATGACATCCCTCTAGACTCAAACGAACAAAGTGATTATGACCAAAGGATTGAAACATGTAATTTTCAGTTTGTCCGCTTTTACGAAAAAATTCGTATTAATTCGTACGTTGATCAAAACGTGTCCAAATTTTATGAGCTTGTAGGTGAGAAGGTGATGAACAACTTTTATGTTGGCCAATCGGACTAGAAATGCATGGATCAAATCAGTTTAATGTGTCTTTTCAAAAAAACCACGTTCAGAAAACTGTTATAACCGCATGTTGTTGAAAAAACGAAGGGCCATCTTAAATTATGAATTTAATTCTAAAATTTTGCAAGATATTAGTTGAAACATAGGTCTACAACTTTCGTGTTTGGCACTTACTCAAAGCTCGATCGTAGAATTTAGTAAAAATCGCACAACAGGAATAAGCCAAATCAGAATTGAGGACAACTGATGAAATTGTAAAAGCTACGGAAGCAAAGTGCGAAATTGGAAATAAGACAATGAAACTTCTAAACAATCAACCTAAACCATGGACCGGCCCAAAATAAAAATGAGATAACAAGGTACAAGAGACAAGAAATTACCTCTCATACGAAGAAAATGTCAATCACAAAGACATGCGCATGAATCGTGAGTTTAAATCTTATTCTATCTATCCAAAAGGCTTTTGCAAAGTGAAATGATGAACGAAACGACATGTTGCAGCCTCCCGCACAGTCATCATGACTAGTCGCAACCTCGCGTACAATAGTCATGACTAGTCGGGTCCAATCACTTCAGCTTGGTTCGGTCGACAAGGGCAATTATCATGCATCGTAGCCTCACATGCATGAGAACAACCCTTGAGCCATTTTTTGAAAAAAATTTCGGGATCTAGATGGGATAACCTTTAGCGAAACCTTACCGCCAAGGTTAAAGAACCATCTAAATACCATCTTAAAACTATTAGTGTGACCCGGGTCCGGTCACGGGTTGTGTGCGATGTAGTGCAAATACGATAAATCATGCACAACAATTAAAGGCAAACACCGCTTCAATGATTCAAAAGTTAAATCACAATTCCAATTCACCAAGCCTGCAAAACAAAGGGTTAGCCGATCACTCCTCCCCTTATAACTCCCAATCTGCAAAAACATTTAACACCTAAGAATGAGAATTCAACCAAAGTTTACCAAATCAAGTGATTTCTTTTTCATGAAATTATCCGGCCTAAGTCCTCTTTGGGTCCCCAACGTAGTCGCTAAGCTGTCGCGACCTTCAAAAAATAGACGAGTTAATTTTCGGGCTAATGGATTATCAGGTTAATTAATTAACTAACCTAACTTGGACTCTCCCAAGTCCATACCAAATCGCAACTTAAGGTTCAAATAATTAACATGCAACGTGTTTTGAATTTGGAGTCGCCACTAATCATTTTCGGTAGGTTGATTAGAAACCTAAATAAAATAGCGGGAGAAAACTATCTTATTTCCGAGAACCAGAGATTTTGAATTCGGGGATTTGGTTACGCTAGATTACTCTAACGCCCTTTCGGTACCATTTTCATGAAAAATATTTGATATGGCAATTTTGATGGATTTTACTTGAAATTCAAAGATGCAATTTTTTTGGTTTTTTCTTCTTTTTTATGGAGATGTAAAACATTGAACTTTGTACGATATACACCATGGGTGATTTAGCAAGAAAGAAAACGCAGCCGATCACGAGTATTTATAAAAATAAATTAACATGTAATAATGTTAAAATTTGGAACACGTGGCATGTCTAAAATAAACAAACAAATGTTCAAACCAAACGATTACATTTTTGTAGATCGAGATGGAAAGAATTACCTTCTATTACACAAAATCTTACTCACATACACGTTATAGTTCCCTTCAAGATCTCGGAGCTGGAAAAACGCGGCTGTCGTCGAAAATGGCAAGCAATGGCGTTGTTGGGTAGCGAGAGGCGAAATATGTGTCGGGACTCGTCGAAGATGATGCTCGACTAAAACTCTTTCTTCACTCTCGAATTTTCTCTTCGATTTTTCTCAAGAACTCTCTTTTTCCTCTCTAAAAATTCCTCTCAAAAACTCTCTCAAAACTCTCTCAATTCTCTTCCACTCCCCCCCCAAGAGCTCTCTACATTCTCTATCACCAAAATTCTCTTCCTCAATTCTCAAGAACTCTCCCTCTTTTATAGCCAAATTTCTCCACCCTTCATTCTTCATCTTCATTTCTTCACCTTCCATTTTCATCTTCCCTTCTTCATCTTCATTTCTTCACCTTCCATTTTCATCTTCCCTTCATCACCTTCCCTTCATCATCTTCCCTTCTTCATCTTCCCTTCTTCATCTTCTTTTGGTATTTGCAATACAGTCCCTGAAGTTTCAAGTATTTGCAATGCAGTCCCCGAAATTTTAAGTATTTGCAATACAGTCCCCGAAGTTTCAAATCTTCTCGGTGTATTTTTTCATCCCGTGCCTAGTCTAGATGCATGCTAAATTAAGTGTTCTGCTTGCCCAATTTATGCCAATGCAATGTACGCTAAAAATAAATATGTGAGATGATTTTTATTTAGAACTAAAATTAGTTCTAATTTTTATGCAAAAAATAGATTAGTCAAAATTTAGGCATCAACAGGCACTATCGACTAGCTTTTGCTCACACTTGTGACATTCTGAAATTCCTGCCAATTTGAGACCGTTGAATGAGAAATATCTATCGATGTATTTCAGTTTTATTTCGCTCGGATATGATCAATCCCGAGTTAATCGACCAAAAGGGAAAGGCTAACGCATGGCAAAGTACGTGGACCTGGGAAACTCGAATGAGAAATGACGCTTTGACCATAAGGATTGCCGAGGGAATGTTTAGAACCAATAAAGGCCGATCTAAGAACGATGGTGGAATCTATTGCTAGCGTTATACGATTGAGACGCGGGTGATGCCGCTTAACCAACGTATGATTTGCAAATCTTTCCTAAATCGAACTATGACGATCGAGACCGTCAGAACTAGTAATAAACTCTCGCAATTACATGGAAATTAAAGTCGCCGTATCTTGAGTCATCCTAAGTGTGATGAGGATCACAGAGTCGATACGCGTAACGTCTGCAAAAGCCACCCGTTAGTTCGAAATAAAATGGAATTACGATTGACGGAAAATCGATCACGAAATGGGATCTTGAATTGGAATCTCAACATTGGATACGTATTGGATGTTGCCTCATCGAGGGAATGAAATTTTGGACAGAAAGTACAAAGTGACCATTTTTGCCCTCAAGGTTAATGCATGTAATAAGGTAGTATAAGAGCAATTTAGTCATTTTCTCCCTTATATATATGTGTTGGCAGAAAATGATAATAAAATATGAAATTTTTGGTGAATATTTTATTGTGGATGCCAAGTGTCAATGCAAGAGCCCTTCTTGCCATCAATAATTGGAGCCAACTATTGCACTTTTGACCCATTGACCATTGACTAAGAAAGACCAAATATAATCCCTTTCTTTCTCCTTCAGCTCGTGGATAACCATTTCCCTTGCTCTGAAAGTTTCTGCTCATTCTCTCTCTTTTTTTTTCTCGCCGGACAGAACTAATGCTGCTCACTGTTTCGGCCATATCTCCTTCGTCCGACATCGTTTTGAGATAAGGTCACATCCATTTGAAAGATAATTGTCTTGGCTTTCCAGGGACATATTATGGGAAAAACTTGGCCCAGTAGTTTTTCCGGTAGAGCAGTTGGAATGGACGAAGGTCAGAATTCGAGCTGACATGAGTTGTTGAGGTTTTAGTGGGCTTTAAGAGCTCAAATAGTCCCAAATTTTCGGTGACTTGATCTCAACATATAATACTAGGGTTTGATGATCTGAGATTGAGAATTTATTTGGTTTTGGATGTGGTTCTATGGCTGGTTTAGGTTGAATTTCACAAGACAGATTCTGTCTTCTTGTCGACCGGTTGGAAACAGACCTGTGTGAAGCCATTTGGGGTGTTAATTGAAGTTTAAATTCACGGTAAGACATCTACGCTCATGTATTGAGGTGTTAATGAAGAGATTATGTGATAAATTGAGGAATAAAGGAGGTTTAAGGGGCTGTTTAGCATGATTAACGCAGAACCGGTTTTGCCTTGTGGGTGCTCTGTTAAAAACTGAATCTGTTGGGGGTTAAATAAGAGGTAATTTGGCTTGGAAATGATTAGTGAGACATCATAAGGCATTGTATGAGATGTTATTAAGGTATTGGCACAAGGGACTTGAGAAATGATTAAGTTTTAATATGGAAAATGCGGTTTTTCCTAGGACGGCGCTTGATCCCTGTTTTGACCGAGAGTTGCTGACCTAGAAGGGTTGTGCGATTTGGAAATTGCTAGCTCAATCTAAGGGTAAGTGACCCTTAAACCTATATTAGGACGTTATGACACAACTGGACGAGTTGCTTGCTGAATTGATGAATGGGAATATTTATACTGTTCAATTTGATGAGGGCCGAATGAATTGGTTGTGGATTGAGCCATGTGCATTTGTTACGCTGTGAAACTTTAATTTAATGGCTGAATTATTGATGTATACATTTGATTGGCATGTAACCTCAAGTGGCCGCACGAGATTTAGGCCTTGAGTAGCGAAGGTGTCAAGCCTAAGGGCTCATGGCACCTTGATGTGTCGAAACATGGGGTGGTGAATTGAAATTATCCCGATGCGTCAGAACGCGGGATTAACTAATGTATGTCGACATAAGCCTTAAAATGGCACTAGAAACCTGAAGCGTCCGAACGCGGGTTTAAGAACCGTTATAGTCTGATGCGTCCGAACGCGGACTAAATCTTTGAGTTGAGAATTATGATGAAATGACGGAAAAATTTTCATCTTACGAATTGTTTGTATTAGTTCGTAGCTTGGTCTCACGTGTTTTACATCCTCGTGATTGGTGGTTTGCTATATACCAATTATGCCATAAATGCCTTGATATTTGGATATCATGTATTGCTTGGTCTGATGAATCTTTGCCTGCGGTCTTTAATGTGTGGTCTGGTGGGACCGACGACCTAGTTTAGGTTTAGGGCTAGCTTGCCGAGACGTAAGTCTCACCCCTTCGTGGGATTTGTTTTTTTTTTTTTTTTTAGATCCTAAACCTTGAAGATACTACCTATATGCCTAGGCGATCCCAAGGAGATGACTGCCTATTTTGATGAGTTCTCAAATGATCGGGGTATAGTTTTTGTTAGAAAATGTACTAATGTTTGGGTCGATGAGGGAGGGGAGCATTGGAAACCTCATCGTTTTGAAGCATGGTTTCGTCGCGTCGAGGATAGTACTACTGGTCCGCTGAAGGCTACCGAGGTCCCTAAAGGTGTCGTACCTTCTTGGTGTCATCCGGTTCGTGATGAGATAGAGGTAGAGGTTTCGATGGTTGGTTCGAGGAATGTTTCCGAGAAAACCCCGACAGTTGAGGAGAGTATCGAGGTGATTGAGATATCTGCTTCAGAAGACGATATGGATGACGATTCGGTAGAGGTGCGCTCCGAGACCTTCTCCGACTATGATCCCGATAATGACGATGAGGAAAATGAAGACGAAGCCGGCGATTCGACTTAGTGATCTTAAGGGTTTTCAAGACGTCTTTTGGGAATAGATCTCTTTTGTTAGGACCATGATGCACCCTTTTGGATTTGGTCCTCGGCTCCTCTGACCCTAATGTGTACCGGTGTATGCTCTTTCCCTAACTGTTGTATATGAACTAAATGTTTTATGCTGTATATAGTTGTTATCCCAAGCTATCCTTTTGTCTTTTGTATGGAGTTGTTTTTACTTTCCACATGCTTGCTTCATTTCATATGTGCGCTGTGGTTTTTATCCTGGGAGTATTTATGGCGTTGACGGATGTGACGTGTTCGCAATGCTATGTGGGGCGTCATAACATCTCAGCTCGCCGCCTCGATCGTCGGCCTCTGTTCGCGCGTCTGCTCTCGCCGTGCTGCATCAAGGTATCACTCCTCTGCTCCCCCTCCTTTGCTCGCGCCTCTACTCGAGACGGGGGTTTTGGATCTCCTCTGCCCGCGCCTCTACTCGAGACGGGGTTTTGGATTTCCTCTGCTCGCACCATCATCTTGGCTTGCGAATCGTGTACGCCCATCTCTCTCCCCCACTTAATTTTACTGTTCTATGCTTTTTTGATTCCACCGTTTCTTGAATTGCTTTTTATAACATACTTAATTCTTGTGCCACATGTAGCAATTTCTTCGAGATTTGATTCCCCTTGATTTTGTCGTTACGCAGCTTCGTACTATAATTCTTCATTGTTTGTGCAGCTCGGTTTACTTCGGTCATAACCTAAATTAATTAGATGCTGTCAAAGACCCAAGCTGGTTGCTGGTCATAACCTACGTTAATTAGATTCTTCGGTCATAACCTACGTTAATTTTACTGGAGCTCATTTTGTATTTGCTGGTTATGTTTGATATTTATTTTGGGGGCCTATTTGTATGTTGATAGAAAACTGTCTGCGAGGTTTGATAGTAAACGGCTTCATCCTTTCGAAGACCCAAGCCTATGCTGGATCCGTTAAATTGGTCTATTAAATTGTTGTTCGAGCCATTTATAAGATCCTTCAATGGTCAGGGTGGGCAACAACTCTTAGAGATCTCAAAACCATATTGAGTTTGTTCAAAATGAAAGAAAAACTAAAAAGCTTAAGTTTTTCAATGGTGATATATCGACATGAGTGTGTCAAAACACTTTTGATATGCAACACTTTTTTGTATATTCAACTGGTGTATTTGTCTTCTGTGCATATCTCTAGCTATGTTTGATATCTATTTTGGGGCCCAAAACTTGTACGTTGAAATTTATAGTCCTTGTTATTGCATTTTTGTAGAGTGATATCAACTTATCAAGCATGGACAGCAGTAGCAATGAAGATTTAAATAAACCACTGTGGAGGTATATTACTAAGTTGGCTAATCATGGAGATGCGGGGGGGAATTGTTCTTGGAAATGCAATTTTTGTGAAAAAGATTTTAAGAGTTCCTACATGAGAATTAGGGCTCATTTGTTGATGACAAGTGGAAGAGGGATTGCAAAATGCGGAAAAGTAGAAAAACAAGATTTTTTGGAGATGGAAAGATTAGATAGGGGGTCAATGATAGATTACGGAGTAATGCTCCTAGAAATGTGCCTTTGCCACCTTCTAGTTGTAATAGTGTGCAAATGGATTCATCCTTTGACTCTAAGAAAAGGAAAATGGGAAGTGGGAGTGGAGGACCAATTGAAAAAGCATCCAACATGTCTCAACGGGAATATTTAGATCATTTGATTGCTAGGATGTTCTATTTGGCGGGCTTGTCGTTTAGCCTAGCAAATAACCCTTACTTTCATGAAGCTTTCACTTATGCCTCTAATCACAACATTGCGGGATATGTATCACTGAAATTTAATTTGTTGAGGACTACTTTATTGCAAAAAGAGAAGGCAAATATTGAGAGCTTGTGTGCACCTATTAAAAAAATGTGGAAGGATAAGGGTGTAGGTATCGTGAGTGATGGATGGAGTAACTCACAAAGGAGGCCACTTATTAACTTTATGGCGGTGTCGGATGGAAATCCTATATTTATAAAATCGGTTGATTGTTCAAATGAAAAGAAGGACATGCATTTCATTTTCAACTTATTGAAAGAAGTAATCATTGAAGTTGGACATGAAAATGTGGTCCAAGTTATTACGGATAATGCTTCAAATTGCAAGGATGTGGGACAACTCATTGAACAAGAATTTCCGTCCATTGTTTGGACGCCTTGTGTGGTGCATACGCTTAATCTAGCTTTGAAGAACATTTGTGTCGCAAAGAATGTGGAGGCCAATGAAGTAGCATGCGATGAATGTAATTGGATTACAAAGATTGTTGATGATGTTATGCAAATCAAAAATTTCATCATGAACCATTCGATGAGATTGGCAATATACAACGAGTTTATTCACTTAAAGTTGCTTTCCGTGGCGGATACTCGTTTTGCATCGATGATTGTCATGCTTGAGAGGTTTAAGTTGATAAAAGATGGTCTTCAAAGCATGGTTATTTGTGAGAAATGGAGTACTTATCGAGATGATAATCAAGGGAGGGCTAGGTTTGTCAAGCAAAAAGTGTTGGATGATCTTTGGTGGGATTCAATAGATTACATACTTTCCTTCACGGCTCCTATTTATGACATGCTTAGAGTTTACGACAGCAACAAGCTTTGTCTTCACTTGGTTTATGACATGTGGGATTTGATGATTGAAAAAGTGAAGAAAGTTATATATATATATATATATATATGCATGAAGTGAAAAGGTTAGATGAGGAGTCTACGTTTTATGAGGTGGTTCATAAAATTCTTGTGGATCGTTGAACTAGGAACAACACTCCACTTCATTGCTTGGCACATGCCTTGAATCCTAAGTAAGTTCTAAACTTATATTATATTGGTTATTCTTTCTTTGACATATTGATTTAATGCTCCTCTTACTTATTTATGTTTTGTTAAATAAGTTACTATAGTGATCAATGGCTCGATGAAGATTCTACTCGAGTTTCTCCACACATGGATTATGAGATCAATGAAGAAAGAAAGAAATGTCTTAGGAAATACTTTCCTAATGAGGATGAGCTCTACAAGGTGAGTGTGGAGTATGTAGATTTTGCATGCAATAGTGGGCGTTTTCAAGACCCTCATTCCATTCGAGACCGGTATTTTATGGACCCTAAGATGTGGTGGGTTGAACATGGTGCATGTGCACCTATGCTTCAAAAAATAGCCTTCAAGCTTCTTGCACAACCTTCTTCTTCATCTTGTGCCGAGATGAATTGGAGTACCTACTCCTTTGTGCAATCGGCGAGAAGACATAGGATGACTCCAAGACGTGCAGAAGATTTGGTTTTTATTCATAGCAATCTTTGTCTTCTATCAAGGAAAGACCCACGATATTTAGAAGGAGAGACCAAGATGTGGGATATTGGCGGAGATGCATTTGACACGTTTCAAGATGTTGAGGTGCTTGAAGTTGCAAATCTTTCACTTGATGAGCCCGATATAGAATCCGTTCTTTTTTAGGAGGAGCGGATAATGTAGATCCATGACTTCTTGTTATTTTTTATGGTGAAATGGGATTTGTTTTTTGTTTTCCACCTATGGTTAAATGCTAAATTTAAGGTGGAATGTGGAATGTGGATTGCTTTTTTTTTTCCCTCCAAGTTTTATGGGTTATTGAAATGAAATGTAGTTGAATTCTTCACATGATATGTTTTTTGATCGCAAGGTATGGTTTTGCTTTGCTTACACATGATATATTTTGTGAGACCTTTCTAAGGAGGAGATTAATAATAGTTTCGGCATCATGATATATTATTGTTGAAATTATAAAAACAATAATTTATCGTGCATATGTAAAAATATACATATAATATAAAACGTGTCCCAATGTGTTGGAATTTTCTATTTTTTGAGAATTCACGTGTCGGCGTATCGTGGCGTGTCGTGTCGTGTCGTATCGCGTGTCGTGTCCCATGTTTGTGTAACATAGGTTATTGGAGACCAACGAACGGCTGGCAGTGGGTGTATAGCCGAGGACTAGAGAGAGGCGAATGACCGGCCGGAGACCAGTGGACGGCAAATCGTGAATAGGGAACGGAGATTGGCAAACGGTGACCGCAGCGGACGAACGCGCAGTTGGGGACCGGAGATTAGCAGCGGGCAATCGGAAGGCGGGGATCGCCGAATGGGCTTGCGGGACGTTTCATAAGCTTCTGGGCAAACAAATCTTCATGCTAGTAGAGGAGCTTCTGACCCCCAAAAAAAAAAAAACAGGAGAGGAGGAGAGACTTGGGCATGAGATCTGATTCTTGGTATTTTATAGGAAAACAATGTGGGAATGCACCAATTAGCCAAAAAACGGTTCGGAAGCTAATTTTACCTCATCTTTATATCAAACTATATTATGTTACGTTGGCTTAAGGAATGATTTATAGAGAAACTTGCACGTAGATATGAATGGCTCAACAAGTTGCATATTAATTATCGAGCCGGCGACTCACGAATTTTGGCCGATGAGATTATTGAGAGTAGCAAGTTAGGGCTTGTTTGGTAACGTTTCCGTTTCGAAAAAGTGATTCTGATTAAAATCAATTTTTTTTTATTTTGTTCTCTAAATGAGTTTTAGAGAATCAAAATGCGTTTAGTAATCGTATAAAATTTCTGTTCCCGGAGCAGAAACGCGTTTGGTAAATGTACAAAATTTCTGTTACGAGAAATAATTTCTCTTCCCAATTTGTCATTTAAATCAAATAATTACATAATCACATTTGTTGACTTTCCTCAGACCCCACAAATGAGATCCTCTTGCACCATGACATCTTCTTAGCCAAAATAGGGATGCTTCAGATTTGTTCCTTGGAAGGATAATATGCTAAAATTATTATTTTCTCATGCTTTCGTTGAAGCTATGCATATGCCAAGGATGAAAGAGATGACCTTGATTATCTTTTGTTACTCGGAATGAATAAAATCCATTACTGCCACATAGGTGGCTCAATTTTACCCGTGGATACCGTGCGGATGGTCAACGATGCAACATGGTTCTCAACCAACTAATTAGGCAAGGCTTAGGAAAATCAAAAGGAAAAATCACCAAAAATAGAATTGGCCAGTTGAATGGACTCATTTCCTACTTTTTGAAATTTTTTTTTTGGAATAATCGGGATTTTTTAAAACGATGTGCCCTTGAGGGTAAAAATCATCAAAAATAGGATTGGCCAGTTGAACTGACATATCTCCTAATTTTTGAGATTTTTTTGGAATTTTAGGAATTTTTTCTGATTTTTTTCCAATATTTTTAGATTTTTTTTTATGAATTTTCAATTTTTTGGATTTTTTAATCATTTTCTATTTTTTTATTTTTTTTATTAATTTCAGAAATTTTTATTTAAAAAAATTATCCAGATTGGTTGGGTTGACCCGTCCCATGCCTCGCGGGCGCCCGACAATAGTAAAAGAAGACTACAGTTGCCTGTTTTATTCTCAAAAATATTATTTTTTGGAGAAATAATTTTTTTGTTTCTTATTTTTTTATCCAAAAGTGTTCTCGGGAGAAGAATTAGAATCGAGATCATTTGCGTTACTAAACATGTTTTTGATTCTTTTTTGTTTTGGGAATAAAAATAGAGGAACAAAAACGTTACCAAACAGACCCTTAGTGCCTAGATAGTAAACGCCTTTGTAATTTGTCAACTATCCACTTTCAACGAGATTCATTTTTTTCCCCTTAAGATTTATATTCATATTGACACCATTGTTCAGAATGATTTTCATGAACTCGGAATATAGATTCCATACGATGTTCCAGCTTCATCTTTGTCGACTTCTATTTGTTCTATTTGTTTACACTTCTTAGGTACATTTTTCTGATTTTTACATTCCTCCAAAAAAATTGAAAAAGAAAAGAAATTTATGAAAAACCATGTCAATAATTGTATGCAGTATTCAATAAGCAAAAAACTGCAATATTTGGGACATGAATATTAGAAGTAAAGACTCCAAACGGACCCAAGCATTTGTGATAACTAGAATTAGAACGCGGGACCACGAAGTAATATCAGTTGTGGCTCACAACCTTTTACCATATCAATTTTATTCAGTACGGAGTAGCAGTATTCAATAAAGCAAACTAGTTTAAACTATCAACAAAAAAGGGAAAATGCTTTTTTTTCCTTAGAAAATCTGGTCTATCAATTCTAATTGATTTTTTTTTGGGGGGGGGGGTCATAATTCTAATTGAAGCTACGCCTAATGTAACAATTACAATTGACATTCCAATCTAACAACTAGCTTAATTATAACATTACTTCTATATTTTAAATATGACTCAATGACCTTGACAAGGAGCAGGTCTAAGATTGGTACCTAATTAATATTTTTCTATTAACGGTGGAGAAAAGGATGAAATGATGGATTAAGACTAATACATTAGCGGCGGAAAAAGATGAAAGGATGGATATTTCATCAATGTCCGTCCATTGGTGATGGAGAAAAGGACGGACAAATGGACATTGGTGATGGTGATCGGTCATAAAAGGAATAATAATACAAAAAAATCATCCATTCTTATACTCAAGAAATTGACTGGTGTATAATTGAGCCCTAAACTAAGCTCCATACTCTGTACCCATCTCCTTTTTCTTTCTCGTAGTTTGGCTCTCTGCTAAGGCTCTAAATTGTTGGATATCTGATACTAGCCGTCAAACAATTAAAAAAGTTGTGAAGGCTTGGGGTTCAGGGAAAAGTCACGACACTGTCCCACCATTACTATGCGCTGCAGAGTGTGCAAAAGAGCGATACAAGTGGCATCTGACACCAAGGGGCCCGGGCCATGTTATTCTTTGTATCACTATGCGTACGTCCATCTTCACATTGCCAAACTTTGAATTTCTAAAAATAAAATGGTTCGAAAAAGACTTTATTAACATAATAATATGTGAATGGCTATGGAAATAACAGTATTTTATAAATCATAATTTCTTTAAAAAAGTAGACCTCATATCAATTTTTAATAAATTATTATATTTTTATGGGAAAAAATAATATTAGTTTTGCAGGCAAAAATAAAATATTAGTTTCATGATCATTCATAGATTATTATATAAACAATTCTTTTCAAGAAAAGCAACATTTCCTTTATATGATATAGAGAAAAAGAGAAGTTCGGGATAATTGCGTAAAAAACCCCAAATTTAAGTTTAAATTTAATTTTCCCCTGAATTTTTTTTGTCTCAGAAAAATTTTCAATTTTAGGTACAATCTCAAATCTGTCCCAAACTTCTTTTTCTTTAAAAAAAAAAAAAAATCCAAACTTTAGGTGTAGTGTCAAATCTGTCCCAAATTTTTTTTACTCACATTGGCAAAGTAATACGGCGATAGGCACGGACTGACATGTCATTTTATTGTAGATAACAATTCTACACGAATAAAGAAGCCCTCCATAATGAAACCGTCGTAGGATATGAAAATTAGAGATGATTAACGGCAATTCTTGAACAAAGGGCTAATGGGGCGAAATTGAGATTATAGTAAAAATCAATGATTTTTTCTTAAATAAAAAAGTTCGAGGTAGTTTTAGGATTGAGCCTGAAGTTTGGGGTATTTTACGAGATAAAAAAAGTTCGGAATAGATTAGAGACCGAGCCTAAAGATTGAAGATTTTTTCTAAGACGAAAAAAAGAAGTTCGGGTTAAATTTGAGTCTTAATCTAAAATTGAGAGTTTTTTAAAAGGGAATTAGGCTACTTTTTATCACACAAAAAAGGAAGTTGTCAAAGAAAATTGCAACATCAAAATTTCGAAGAAGAGACCTTGCGTAGAGCTCGAAAGAGTGAATAAATATTGTCAATTTAAACCATAGTACGGGGTAGAGATAGATATGGGGACATGTGGGGTCTAGACCGAAGTCACGTTACATCAAAGTCATGACTATTGTAGTCGCCCCAGCTGGCATACACTTCAATGAAGTGACTCCATTGCAGTCTTTGAAGACAATACAAGAAAAATCAAGACTTATTTTCAACTAATAGTCAACATTCATTGAAATATAAACTGACAGCCTTCTTTCTTTAAATTGTATTTTGGCCTAGTGACGACGTGGAGCGATCTGCTACCATTCAGCTTCCTTAGTCTATCCCCCTCGACATTCCATTCCATACCCATCTCTCCTCTTTCTTCCTCCTCCTCCTCTTCTCCTCCAGTATCAGCGTCATCGTTCTCTCCGTCTCTCCGTTTTCTCGCTCTTTGCTTCAAATATAGAGAGATATGCTGTCAACATAAATGAAATGGGCTTTAATATCGTAACGGTTTCCAAGTATTTATGAGAATAACAGTACATCAAGAAATACAAATTCTTAAAAGAGTGGACTCCATAATAATACTTAATTAATCATTATTATTATTTTGTGGTCCAAAACAGATTATGAATTTCATAATCATCGCTTTGGTTAAAATTGATTGCGTTCCACATAATCACCGCACCATAAAAGCTGAATAAGCCAAAGTAGAGTTACTCTTCAAATTCTGATTTTGAACTGAACTGAAGAATAAGGTAGAGTCACTATACATACAAAAGTTGGATAATTAATCTCCAATGAGCTCAATTGTCAACTCTCGGATTATGTGGTTAAAGTCACTCCCGGAAACTATATAGTAAAAGATTTTGTGATAGAGCGATGTCATTGGAGAACACTATATTTTTTAATTTTACTATAAAATTCATGTGTATTAAATTCGTAGCGATTCATGTCATTTTCGGATTTGTCGGATAATCATTTGCAAACATGTTGATTCATATTATAAATTGCCAGCCTTTCGGTTCTTATGTTTTTTTTTTTTTTTTATTACAGAATTCTACTAGTCCTCATAGCGTGTACAATTACTTTTGGCTATTTTGAAACTTGATGGATGGATGACTTCCGTTTTCGTGGTAAATGCAAATAGCATTACTCGAGTGATGAAAAACAGAACATGCTACCCTCTTGTTAATATGATATTGACTTTAACCGGAGGTAATGATGTCCTTGACATATTTCACGTATATTTTGGAGAAATTAAAAATTATAACTGAATAAATTGCAATATTATTTATATCGCACGTGTTTAATTTGAGTAAATTAGTAAAATTAATACAAACCTAACAGGCTAACAAACAGAGTATGGGGAATAAGGAAATTTGTTAATATGGACAAATCAAACAAATTTGAGGAATATCGTCCTTTTTGTTTTCAAATATTTCATGTTGTCTTTTGAACTGCCCTTAAAAAATATGGAGAGACTAAACAGAAAAGCTTTGGCATGACCTTTGCAAGATGAGGATGCGGCCACAATGGCTAGACCAAGATTGTTAGGACCACCGCTTCTTCCATATGTATTCATGAACTTTTCGAACTAACATAATCACTAATTTCATGAGCGATACTGCAGGTTGCGTTTCCTAGCTTGGAGACATTAACCATCAAGTTGCTGCGGAGTCTTTCTGCAGACTAAAATCGCTCGGTGTTTATGAATGCAATAAGCTAGTGAACATCGTTCCTTCTTACATTCTTGGACGGCTCAAGAGCTTGGAAAATTTGGAGGTAGAATCATGTGATTCGCTTGAAGTTGTTTTCAAATTGCAGCCATCGAGTCCTCTAGATGGACATCCCATTGCTCGTTTCCCATTAAAAAAGTTGGAGTTAGAGGGATTATCAAAGCTAAAGCGTGTATGGGATAAGGAACTTCACGGTCAAGTCAAATTCCAGTGTCTCAGTTCCGTTAGTGTTTCCAGATGCGAGAGCCTCACCTTTCTGTTTCCAGCCTCGGTAGCTAGGGATCTAATGCTACTTTGTCACGACCTAAAAAATAAACAAGTTAATTTTCGGGCTAATGGATTATCAGGTTAATTAATTAACTAACCTAACTCGGGCTCTCCCAAGTCCATACCAAATCGCAACTTAAAGTTCAAATAATTAACATGCAATGTGTTTTGAATTTGGAGTCGCCACTAATCATTTTCGGTAGGTTGATTAGAAACCTAAATAAAATAGCGGGAGAAGACTATCTTATTTCCGCGAACCAGAGATTGTGAATTCGGGGATTTGGTTACGCTAGATTACTCTAACGCCCTTTCGGTACCATTTTCATGAAAAATATTTGATTTGGCAATTTTGATGGATTTTACTTGAAATTCAAAGATGCAATTTTTTGATTTTTTCTTCTTTTTTATGGGGATGTAAAATATTGAACTTTGTACGATATACACCATGGGTGATTTAGAAAGAAAGAAAACGCAACCAATCACGAGTATTTACAAAAATAAATTAACATGTAATAATGCTAAATTTTGGGACACATGACATGTCTAAAATAAACAAACAAATGTTCACACCAAACGATTACATTTTTTCTAGATCGAGATGGAAAGGGTTACCTTCTATTACACAAAATCTTACTCACGTACACGTTATGGCTTCCTTCAAGATCTCGGAGTTGGAAGAACGTGGCTATCGTCGAAAAAAGGCAAGCAGTGGCGTTGTTGGATGGCGAGAGGCGAAGTACGTGCCGGGACTCGTCGAAGATGATGCTCGACTAAAACTCTTTTCTTCACTCTCAAATTTTCTCTTACGATTTTTCTCAAGAACTCTCTTTTTCCTCTCTAAAGAATTTCTCTCACAAATTCTCTCAATTCTCTTCCACTCTAAAACTCTCTCAATTCTCTTCTCTTTTATAGGCAAAGTTCTTCATCCTTCATTCTTCATCTTCATTTCTTCACCTTCCATTTTCATCTTCTCTTCTTCATCTACATCTTCTCTTTTTCATCTTCATTTCTCCACCTTCCATTTTCATCTTCTCTTCTTCATCTTCATTTCTCCACCTTCCATTTTCATCTTCCCTTCTTCATCTTCATCTTCTCTTCTTCATCTTCATTTCTCCACCTTCCATTTTCATCTCCCCTTCTTCATATTCATCTTCTCTTCACCATCTTCCTTTCATTATCTTCTCTTCACCATCTTCCTTTCTCCATCTTCTTTTGGTATTTGCAATACGAGTCCTCGAAGTTTCAAGTATTTGCAATACTGAGTCCACAAGTTTTAAGTATTTGCAATACAGTCCCTGAAGTTTCAAATCTTCTCGGTGCATTTTTCCATCACGTGCCTAGTCTAGACGCATGCTAAATTAAGTGTTCTACTTGCCAAATTATATGCCAATGCAATGTATGCTCAAAATAAATATGTGAGATGATTTTTATAATTTTTATGCAAAAAATAGATTAGTCAAAATTTAGGCGTCAACAGCTGCCCCTCTTTGAGTGGAGGCTCGTAGAGGTTCCACTCAAAGACAAAATTGAATCCTAAATTTTGACAGTGCAAATTATGGATGAACTTTTTGGCGGGAGTTTTAATCCCATTTTTATGAAGTGATGCATGATATGTAAGACCGTAAATAACATGTGTCATAATTTCCCTTTTTCATGTTAGAGAAACTCGACATGGATCGCATACAAGAATACATGTTTTACCAAATTTCTCGTAAGCTAATGGTTCTATTAATTTCTCGGTTTCTTGCAAACACGAGGACCTTAAGGTATTTGGCCTATCCGTTATCAGAGACTTCTCCCTAATGCGAGACAACGCAGGGTATGTGTGCCCTTCGAGATCACAAGAGCTACGTCGTTGTGAGTCGAAAGAAGTGGGATCGAGTTCACAAGAGCTACGTCGTTGTGAGTTGATTAAATGTCAAAATCGCCGGTGCATATGTCTTCACGATTCGACAAAGGGGGAATCAAAATCGTAAGAGCTACGTCATTATGATTTGGTTTAGATCAAAACCATGGGTGCTTATGTCTTCATGATTTGATAAAGGAGCCGAAAATCATAAGAGCTATGTCATTATGAGCCGACTAAAGGTCAAGATCACCGGTGCATACGTCTTCGTGATTCGAGATCGAAATCATAAGAGCTATGTCGTTATGATTTGATAAGATGTCAAGATCGCCGGTGCATATGTCTTTACGACCTGACGGAAGAGGCATATTGCCCGAATTGAACAATATTTGATAGGAGCACCATCGAATGGAATCGATAAGTACAAAAGGGGCATATTGCACGAATTGAATCATAACAACTATCATCAGAAGAGTTGTTAATTTGAAAAGGGGTTCAGAAAACTTACTTGGGTTCTCCAAACGATTAATCAAAGAACGAAACAGATTGCTCGTATCGTACTTGGTAGGCATTTGCCAGCAAAACTTGCTCATTCAATAATCCTTGGATGAATTTCGAGACCTTGAGAGGGAACTCGAACATCGGGAATGTATTACCTATCATAGAATGTCAGAGGTAACACACACAAACATATTCAACAATGAGTATAATGCAATCACTCATACTATGGTTCATGCATAACCATTCTGTCAAGCTTGCATCACCAATTTTGTCCAAGGAGGTTCTCACATTACGAATACCTCGAATGTGAGCCGAATGGGGGAATTTCAGTCCGAAAGGGCTTTCTCTCACTCTCGAGAAAAGCTATTTATCCTGTCTGCGGGATTCAAGAAAAATCACTCAATCTTTCCATCATCGCATTCGATAAGGATCCAAGTAATCTCGCAATTGATACGACCGAGCCGATCCGGAGGTCTTGATTAGGACCGTAATGAGGGCTAGGTCAAAGGTTTACAAAGGGGACTCTAATTGAGTCAAGGCTGCTTGAAAATGAATTTCTTCATCATCCGCTCCAGATTTACAAGTCAAGAATCCCGCAAAAATGAGAGAGAAATAATCTTGCTCGAACTTCTTCGAGTGATGCTTAAAATCATTTAACTCTACGTTAACTCAAGTGTCCTAATCAGAAGAGACTTTGGAGGGTTATAACGTAGGCTAGGATTGGGGACTAAGGAACGAAAAGGCTCGTTTTGGCTCAGAAATTAAATGAGAAGGGGCTTGACGTTGGTGATCATCGCCGACTAGTCACCGATCTTGGTCTTACGGAAATGTCTTCAGAAAGAATACCATCATTGAATGAGGGATGGTAGTATTCTACTGAAAATTGCACTTTGCAAACCGATTTCTTGGGGAGTCTTCTTCACAACAAGTGTCTGTCAAGGATTTGCAAGAGATACAATGCAAACATGTATATGGAATTTACAACTTAACATGCAAAAATGTACATTCAAAATTCAGAAGTACTTTACAAATGAATGTGCATTGGCCTTACTTTTAGTAGGCACTTCGCTTTTCCTATGCTTGAAATTTTCATATGAGATCGGTCTTTGCTTTTCTTACTCCCGACTCTCATTTTTCTTTTTTCTTCTTCTTTTTTTTTTTTTTTTTTTGGAGAGATTTCTTTTCCCCTTTTTTTCTTTTTTCTTTTTTTTCGAGAGCGGGCCCTTCTCCTTTAAGCTGAGTTTGCCTCTCCCTTTTTTTTTTTTTTTTACAATCCCATGATTTTGAACCAAGAATTACAACAAACATAAACATTTACAAAGAAAAATTATGTAAACATAAAAAATCTAGCATACAAGAAATGAGTCCATTCGGGAACTCTCTGTTGACCCGACCATCTCCAATTCTAATCATTGGGAAAATGCTATCTTCATCTTTGGAATGAGCAAATGATCACCAACATGGGTTTAAGAAATGAATTTGCGGGCTCAAGTGAGCTATGCAAAGAATGAAGTGTATAGGATAGAGAAGTGAATGCTCTTCATCATCCTAAAGCACTTGAATTAAAATTCGAGTATAAATGCAAAGAAACACCCGAAGATTAATGTTAGTCCGAGCAAGAAAATTTCTAACCATTTACCTCGTGTTCTTGCTAGAATTAACCCGTCTGGACTCCGATGTGGGGTGGTTCTTGACAGGGGTGAAGAAATGAAACCACCGCTCAAAAGGGGTAATCAATGGATAACCTGTAGTGTTTAGGATAGAGAAATGAACGCCTCCGTCACTTCAGCTATCGTACCTTTCGCGAGAAAACTCTTTACCTCGGGGAATGCGGAATTTTGCCATCATTCATCTCGCTTGAAAAAAAATTGGACGTGTTTGGGAAATGATTGCCTTTCATCATCCTGTCATGCCCCATTCCATACATCTGATGTATCTTATGTAGTTCATGTTCCTTATTCAGAGTTGGTAAATTAAATATGAGGAACAGTCATGCACAAACTATGCAATGTATGAGTGTTTTTGAGCACATAAAATGTAGCAACTTTTTATCTTGGTGCAAGCACGTAAGAAAATTTTTAGGAGCGTGGATCGTGAGTTGCCCCTGCTCATGCAAATGAGTTGCAAAACTTTATTGTCTACTTCGAGACATGAGATTGTCAAAGGCTTCAAAAAATTTCTCGGTTCATTAATTTTAAAGAGAAGGGATACTTTCCTATCTGGAAAGGCAGCGACCCCCGTAAAAATCAAAAGGGAAAGCGTCAATGTACGTTCTCATGTTCTAAACGAGTTGAAACGATACCGCTTTACCCTTGTACGAATTTCTTGTGAACTTTGAATTGAAAAGATTAACTCATCTGGATCGGATTGTATGTCCGGGATGTTATATCTCCGGTTTTGTAACCATTGGGCTGAGCTTCAATCGGCATTGAACTACGAAGCAAAAAGGTTTTTATTAATCTTTGTACATTGATGCCAAATCCCAGGATCGAACCCGGGACGCCTCGGACCACTGTCATTCCCCCAACCACTAGGCTATGGTGATGTTGGCGTCCATGGTTGGTTCGCTTTTTGCTATATTGTCCTCAAAACAGGTTGGCAATCCCCGTTGAGAATGAAATAAGATTAAATTAGAGTTTGAAACGACTAAGAGCCAATTGGGACGATACGGAGTTACCCATCTTTGAGCCCGCTTGGTCTTTTACTCGTATTCTCCCAAGTAAGGCTATTCGGAATCTCTCTTTACGGATGTTCAGGGGCGTCGTCCACAAATTGATTTGCTACGGGCCTAACTTAGTAAGGAACTTACGCATTTGACAAGAGAGGAGAAAATTCGTCCTTCAACTCTAGGCAAATTCTAGACAGTTAGAAAGTAAAAAATATCTCACGTAAGGGAACTATACATGGAATTAAAGGAGTATTCATGCGAGATTGGTTCCACCTCTCTTCTTGGCCACTTCAACGATCAACCGATTCTGTCTTGGACTAAACACCAACAATCGTTGTTTGAAGACCCATAATAACTTGCTTCGGATCACGGCTCTGGAGGTCCTTCATTTCCAAACAGGCTCATCAAGGTAGCAAGCTCATCATCAAAGTAATCTTCTGATTTTTCGAGCAATTGATACTCGAATTGGGCATTGTTACTTGCTAACACCGGTGACAGATTGCTTGTGAGCGATCGACTCCTTAAGCTTGAGCCTCCGTCGTTGCTCGGGAACTTGTAGGGATGATCAACTGGTCTGCGCTACTAGAACCACCAGCGGAATGTTGGTATAACTTTGTATTCTTGATTGGGAAGTGGCCGGGTACCTTTTGCTCGGTAGGTTTTCCCGGAATTGATCTTCCAATCAACTCCGGTCCGGTCGCCTTGGTCCCAAGCTGCATCGTGCTTCCTCGCCTTATCTCTAACCCTTTGAAGGTGATTTGTGACACTTTGCATGGTGAGTCCGTCTATATTCATCATTTTGTGTACAGCCCGATGGTCGTGCTTTGAATTGATTCCTAGCTGTCGAACCGCCTCAATGAATATAGAATGAAGCTTGGCGGACCAAAGGGGCCTTTTCTTTTGGACAAAATCGTCGCCGTCGGCTTGGTCGTGGTTTTTTTGTACGAGTAATTGCTTCCTTACGAGCATGCTGCCAAATGTTTTGGAGCACTCGAACGCAGATCCAGCTTCATAGGGCGTCTCGAGCACCATGCGATATGGCCCTCGTTATGAACTGATCGTTACTTGCTGATACTACGATGACCTGTATGTCCAACTCGGGAATCAATGATCTTTAAGAGATCGAAACCGTCCATGTCGATCCCTACCACGGCTGTGACGACGATGTCAAAATCATATTTGTACTTGCCTCGGTACTTGTAAGGCATCCGTTGCTTTCGCATAAGCAAAAATCCTGTACATGCAACTTCTCGGCATAGCAACGAGGATTGAGAGGGAAACGGGGTTGCCATCAATGACCATGACTCATGAGATCTTCGGGATAGGAAGGTTCCCATACTTCCGCTCCGGAATGAACGTGTTTTTCTTTTAAAACCTTCCATTCGTAGATCGAAAATGGTTGTTTCGACCGGAGACCGAGCTTTAGATGTTCTCGAGACTTGCAAAACAATCCGCCCGAAAATCACAAAAGTGACGGTGGTCTTTCGTGACGAGTTACGGTGGTCATTTATAAACTTTTTCTGATTTGTTAGTCTCGCATATAGGTTCTTGCTTTTTCTACGAAAGAGGACAACTTTTTCTCTCCTTTCCGGTCTTAGTGCCTTGGATCCATTTCGTAATAACTCTTGCCTCTCACTCAATCTGTCATCTTTTTCCTTTTCTGATATGTAGGAGCCCTCAAATCTTTTCGCTTTCTCTATGAACGAGGCGGTTATTTCCCTCCTCGGATCTTTTCGGTTCCCCCTACGAACGAGGCAATTATTTCCCTCCTCAAATCTTTTCACTTCCTCCCGAGGTAGTTATTTCCTCGAATCTTTTTGCTTTCTCTAATAACGAGGTAGTTATTTCCCTCATCAAATCTTTTTGCATCTACCTATGTGAAGGCTTTTAATGCTTTTCCTTTCGGCGTTCAGTCAAATCTGACAAAGAATTCACGCATTTAAGCATGATGATATTTGCGGATAGTATCTTGTTCTTTGCCCCTTGATTAACTCTAGGCGTAAAAGGAAGAATGTCTCACATGGGGACTTTGTAACAAACAGTACATTCATTCACGCTTGTCTCTACTTCTCTTGAGAATTCATAAGGGCTAGCTAGTAATGCTCAAAAGAGTGATATTTTGAAAGCCCATAATAAAAACTCAAGCTTCATGTAGGCTCTGATTCGGAGTTTCATCGGTGTTGAATTGGCCGACGCGTGACATCGGGGAAACTCCAATTGTAGTGATGCATGTCACTTCCCTCGAAGGGCATCGGTTACGCCTCCGCAAGGCCGACTTTCTGGGATGTATCCCCAACGAAATCCGATTGTGCGAGAACTTGCTTGGGGGGATGAATCGATAAATGAGCATTTTCAATGCTCGGATGTGGCTCATCAAGGAACATGCCACCAAAGGTGATGGGGTTGCTGCAGACATGGCAAATAGCGATGTTAAGAGCATCCCTATACCTCTTGATCTCTGCGCGAAGCTCTTCATTTTCTTCCTTTAGAGACGCAAGTTCATGACTTTCACTTTGAACCTTCACTCGGGCCCGCTTATTTTGAAACCAAAACCCGACCTTCAAGGGCTCCATTCCTAGCTTCCGGCTCAACTCATTTTTTCGTTTTCCGTTCACGTAAGGGCACTCCTTGAAGGCAGCTTCGAGCTCTTTGATTTGATGTTTTCTTTTACGGGGTTGACTACGGCTGCTCCTGCTGCTATTGTTGTTGCTGTTATCGAGATCTTGAACTTCACCGCCAAGGGAGTTGGGTTTTACGGCCTGTGGCTGGATCCGGCCTTGAAATTCAGCGAGTTCATTTTCGGGGATGTCTAGGTTGGTTGCCTCCGATGAAGTGCTTTGGTAGCCTCCAAACATGTTGGATTGAAATACTTCTTACTGCTTTTTGTTCACTCTACTCTCCACTGTATGCTTACTCTCTCCAAATTCTTTTGAGTAAACATGCATGTTCCGGAGCCTCCCTTTTAACGTGGATGAAAACCACTAAACCAGTGCTTCTCCCAAGATTTTGTGTTTCCCGCTCTGTCTTCTTCATTTCCTTCCGACACGGTGGGACCCTCAAATCTTTTACGCAGTATGCTTGTCCCTCTTTTAATATGGCGGAACCTTTAAGTCATTTCGCAACTTTTTCGAATTCGTGAGCCTCGAGATGGTAGATCCGTGATTCACGGACGAAACGTCTGTAGTTTCACCCGGATAATTAACTCGGCCCCCACAATAATTATTGCTATGACTTTTCCTGCCCTTTAAATTAGGATTTAACGCCGAGATGATCATCGCTTTCATATCTTCATCTCCAACCTTCTAAGCACTCTTTCGCATCCATTCTTTTTCAGTTGCTTCAACAACAATGGCCTCCCTCCCCGCACACGTCTTCTCGGCTGAGGTTTTGGCCAAATGGGAGAAACTTTATAATCTCCTAGGCCAGGGCTACTCTTATATAGCCAATCATCCGGAGGTCGAAACTGAAATTCGTCTTATGTTTAGGGATATGGACACTACTTCTATTCAAGGTACCAAGTTAGAAGAGGAATATAGGATCTTCCCTACCCTCTTCACTAACTTCCTGGAGGCTTACAATCACGCTCATCAAGATGTTACTTTGGCCTATCTTGTGAGGGCACACTATCAGGATCGGACGGATAACTTGGTGTTGGCCAGCCTTGTAGGCGACAATTATAAAAAGGCCCTTGACTACGGTAATGATCAAGTCTCCTTGCTGGTTCGTGAGAGGGGAAACTTGGTGGAACGTTTGGCCATGTCTCAGACCATCTTTGAGCGTGATCCGCTCAATATTGTTTTGAAATTCCAATGCACATGGCTGGAAGAAAGGATGGACGATCTGACCCTGGATATAGCCCGCGGGAGAATGCTGATCCATGACTTGGAATCTGCTGTCGAGTATCACGAGGACAAGGTAGCCGAGCTTAAAGAAAAATGTGAGCTTCTCCTCTTTAAGCTGGCGGATCTTGATTCTCGAAGCGATCGGTGTAGGCGGAGCATCAATTGTATGGAGGACCGGTTAAGCTCCTTTGTGATGCTCATTAGGGCTCGGTTTGGCTTTACGTTCCCACCCCGATGATCTATTTGTAAGGCTTTCTGATGGATGAAACGAATGCAAGTTTTTACTGATTTCATCTTGGTCGTCATATTTTTTCGCAAGATAACCCCTTTTACTCTGTGAATATGTAAATCTCACGCTACTGATGGCTGATTCAATTGGGCCGGAGAGACCCCCCATTCGAAACGATCTCTCGGCAAAAATTGGTAGCGATGAAACAAACGAATGCCCAAATGTGAACAACTTGTGAATCAGTATTAATATTATAACTCGATTATGAAAACATCGGAGTAAATCAAGTATAATATTTCTTTACTGAGTCGAATTCACTGGGTTGGTAAATACACGACCATCCATCTCGGCCAGAATCAAAGCACCACCAGGGAGCACCTTCTTTACTATATATGGACCACCATAGTTTGGAGCAAACTTCCCTTCGGGGAGTGGGACTATTGGCAACAATTTTCGCAAGACCATGTAATTGATCCGAAAATATCGAGGCCGAACTTTTTTGTTGAATGAATTAGCAACCCTCTGCTGATAACACTGGCCATGACATATAGCCTTAATTCTCTTTTCATCGATCAGATTCAATTGGCTTGCCCTCTGCTTGGATCCATTCGGCTTCCGTCGGCATAGCTTGAGACGGTATACGTAAGGAAGGAATTTCCACTTCAACTGGTAGAACAGCCTCCATTCCATATACAAGAGAATACGGGGTTGCCCCGGTAGATGTCCGGATTGAGGTCCGATATGCCATAAGTGCAAATGGCAACCTCTCATGCCAATCGCGATAATTTTCAGCCGTCTTCGCCAAGATTTTCTTAATGTTCTTATTGGCGGCTTCTCTTGCTCCATTCATTTGAGGACGATATGGGGAAGAGTTCGGATGCTTGATCTTGAATTTCTTAAACAATTCGTCCATTAGTTTGTTGTTTAAGTTCGAGCCATTATCGGTGATTATGGCTTCGGGTGAACCGTATCGAGCAATGATGTCTCGACGGATAAATTTCACGATATTTCGTGCCGTGACCGCTAAATAGGATGCGGCTTCGATCCATTTGGAGAAATAGTCAATCGCCACCAAAATGAATCGATGTCCATTGGATGCTTTAGGGTTGATAGGGCCGATAACATCAATGCCCCACATAGAAAACGGCCATGGTTCGGATAATCGATGCAACTCATTTGGAGGGATATTAATTTTGTCACCATGAATCGACATTTGTGACAACTCGGACATGCTTGAATACAATCTCTTTCGAGCGTGAGCCAATAATAACCCAATCTCATAATCTTCTTAGCTAACAAGTGGCCGTTCATGTGTGGACCACGAGATCCCTTCATGTACTTCCATCATCGACGAACCAGGCTTTCCGGTTGAGTCAACGCATCTTAGCGGGACGAGAATCGAATGATCGTTTGTACAAATTTTCTCCATTCAAGAAGAACTTGAGGCCATCTTCCTTATGTACTTTTGGTCGAGATACGGTACTTTTTTCAGGGAACTCCCCGCTTCGAATATAAGTCTTGATGTCATGGTACCACGGCTTACCATCGGGTTCATCGATTACGGCCATACAATATGCTGGCTTTTTAAATACCTCGATCTTCAGTGGGTCAACCTCAAGTCCATTGGCGACTTGTAACATTGAAGACAAGGTAGCCAATGTATCAGCGAATCGATTATGAGTCCCGGACGGATACTCAAATGAGATATCCTCAAATTCCTCCACCGGTTCATCCAGATACTCATGGTAGGGCAGCAATTTAGCATCTCTTGTCTTCCACTTTCCAATAGTTTGAAGGATAATCAAAGCGGAATCTCCGAACACCTTGAGTCCGGCTATCCCCATTTCAATCGCAGCCTGCAAACCGAGGATGCATGCCTCATATTCTGCTATGTTATTTGTGCAAGGGAATACCAATTTTGCTGCCACAGGATAATGTTGACCACTTGGAGATATCGAGACCGCGCCCGTGCACGATCCCGATAAATTGACAGCTCCGTCAAAATACATAGTCCAGATGTAATCCTCCACCGACATGATTCGATCTTCAGAATGATATGCATCATCATCTCGCCCCGGATTTTCAGCTAGGACATCTGCTATAGCTCGTCCCTTGATTGACTTTTGGGACAAATATTGAACATCAAACTCGGAGATGAGGATTTGCCATTTGGCAAGTCTACCAATCAAGGTGGGTTGATTAAGCAAGTATTTGATAGGATCGCACTCTGTCACCAGAAGTACCTGGTAATGCAAGGTATATTGCCGAAGCACGTGCGGTACCCGGACTAACGCCGCACATGTTTTCTACGCTCGGTGTACTTCATTTTCGAAGCGGTGAATTTCTTGCTCGAGATAATAAATGGCTCGTTCTTTTCCATCCTCCTCTGCCTCTCTTGTGCTAACATAGCACCCAAAGACTCACTAAGGATTGTGAGGTAGAGGATTAAAGGTTGCCCGGTGTTGGAGGAATAAGCACGGGTGGACTCATGAGATCTTTGCTTGATTTCCCAAAAGCTTCTTCACATTCGCTATCCCATTGGATTAGCGCATTCTTCTTTAACGGCTTGAGGAATGGCTTAGCGGTTTCTGATAACCGAGAGATGAATCGAGCAATATAGTTTAGCTTGCCCATCGGACTTCGAACTTCTTTAACCGTCGTCGGCGGCTTAAGCTCACGAATAGCCTTGACTTTAGAAGGGTCGACTTCAATACCCTTATTGCTTACCACGAATCCGAGCAGACTTGCCCGAGCTGGTCCCAAAGACACACTTGGCGGGGTTGAGGCGTAACTTGTACTTTCGGAGTCTATCGAACAATTTCTTGAGCGTTTCGACATGATCTTCTCCATGCCTTGTTTTTGCTATCATGTCATCAACGTAAACCTCAATCTCATTATGCATCATGTCGTGGAAAAGGGCAACCATGGCTCGTTGGTAAGTAGCTCCAGCATTTACGAGACCGAACGGCATCACCCGGTAATGAAACATTCCCCATGGTGTGGTGAAAGTGGTTTTCAACTTGTCATTGACATTCATCGAATCGATTGTACCCGGAGAAACCATCCATGAATGAAAACAATTCAAATCTGCGATCCGTCAACAAGTACGTCGATATGCGGGAGGGGAAAATCATCTTTAGGGATCGGCCTTATTCAAATCTCGATAATCGACACTGCACCCGAATACGCCCATCCTTCTTCATGACTCGGGACTATATTGGCAACCCAATCGAATATTCTCAGTAGTCTCAAGGAATCCGACGTTAAGCGACTTCATGACCTCCTCTTTGATCTTACGGACCAATTGCAGTGCGGCCCTCCTTGACTTTTGCACCACCGGCTTAGCCGAAGGATCTATCGGCAAACAATGTTCGACAATGGAACGGTCAAGACCGGACATATCTGCATAGGACCGAGGCGAAAATATCCTGGTAATCCTTCGGGGAGCTTAGTCAAGCGCTCGATCATCTCTTTGGAAAGGTTTGCCCCGATCTTAACTTCTTTAGGGTTTTACGCATCGCCTAGGTTGGCCAAGAGACAGGTTTGTTCACCGGTCAAGGGCTTGATCTCCTCATGTCGTTCGAAATCCCGACGAATTTCCTCATAATGGACTGCACTCATCTAGGTCGTATACTTCGAATCCACTAGATTTCCCTCCTCATGTATCCCCACGAAACATAAAGTAACAAAATCGAGAAAAACAAACAAGGTTTAATTGCGGTGTTTTTTTTTTTTTTTTTTGAAGAACTTTATTTATTTATTTTTTGTTATTATTTTTTTTTCAAAACCGTGGGACATGAATTCTTGAAGAAGCCCAACCCTCGGTTCTTACCATGATGACAAACTTGTTGGTCGTTGGTTATCGTCATCGGGTTGGTTTGGGATACTTCAACAAGATTCGAAAAATAGTGCAATTTTATTGATATGAAATTACATCTTTTAGGAAAAAAATTCAAGGGTGCAACACAGAATAGAAATCCCAATGTGACCCAAAACCTAAAGGAAACAGAAAAGGTCCCACGCGGGGATTGCATAAACATAAAGATGTTACTCTGAATCTAAACCCTCCAAGTGGATCATCACATATGGCATTGACGAATGATTTGGAAGGTTTAGGTCTTTGGGTAAGGTTCCTCTTCATGCGCTCCGTCTTCAGATATAGCAGCAACGGTTACATCGTCAAAACAACCAGCGATATCGAAGACCCCTTCATCCTCTTCAGACCCTATTGGCTCAACTGGAATATCTCGATCCTTCGGTGTGTCGGGAACACAATCCCCAAGTCTTCTTCGAATTGGGTCAAATTATCGTAACCTCCAACCACTCCAGGTGATCGGAAAGTGGTATATAGAGGTGGGGGTAAAGGATCGCATGCACGCTTACCGCGACCCATTACGCCTCTTTTTATGTCCACGTCCTCGACATCCCCAGACCCGGTTGTATGAGATTGGCCTTTGGGTTCAATTGGGGTGCGAATCCCTTGGCCATGTCGACCTAAACCCATACCGGGTTTGAAGTCATTGCCAACCATTATCTTAGCCACCATAAGAGAAGTGGCCGATATTTCGGAAGCGGCAAAGGACTTTCCGGTGATGCATGGATGGTGTGTACTATCTCAAAAGCGTGGTAGGAATCTTCTTCAACATGAGTCGGCTCGATGTAAGGGATGGCCGTCTCATTGAAAATCTGGTGATCTTCTTCCCCATGGACAAGTCACCAACTTCTCGTTCGACCACGAACTTAATTTTCTCGATGAAGGCTTGATGGGACAGCTCCGGCATTATGAATCCAAGGTCGGCCTAAGAGAAGGTTAAAGGCCGAAGGAATGTCTAATACACGGAAGAGAATGTCGAACAAAGAAGGCCCGATCTGAATTTCCAAGTTGATCCGCCCCGAAGACATCCTTCTTTACGCCATCGAATGAGCGGACGGAAGTCTTGGCCGTCTGCGACCCTTGGCCGGTCGATTCCAAGACGATTCAATGTGGCTAATGGGCAAATATTTAGTGCCGACCCGTTATCAATAAGTACCCGAGCTACGTGAGTTTGCTTATGTTTGATCGTTATGTGCAAAGCTTTGTTATGACCTCGCCCTTCAAGAGGAATCTCATCGTCGTGAATGCAACCTCGATCCTTTAGAAGGATCGTCCCCACAAAGTTCTCTAGTTTGTCTGTTCAACATTCTCGGGTACGTGAATTTCGCCGAGTACCTTCATCAAGGACTCCCGATGCTTCTCGGATGACTGTAGAAGTTCGAGTAGGGATACCCGAGCCGGTGACTTCCGCAACGGGTCGACAACGCTGTACTCACTTGCCTTGATTACAGCCAAGAATTCCTTAGCATCTTTCTCGGTGACTTGTTTAGTCGGTTGGTCATCACTATAAGCGCGTCCCGATCTTGTTATTAGGGCAAGATCGTAGGACCAAGGAACCGCCTTGTCATTAGCGTACGGAAAAGGCTGAGGCGAGGCAATGACTATTCCAAATTCATCATCCACTACATCTTCCAAGGCGGGCATGTCTGCTAACTCTGGGTCATTCTTGATCAAGTTAGTCACTTTAGCATCTTCCACCCGAGACTCTTGAAAAGTCCCGGGTTGGGTCAAAGCTGCAAGCTCCCGATCCCGATCAATGACAATCTAGGATATAGTGGCCATTGTCCCGGTTTGACTTGCCCGGACTATGAATCCATTCTTCGTGAGAGTGGAGACCTTTTCCTTCAATCGATCGAGTGATATCGGTTCACCGACCTCATAATATCCAGCCCTGATCGGAGCATTGAGAATATCAGCTACTTCCACCTTAATAGCACCAACCTGTCTAATTCCCGGCCCGAATACAGCATTAACTTTACTTGAATGATCTGGCAAAGGATTATTCTGGACATTCGGCGGTTTGTTGCCTTGGAACGAGAATGCCTTAGAATCAAGAAGATCTTGGATCCGATGCTTTAACACGAAACAGCTGTCGGTGTCATGTCCAAGCTCCCCGCAGTGGTAATCACATTTCTTTGATGGATCATATCTTGGCGAGCTCGTGTTACTGAGTCGTAGAGGCTCGGAAGTCGATAAACCTCTCTTACGTAGAACCGCGAGTACTTGCGACGGGGTTCCTGGTAGAGGGGTAAACCGCCGAGGGGGCCGTTGATTCCCTCTTTGTCGTTGCACGCCGAAATTGGCCTGCTGCTGATTTGGAATCTGTACGACCGGCGTCCGGGTCGTGGGTTTTTGGCTGTAGGTCATGTTGACCTGTGGGGCCGGCTCCTTGTCTTTCCTTACCGCAAACCTCTTAGTTGTTGTGGTGACATCATCGTACCAACCTTTCTTCATACCGTTCTCGATTTCTTCAGCCATTGCGATGAGATGGCTGAATGACGTAGAAGCGGATCCCAGAATTCGGGTTTTCATAATTCGCGGCAGAGTGGAAACAAACAACTTCATGAGCTCCCTTTCCGGAGGGATTGGTTTCACCTGAGATGCCACATTCCTCCACCTGGTGGCATACTGCTTGATTGTTTCTCCTTTCTTCATCTCAAGTCGTTCAAGATCTTCTCTGGTGGTGAGCACGTCCAAGTTAAAGCTGAAATGTTTGATGAAGGCATTAGCTGCCTTCTCCCAATCATCCATCCGATAGATCTCGTAGTCCGTATACCACCTCATGGCAGCTTCTTTTAAACTAGCCTGGAAAGTTTGGACCATTAGGGGGCCGTTGGTCGCGTGCTTATTCATTCTTGCCTGGTACATCCGGACGTGCTGAACCGGGTTAGAAGTCCCATCATACTTCTCGAAGTCGGGCATTTTGAACTTCTCCGGCATTGTGACCTTTGAAAAGACAGACAAGTCAATCTGGGGTATGTTGTGAGTCCCCTCGACCTCTCGGATCCTCTGTTCCATTTGGGCCAACCGCTTGGCCGTATCACCATTCAACCCGGGGGCCACGGGGCTGGCTTGGGGGATTGGGACTACGGGCGGCGTGCTCGAGCTTACGCCCGTGAAGATCACGTCTTCTAGCGGCATTGTCTGATAGGGAGCAGTTTCCGGGGCTTTACCGGAGTTGTCCATAGGAGGAATTGGAGCAGGAATGGTTAGCGGTGGGCTGGTGGTGGATGATTGAAGTTTGGCGGCGAAGGCAGCCATCATTTCTTCCATCTTTCGGGACATCATTCCTTCGAAGCGCTCGGTCAAGGAGCCAAGTTTCTCGTCTAGGGCAGCACTAACGGTGGCGTTGATGTCGGCCATCTTCCTCGCGGCCGATCGAGTAATATGTGGAGGATCCGTGATAAATTACCTGTACGTAGTAACAAACGCAAAATGAGTACAGAGAGCAAGAATATCGAGCCGGTCCATGGCATCCCTCTAGACTCAAACGAACAAAGTGATTATAACCAAAGGATTGAAACATGTAATTTTCAGTTTGTCCGCTTTTACGAAAAAATCCGTATCAATTTGCACGTTGATCAAAACATGTCCAAATTTTACGAGCTCATAGTTGAGAAGATGATGAACAACTTTTATGTTGGCCAATCGGACTAGAAATGAACGGATCAAAGCAGTTTAATGTGTCTTTCCAAAAAATCACGTTCAGAAAACTGTTATAACCGCATGTTGTTGAAAAAAACGAAGGGCCATCTTAAATTATGAATTTAATTCTGAAATTTTGTAAGAAATTAGTTGAAACATAGGTCTACAACTTTCGTGTTTGGCACTTACTCAAAACTCGATCATAGAATTTAGTAAAAATCGTACAACAGGAACAAGCCAAATCAGAATTGAGGACAACTGATGAAATTGTAAAAACTACATAAGCAAAGTGTGAAATTGGAAATAAGACGATGAGATTCCTAAACAATCAACCTATGAAAGTAAATACATGACTCAATTTAAGCAAACCAAGGAATCAAACGGTTTTTCTTTTTTTAGAGGCCACGTGATCTATAGACGAATGGGCCTTCAAGGCGCGCCGCAATCGTGCATTCTCCTTTGCCAAAGCATCTGCCTTTTCTTGGGCCTTCATCGCCTTCTCTTCGCTGGCTTTGAGTTGAGCTTGACGGGTATGCTGCATTGTCACGATCGGGATCTTCGGGAGTATCTCAGCGGGGATGTCATGAAACCGAATATCTTGAGTTGTGGCAAAGTGACTCCTCATTTTTCCGGTGAGCTCCTCTATGGGCCAAATCAGCTTCGATTAGAACACTCTGCCAAGCCTCGAATGACGTCTCGGTTACGCTCTGTAGTTCTCGTCCTTCTTAAATTGAACTTGGAATTCGTTGGGCCCAAATGAAGGCGGGATATCTGCGAGAACCCGAAATTGTCGTGTAACCCGAAGAGGCTGATAGCTGGTTGCTCCATAAATGCCCATCAAAGGCACGGGTTTCTGGTCGCCATGGCACAATCGAGCTTCTACCACTCGGAACCATACAGCTTGCCAAAGGAAAATCTTAGGATTTGGATTCTCGAATAAATGGACCCACTGCGTATAGTGCAAGTTTTTAGTTCGATCCTGTATTTGTTTAAATCTTAAAATAGGGTTGTTAGTCATACCCATTTCAAATACGATCATGTTTTCCCCGAATTGAGAAAGGTGTGAGAAAAACCAGATTTGTAAAAGCTCAATTGGGGCTCGAAAAGTCTTATCTTTTTCTTTCTTGTTTTCTTTTTTAGAATGAGCGAAACATGTTAGTGAAATGAAAGTTTCAGCAAGGATGGTGTTTACAAAATTGACCCCACCACAAACTTGTTTTACCGTCCATGCTATCACGGGATCTATAGCGTTCTGACGGAATGGAAAAATGATAAGTCCGAAAAAGGTTAAGATAAAAATCTTAGATCTCATGAGGTCGGAGTTATTTTCAAAACATTCAATGAGGAAAGATAATGGGCATGCCCGATTTACCCTTGAGCACTTTTTCAATTTCTTTTTAGTCGAACCCAAAAATTCAGCAAGCACTACCACCGGATCTACCCGAATAGGTGGTTCAACCACATCCAACTCAATTGATTTTCCAATGGCAATCTTGTATTCTTCCAGGTGGGTGTGAGCTCAAACTTACCTCTCGAACACAAACGTGGTCGTCTCGGGGCACCAAAAATGAGCAAGTGCTTGCATGATCCCGCTTTGAACATCAATCTCAAGAATTGGCAACATGAACCCGATACGCTTGAGCACGTCTTGTTGGCCATCCGGCTTCAACTTCCCCCATAACTTCTTGAGCTCTAGCTTTGGAGTAGGCACGAAACGGATATCGTTGCGACCCATTCGTATATAGATTACGTGCCAATTAAATCAACCTAAACCATGGACCAGCCCAAAATAAAAATGAGATAACAGGGCATAAGAGACAAGAAATTACCGCTCGTAGGAAGAAAATGTCAATCACAAAGACATGCACATGAAGTGTGGATTCAGATTTTAGTTCTTTTAGCAAAATGAAATGAAAGACGAACGACATGTCGCAGCCTCGCGTACGTTCATCATGACTAGTTGCTGCCTTGCATACATAGTCACGACTAGTCGGGTCCAATCATCTCGGCTTGGGTCGGTCGACAAGAGCAACTCTCATGCATCATAGCCTTACGTGCATGAGAATAACTCTTGAGCCATTTTTTGAAGAATTCGGGATCAAGCGGGATAACCTTTAGCGAAGCCTTACCGCCAAGGTTAAAGAACCACATAAATACCATCCTGAAACTATCGGGTGACCCGGGTTCGGTCACAAGTCAAGGTGGTGTAGTGCAATTATATAGAGGCATGCACGACATTTTAAAAGCAATCGGCACTCCGATAGTTCAAAAATTAAAATTCTCATCACCAAGCACGCAAAAGCAGAGGTTAGCCACGAGACTCCTCCCCTTATAACTCCATTTCTGCAAAACCATTTAACACCTAAGGATTAAAATTCAAAAAGATTGCCGGATCAAGTGATTTTATTTTTCATGAAATTATTCTGGCCTAAGTCCTCTTTAATCCCAGTGAGTCGCTAAGTCATCACGACCTAAAAAATAAACAAGTTAATTTTCGGGCTAATGGATTATCGGGTTAATTAATTAACTAACCTAACTCGGGCTCTCCCAAGTCCATACCAAATCGCAACTTAAAGTTCAAATAATTAACATGCAATGTGTTTTGAATTTGGAGTCGCCACTAATCATTTTCGGTAGGTTGATTAGAAACCTAAATAAAATAGCGGGAGAAGACTATCTTATTTCCGCGAACCGGAGATTGTGAATTCGGGGATTTGGTTACGCTAGATTACTCTAACGCCCTTTCGGTACCATTTTCATGAAAAATATTTGATTTGGCAATTTTGATGGATTTTACTTGAAATTCAAAGATGCAATTTTTTGATTTTTTCTTCTTTTTTATGGGGATGTAAAATATTGAACTTTGTACGATATACACCATGGGTGATTTAGAAAGAAAGAAAACGCAACCAATCACGAGTATTTACAAAAATAAATTAACATGTAATAATGCTAAATTTTGGGACACGTGACATGTCTAAAATAAACAAACAAATGTTCACACCAAACGATTACATTTTTTGTAGATCGAGATGGAAAGGGTTACCTTCTATTACACAAAATCTTACTCACGTACACGTTATGGCTTCCTTCAAGATCTCGGAGTTGGAAGAACGTGGCTATCGTCGAAAAAAGGCAAGCAGTGGCGTTGTTGGATGGCGAGAAGCGAAGTACGTGCCGGGACTCGTCGAAGATGATGCTCGACTAAAACTCTTTTCTTCACTCTCAAATTTTCTCTTACGATTTTTCTCAAGAACTCTCTTTTTCCTCTCTAAAGAATTTCTCTCACAAATTCTCTCAATTCTCTTCCACTCTAAAACTCTCTCAATTCTCTTCTCTTTTATAGGCAAAGTTCTTCATCCTTCATTCTTCATCTTCATTTCTTCACCTTCCATTTTCATCTTCTCTTCTTCATCTTCATTTCTCCACCTTCCATTTTCATCTTCTCTTCTTCATCTTCATTTCTCCACCTTCCATTTTCATATTCCCTTCTTCATCTTCATCTTCTCTTCTTCATCTTCATTTCTCCACCTTCCATTTTCATCTCCCCTTCTTCATATTCATCTTCTCTTCACCATCTTCCTTTCATTATCTTCTCTTCACCATCTTCCTTTCTCCATCTTCTTTTGGTATTTGCAATACAGTCCCCGAAGTTTCAAGTATTTGTAATACAGTCCCCGAAGTTTCAAATCTTCTCGGTGCATTTTTCCATCACGTGCCTAGTCTAGACGCATGCTAAATTAAGTGTTCTACTTGCCAAATTATATGCCAATGCAATGTATGCTCAAAATAAATATGTGAGATGATTTTTATAATTTTTATGCAAAAAATAGATTAGTCAAAATTTAGGCGTCAACATACTTGAGGAGTTCAAGATTGATGGATGTGGTGGCATTGTGGAACTCATTGAGAAGGAAGGACTAGTTCCCGGGGATGCGTTCCCCGAGTTAACGTCCCTCAAGCTTTACCAGCTACCAGAGTTGAAGTGCATCTACACACGAACAAATGCTTTACGTTGGCCGGCATTGAAGACCTTGGAGGTGGATGGCTGTAACAAAGTGGAGATACTTGCTTTGCAACCTGAAGATGGGATGCCACTTCATAAACAACACCTCTTCTTGATAGAAAAGGTGCGACCCAAGATTTTTTTATTAATTATTTTCTTGTTGCTTCCACGGTAAATATTGGAAGTGATGATTAAGGTCATAACCAAGCATCTCATACAAGTAGCTATACATACGAAGATGTATAGTTTTTAATGACTCTCCTTGAATCCCTAGAACTATTAAAACCTGGGAACAACGTTAGTTCTTCAAACATTTTTTTAACATTCTTGTGGATGTCTGATGTAATAAATAACCGTGGATTTAAAAATAGGTTTAGGCTAATGCCGATAGTTCATCTCTCTCTTAAGTGCCATGAAAATTTGACATACGCGGCATGTGTGTTATATAATTTGAACTATGTAAAGATTCCTGGTTTTATGCTAAAAACGGAAAGATGTGACATTTTTGTCGAGAGTAAACTCTGCAATTTGTGCGATTGCAGGGATTTACTTGAGTGCAAACGTGGGTACAACAAGTCAAATATGACAGATCGGTGATAATGTCTATTGCATGGGGTGCAATTCCTTCGGTTGAATTGCATGAGACTCAACATCTTAAAATGCAGACTTATACCATAATACACGAACACTCTTTTAACTAAGCTGGTTTTAGATTCTGACTCGATTAATTTCTCGGGGCGCACTCTCAAATCTGCAAGAGTTAAAATTAGATTTATATGGAGGGATGGAGATATGGCATGGGCATTCTCATGACGGAGATATCCTTTTGCAAGGTTAGAGTTCTCGGGCTTCATCATTTCTCGAAGGAATCTGCAATATCCACATGTGGTCTTTTTCGGAGTTTAACCAACTTGCAAGAGCTGGTTGTATGCAATTCTGATATAGAAGAGCTGAGTGACATTGTGGAAGCCAAAGAAGGCCCAAGGCACGAGCTAAAAGTAATACCACCATTTTCCAGATTTTTTCAACATCTCAAGATTCTAGATATGTCATTTTGTGATGGGTTATCAAAGATGTTCACACCGACAATAGCTGGAAATTTGGTAGAACTCACGAAATTGAGGATAAGTAAATGCAAAATGTTGACAGAAGTCATTTGTGACGGTGGAGGTGAGGAGGGGCTTGTGGTGATTTTCAATCAATTGAAGTATATGGAGCTTGATGGGTTGACGGGGCTGAGATGTTTCAGCTCAAGTAAATGCACTTTGATGTTCCCACTCTTGGAAGATGTCATTGTGAGTGGATGTCACAGCATGAAGTTCTTCTATGAGGGACCAATAAAGGTGCCAAAGTTGGAGAGAGTACATGTCATGCCCCGATTCTCGGGCTCGCCATATCCCTACTAAACACGCCTCAGGTCATGAATGATAGCGTCCAAGGTACATTATCGACCTACGAAATTTACGACGCATGCGGAACGTGCAACCCTCCCGAACAAATCAAAATCAACGGGATAGAATAGTAGGAAAAACACCACGATCATTTCATTTAAAAAGCTAGAGTATATGAATTTTAACTCTACTGAGCTACGATAAACATATACAACCCTATTCTTCGGGGCGGCTCACTAAGACCTCCAAAAGAAATATGGTCGGGTAGGGTTAAACCCTCATCTACTTCCAAAAATCCTACAAAAATCCTCGCCTTAACGTCCACGGGCTCCATCACCGCCTGAAAATGGTTAACAACGACGGGGTGAGAAATTAATCTCAGTGAGTCAACGTCTAAGCCTGGCTAGGGCGTTGATTCGCTCGGACGTCCCGACAAACAATCACATCAACACAGAGCATATATTTCAAACACATGCAAGCTTACCCTCCGGGCCACACATAATGCGATGTAGACTTGACTCAACAATCAACCAACCAAACCAATCAACACATTGGCAAAGCATCACATCACTCGCATGCACATGATACCACACGAAGTCCATTTATTAACCGGTGACTCACACGACTGGCGTGGTCGGCGCACACGACTAGTGTGGCCCCAACACCACGACCGGCGGTGTCTACCGGTAGGACCAGGCATCGTCCCTTACTTCCGGCGACAGCGATTGAGAGCTATGTATCTAGTGCGACCGGCACGATATAGCAGACAGGCATTCTAAAAGGAGCATCGGTCCGTCACAAGCTGAGACCGGCATCCAACAACTCGCGTGATCCGTACGACCGGCACGGGCGCGAATTGACGTGCTTCTGACAAGTCATGTGGTTCCGTACGACTGATACGGTACGAACTTGTCGGGTTCCTGTACGACCGGCACGGTTTACATCCGCCATATGACCACTCAAGCACACCCGACAATCAACCAGTTCATTTCTTTAACTTAGGTCGAGTGCTCATACACGCATGTTCAAATACTTGGCCCAAGGCCATTTTCGTGTTAAAACATGTAATTTGATCTCATATGTGGTCGTATGAATACACGATTCAATCCACTAACATCTCAAACAATTCGAGGCAATTAACTTCCGATCAAGCACCCACGACAATCAACAACCAAATTCGGCATTCAATTCCGACAATTCCAGAGATAAACAATCAATCGAGGCCGGTCGATTTTAATAACAACTTCACGTTTAATCGCCAATCAATCGTGCGCTCGTCTCTACCCCATCGCTCGCTCGCGATCAACCAATCACCATCAATCAATTCAATCAATTCTACTCATCAATTAGTCACAGACAATTTAGCTAATTGACTAACTTAACTAATTACGGTCATTTAGCCTAAACCACGTTTCTATCTAGCCCCGACCGTAATTAATCTACCTAAACACCCTAATTAGCTAATTAATTTAATTCCGAACGCAATTAGCGACCTAACCGAGAGTTAGGGGTTAACTCATAATTTAATTAGCTCGGGCGGTCTCAACTCGAGTGACGACGACAAGAACATGGCCCGGCTCGACGACGACGATCGACAACTCACGGCCCGATCAAACTTAAGCTCCGGGCTCCAACTCGGTTCGGGATGGCCCGAAAGACTTGGCGACAACTTATTACAGCGGCACGGGACTTGGGGGTGGCAGCCGATGGCCGGAACAATGGCGGTCGGCGGTGAACAGTGCTCGGGACAAGGCAAACAGAACAGGGGACTGGATTTCGAGGGCTGTTTTGGGGCGACTTCGAGGGTTTCGAGTGGCCCACGACCGGGGGAATGGGTGACCAATGTCGGGGGGTCTTCGAGGAAGCTACAGGTGGCGGCAACGGCGCTAGAGGATGGCCGGAGGTGGCGGATCAAAGCTGCACAAAACCGGTGCAGCAAAACAGGGGCACGGGGGCAAAACAGGAGAGGTGGTTCCGGGCTCAATTCGAGCTCCACAGGTACCGATTGGCTTCCGATGACCTTGGGGGATAGAGGAAGGTTGAGGGCGGTAGTCGGGGGTGGCCGACGACCGACGGAGCTGGGCGGAAGAGGCCGGGACAGAAGCGAAACGGCGGCGGGTCCGAAGCGGGGCAGGTTGGACACCGGGCCTGTTGCAGGTCTGTTTGCGGAGGCTCGAGGTGGCACGCGGCGGTCGGACGGAGCCTAGAGGTCGGAAGGATGACGATGCGATGGATGGTGGTGGTCGAAAGTGGTCGCAAGGGCTGGCGGGGCTTAAATAGCCCATGGATGCGAAACAGGGCAGACAGACCGAGGGAGCTTCGGGCGGCTGTCTGACGGGTCGGCGGCGGCCGGAGGGAGGTGGGATGGCGGCTGCGGGTGAATTGAGGTGGTGGTGGTCGGAGATGGTGGTGGTGGCGACACGAAAATGGCCGGAGGAAGGAGGAAGAAGGTTGTTCGGCAAGGGGGAAGGGGGCTGTCATGCGGTGCGAGGGAGGGGGAAGGGGGAGAGGGGAGAGAGAGAGGAGGGAGGAGAGAGAGAGAGAGAGAAACTTTGACTGGTTTGACTAATGGGGGGCTGATTTGACCGAGGTGGGGCCCACGGGTCTCTTCAAAATTAATTTTCTTCGTCTCATATGCATAATATCCAAGGGCGAAACGGTCTTTTGATAAATCGAGACCGATAGGATTTTTGGCTCAACCGATTGGGAATAAAATTTGGATTTTCATGGGCTAGGTTTGGTCCGAAAAAGTCTAGGCGCGAGGATTAAAAATCCTAAGTTGCGGTGACTACGATTTCGAGACCCAATTGAAATCGAATGATATTTCGGGACTCGTCCAAAATTCGTCACTTTCGTCCTTGTGCTCCAAAATTTGCACCGACTAAAATTCAATTTTCTCCCTTTTTATTGAATTCGGGCAAATTACATAATTTGAATTTCTCGGGCGTCATAGTATAAGTCTCAAGCGAAACGTGGTTTTGGGAGGAAAACCTCAACATCACCATCCATAATATGTATAAAGAAATGGTATGCATCGGTTATCAAATTTTGTTCAATTAGATGGTCTTGTTGCGTTTTGCTAACTAGAAGTTTACATTTAATGATACTTTTTCTAATTGGATATGGTTGCCGGAGTAAAGTTGATGCAGCTGTCTGAGTTCCCCGAGCTAATTGAAAAATGGCACGGCGAACTTATTCCCATCAAGCCTTCTTGGCAATTAGAGTCACCGGTGGTGGATAAATGTCCATCATATACTAACGCTATTCCATCCGGATTGATACCTATTTTAAACAAAGTACAAAGATTGCAAGTGCGCGATTGCGACTCGCTAGAAGAAGTATTCAATCTTGAAGGGCTGGAGGGCATGCGAAGCACTCGGGTGCTACCTAGGTTAGGATATCTATACTTGGTCAATCTGCCAAAGTTGTGGCGACTATGGAACAACCATCTTCAAGGGACGCCGAGCTTCGATATGATAATTAGCCTCACCCTTTATAAATGCAGCAACTTGAGACATGCTTTCACTCCATCGATGGCTCGGAGTCTTGCCAATCCACACCTAATGGAAATAAAGGAGTGTGGTCAAACAGAAGGAGTGATCGCAAAGGAAGAAGGGCGGGGAAGCGTAGTGGAGAGGATTACATTCCCGAATCTCATGGTGATGAGGTTGGAATGCTTGCCCAATTTGACTAATTTTCTCTCGGGGAAGAACCGTCCGTTGGAATGCCCCGAATTAGAATACTTGACCATTGCCTACTGCCCCAAGATGAAGAGTTTAACTAGGCAACCTTTGATGGAGATAGACCACTGCACCTTCACCGTTTACTTCGCGGGCCAGGCTTCACTCTCTTTATCCAACGCTTTTGATGTGTAGATTAAACATCTTGTCAAATGGAAGCACCAATGGAAGTTGCAATGCGACATCCGCTTTTTTTCTTTCATTTGTTTTTGCCTCTCAAATCCTCAACACGCAACACAATGTCATCAGTCAAGGATAAGAAATTGGTTGCCCATTACAAATTGATTGAACTTAAATTGTAGATAGGTGTCACGACTAACTAAAACTTCATAATTTTATAAATGCAGCAACTTGAGACATGCTTTCACTCCATTGATGGCTCGGTGTGTTGCCAATCTATGGCTGATGGAAATAAAGGAGTGTGGTCAAATGGAAAGGGTCATCGCAGAGGAAGAAGGACGGGGAAGTGCAGTGGAGAAGATTACATTTCCCGAGCGTAAATGGATGAAGCTGGAATGCTTGCCCAATATGACTAATTTTCTCTCGGGGAAGAACCGTCTGCTGGAATGCCCTAGATTAGAAGAGTTGACCATTGCCTCTTGTCCCAAGATGAGAAGCTTAACTTGGTATCCGTTGATGGAGATCGACCACCGCGCTCCTTCACTTTTAACTCCGGAGGTCAGTCTTCTTTTTCTTTATCCAATGCTTTTGATGTTTAAAATTAAACATCTTGTCAAATGGAAGCACCAATGGAAGTTGCAATGCGACATTCGCTTTTTTTCGTTCATTTGTTTTTGCCTCCGAAGTCCTCAACACGCCACACAATGTCATCAATCAACGATAAGAAATTGGTTACCCATTACAAATTGATTAAACTTAAATTGTAGATAGGTGCCACCACTAACTAAAACTTCATAATTTTAAACCCGTTCACAAATTGGATAAACTGAAATCTTCCCAATCACTGAAATCAAAGATAAAGAAGCATGAAACTAGTCACCCGATTTTTTGGTAGGGACAAGTGGCAATAGCGTAATTCACGACCAAATGAAAATTCCATACGGGCTCTTAAGTGAACAATTCATAGCAGCTCATACAATCATTTCAATTTTTTTTTTGTATTAGAATCTATTTTTGCATAACATGTTTTATTTGTTCACGAAGACTAGTTGCATTTTCCCGGGGATCCTCGTTAGTGCGAGAAACCCGCCTTCAAATTTCTTGTCATGCGAAATTTTTAAGAAAATTTCAAAAGTATTCACGTGTTATTTGAGGTCATCATTTCGTTCTTTGGATCGTAATTCAGTGAAATGTTCTCCTATCTTTTTTGTGCATGAGTATTAACGGGTGGTACACGTGGTAAGGTAGCTTATTTTGTCGCACCGCACACGGCCTTAGTCATCAGTCCATTAAAGTGCAAGCATCAAGCAACCCCTCCTTGATTGTGTCACTAACAAGTTCTAGAATGTTGTGATTTGTCGGAGGAAAGTAAGTTCATAATTCAATGTCATCAAATTTATGGTGTCATTTTTCCAAATATGGCAGGTACAATTTCCTAAGCTTCGATCGATATTTTTCTCTCACATGGAAAATTTAAGTAAAATATGGACGGACGAGTCCCGACATACTCTCAACTTTGAACATTTACGGGAAGTGAAGGTGTCACGACCCGAACCCTGTGAGCCGTCGACATCCCATATGGCCACGACCGTATGCAGTTCTCCGGGATCCAAAGGCCAACAAATACAACACTTGCGGAAGCAGAAACAATTCTCCATACGAAAACCAATTAACATCATGATGACTTGGGACGGTAAGACAAACTTATGTACATACATACATAATTGTTACAACCTTCAAACCTAGGACTTCAAAGGCCACTGTACAAGCATGTGACCACCTATAACAAAAGATTACATGGTCGAAGCTCGCTATGCTTCCAAAAGAAAATACTCTACAAATGCTCAAGATGCCAACTACCTTAGGCCTTGTCCTCGCTATCCGGTACTATATTATCTTTCGCCTCCAACTCATCCTCGTCAAGCTCAGGTGGCTATTCCGCATCCAATGGCTCTACAACCTTCCCATCTTCTCCTGGTACCATGATCTCGGGGAATACCGAATCTCCCGGGCGGATCATTCATTGTTGAGGCGGAGTGTCCGAAAAATGAGAGCCCACGACGGGGTGAGATAAAATCTTAGTAAGAAAGCCCCTAACCCTAGGTTAGGGCTCTAGTGCCTCCAGACACGTCCTAGGCGAGCAATTTCCAACAAATCATTCGACAACCAAAAATTCCACAAATAAAATCCCGAATATTCCATTCTTTCTTGAAAAATTACCACACATTCACAATATTCCACGTTACCCCCATATCGATATTTCACGTCTCAGATTGGAATAAAAATATTCCACGTTGCTCCAAAGCCCGCGTTCCACGCCTCAAGCTATCGTATAAAATTCCACGTTGGTCCCGGGCCCGCGTTTAACGCATTAGGCTATATTATAACTGGACAAACCCGCGTAATAACGCCTCAGGCCATTATAAATATTCCACATTGATCCAGAGCCCACGTTTAACGCATCAAGCTATCATATAAAATTCTACATTGGTCCAGAGCCCGCGTTTAATGCATTGGGCTATATTACAACCGGACAGACTAGCATAATAATGCCTCGGGCCATTATAAATATTCCACGTTGATCCATAGCCTGCGTTTAACGCATCAGGCTATCATATAAAATTTCACATTGGTCTAGAGCTCGCGTTTAACGCATCAAGCTATATTATAACCGAATAGACCTGCGTAATAACACATCAGGTCATTGTAACCCGCGTAATAACGCATCGGGTTAAATATCCCGCATTTAACGCCTCGGGATAATATAATCAGCACAACCCCGCGTTTAACGCATCGGGGTAAAATAATAATAACCGAGCCCGCGTCATAACGCCTCAGGCAAAAATATGGTCTTATAAAATACGAACCCCGTGTCATAACGCCTCGGGGTAAAATTCCACCTTTCCTCTCAATTATTCCACTTAAGATTGTATACCACAATAATTCCTCGATCGCTCGTCCGATACCACACGATCACTTAAATACTTCCGACCGATCAATCATCGCCACGTGATCTTGGTAAATTCCCCGATTAGTAGATCGAGACTATGTGGTCTCACCATTTTCCTCCGACGAAAGATCGGAACCACACGATCTTCTCAATTTTTCTCCAGCAAAAAATTGGAACCACACGATCTTTTTAATTGTCCTCAATTGTCCAATCGAGACCACTCGATTAAATTGTACCGGGAAAACTCTCGATCGGGACCACGTGATTCACTCACGTTAGAGAATTAAAAAATCGGGACCACCCGATTAAATTGCACTAAGCCAATGGCCAATCGGGCCACATGATTAATTTTTGTCACCACAAAAATTAATCTATGCCACACGATTAAAATAATACCCACATAACAATTAATAACTACCATATGATCGAAATTATACTAACATACATTTATTACGTACCATACCAGTATCTATACTACCATGACATTTAATCGTGACCGTACGATCGGAATATTCTAATGTGCAATAAATCTCTACCACTCGATCAATCTCCACTATGCAGGAATTAATCCCGGCCGTCGGATCAATCTTCGTAAGCAAGATTCAACGTGAGCCGTCCAAATAAAGCAAGATCAACCAGATTAAATCCTAGCCGTCCATTAGTAATCATGAAAAATCACTATTCATTCAAGAACATTTCTACTTCTCTCTCTTCTCCCTCTCATTCACGGCCAAGGCATGAAAATGGCCAAAAACCACCAATTTTTCACCCAAATTTACCCAATCTCAAGTTTATTAGCACCCTAGATACCTAATATAAGGTTAGAGACCAACTTACCACAATTTTAGTAAGTTTTCCGGCGAGAAACCGAGAAAAGTTTGGACCCCAATCCGGCGGCTCCGGCGACTCCCTTTGCTCGGCTAAGACTCTCGAAGATCTAGCGGTCCCGGTGGATTCACGATGGAGATTCAAGGTGAGGCCGGTTCGATGGTTGAATTCGGTGGAGGCTTGCTAAATGATTCGGCAAGTGGAGGATGGGGAGAGAGGAGAGTTTCAGCCAGAGGGAGAGAAAGATAGGGTAGAGAGAGAAAAGTATGAGAAAGCCTCTTCAAATTTTGAGGAAGAAGGCAACAAAATTTATTAGGTTAAAATGGTTAGGGAAGATATTTTTGGGGTCTTGAAAGTCAAGAAGGGCATAAAAGTAATTTCCTCACCCAAGAATAATCCACATTTTTAGCCAAGAGGTGTATTGACCAAAATACCCTTGAGCCAAAGTGAAAAATTGGGTATTCTCCAAGGGTAAATGGGTCTTTTCCCATTTCCAGCCCAAATTTTTATTTTTCCTAAACCCTTTAGGGTGAACCGCGAAGAAATTGTACACTGGATGAGGAAACGTCCAAAATTTAATTATTGGAACCCCTAAAGGTCCGACGTCTAATTTCGAAGCCCGATTCGCGATCAATCTCAATTAATTGAAATTTCAACGTATCTCAAACTAACGGGCGGCTTTTAGGAGTTACGCGTATCGACCCGTGATTAAAATCACGTTTAAGAATTTCTCGAGCCATGGCGACTTTGGTTGTCATTCAATTGTGAGGGTCAATTACTAGTCCCGATGAACACGATCGTTTGAAAATAATTTAGGGACGTTCGGAACCCATACGAGGTCAAACGGAATCACCCGTGATCCAAGCGTAGGGTATTATCCAAATCATTCCTTAATCATTCTAGGATTGGCCTATATTGGTCCAGAATATTCCCTCGACAATTTTCATGTCCAAAAAGTCAATCCAGGATCAAGTTCTTAGGTTCACGTACTTGATTTTCCTAGCTAGCCATTCCAATTTGGTGCGTCTGCTCGAGAGGGATCAATTCCGAGTGAGATTTAGCTGAAATACATCTATGAGATATTTCATTCATTCGTAGCTTTGAAAATAGGTCGGAATTCAGGATGTCACAATTCTTCCCCCTTACAAAATTTCGTCCTCGAAATTTGCAATCCTCCAATCATCTTGTCTTAGGAGGTACCGACGCGTCATCACTACCACGCTTTTCAAAGTAGTTCTTGTTGTCACTTGGCACTTCGATAATGTCCTTAATAGCAATAGTTTTCATCCTTGAAAACTTGTTTCCTTTGGTCCTCAATGGTGTTCACCTTCCTCTTCCCTTTTGACATTCGCAATATCTATTGGTAGTATGCCCTCAAGTATTCAAATCACCTCTCCCATTGTCTATTGGTCCAAGAATAACATACATACCTTACTACAATCCAGCTTTTCTAATTGTGGACTGAAGGTCTTTCCAAAGCATCGCATAAGACTCATGTCTTTGTTTATCGTCATTACTAAACCATTGCAAGAATGCACTTTTTGGTGCCCATACCATTGACATATTACTCCCTCCAAACGTCCTCGCCTACCATCGGGGACTCATGGCCTTTATCAACTTGCCCTCTATTATCCAAATCGAGTCGTAACGTTCTCGACTCCTTAAGCAAGTTCAAAATTACTTTAGTAGTAATTTTCTCTCAATCCCATTTGAAAACCTTCAACGGTCATAGCAATCTTTCGATCTTCAATGTCATGCCTCTTTCTGGCTGGCATGTATTATCCTTGACCACATGTGAGACTAATCCAACGTTCAATCCATTCCATTGGACATCGTAATTCTCCCCTCAAATTCCGATGAGGTCATGTTTTTAGATTCCTCTCCAATATTGAACTCGCACACTCGTCTATTGAACTTCAAGGTTTCTATCCTCAACTTCGAGGTTTCTTTTCCAAGTACTCAGAAGTCTGGATTTCCTCCTTGTTCTATTCTTTTCCATGACCCTTAGAAGTCCGGGTCCATTCATCGCCATGTCTCAATTCCTTTCTGACCTTCAGGCTTGATGCTTCAAGTAGCCATCAAACTAGTCAATTGGTAAACTTCCAATTTAGAAGTTGAATCTCTTATTCCTCGAGGTGAGGTTTATCCCTTCGTTAGCAAATGCAAGACGCTTGATTTTCAATTGTATGCCTCTGCTACCTAATTCACCATTCCTTAGCGATAAGGGCATCGCAATCATGACCTTTCCTTCGGTTCCCTTTGGGGCGGTCAATATTTCTAACTCTTGTAGTTCACATAATTGCGAGGTCGTTCCTTGCACAAGCAACACTCCCATCTCCGTAAACAATTTCATCCATTCGCTCTACGTCTCATCCTTAGCCCTTTTCATCAATGGAATAATTCTTGTGGGGAATCTTCCTACGATCCGTCTATGACAATCCATCAATTTCATGAAACTTCAAATTTCAATAACTCACATCAACCTTAGTCGATCCATCATTACTTTTTACTCTCGAAGGATTCATAGGGATCCCCTCTCTTGGACTTCACACGACCAATGAATTTCTCCTTATCGGACCCAAAACTCGCACTCTTCACACTTAGCATACAATGATTATTTCCTTAGGGTCATGCTTCTCATGACTCCTTAAACGAGTTTGATCATCGTCTCTAAAGACGATAACAATTAATTCAATTATTCTTTGGATACACAATCCAACTATTGTTAGCTCTTACTACCATGTGTCGATTCGTTTAAACTCTCATTTGTACTATCCACTTGATAGCTTATACTTTGGCTCTCTGTCTTTATAGATTTCCGGTTAGACCATGCCACACTTTGTTCATTTTTTATCACTCTTTCCTCAAGAAGCATCGGTGCCTCAATCTCTTGGTTTCACAACCGGCTAATGTGATCTTATCCCCATTTCATTCATTCCAATGAACATCGACATTTCTTGGAATTCAACATTGTCTCCAAGACAATTCCTTAGAATAATTTTACGGAGATCATTTGAGTTCTGCGTTTTCTTTCTCGATCTAGATGTTCAATCTTAATGCCATGACAATTAGAACTTTCTCTTCCTTCCACACTAGGGTCTCTTACCCTATGAAGGAAACGATACACTACGGTGGCATTCTTCTACTTTGAATCCACTTCGTCCTTGGAGTTCACGCCAATAGCGGTGTTCTTACTCTAGGATTCAAATGCCCCCACACTTGACATTCTCTTCTAATAACCCAGTCATCTTTAGCGACAAGGTTCAAAGGAGTCGAGGTTCTTCCTCGGTCTCCGCACATCCACACCTTGGATATCTTAATTGATTAAATCAATTCACCTCGCGGTTACAATCCAAGTACCCCTTTTTGCTTACTCCTCCATCCATGAACACTATGGGTAGTCGGGATTATCAAGTCCATTCCCTTTCCTTTCCATTAACGACCATCTCATGATCCAATCGCCCTTTAAAAATGACGCCCTATCCTTTAGGATGATAACTCGCAATACCACTTCTAGTGGTCCCGATTCAACCTCACTCAATCGCATATAAATCAACAAAGTCGGACCATTGACAAAACGTTTTCCATAATTTTTTCCCGTGGCAGAGAAGAAACGTCAATCTTTCATTATAGGCTATACGCCAAGGTAATAGCCATTCCTCCCCGGCACATTCTGTGCTCCATAAGTGAAAATTCCCTTACTCGCAATCCATGAACGAAAATTCTCTTGTTTATTCCTCTTCCGATCATCCACTTCATCATTACGACCCATTATCTTTCCTCAGAATTAGGAGTAACAACTAGCCATAAGGCTTTCGAATTTCAATCCACGTAGAAACTTCACGTCTAATTAATAGGGTCATTAACCACCTTAGTACACCTAGACAACCTTGAGAACTCTGTCTCGCATTGGTGGATCGCCTTCAAATCTTTGCAAAGCTATTAAAGTTCAGACAATCCTTGTTCTCGAGTAACCTTAGAAAGGTACTTTCCATTGGACAACTTGACGAAGACAATCCAGGCGTATATCATGCCTTCAAGGAAAAACCCTTCCTTTAGTGATCTTTCACCAATCATTGACGGTCTCTTAAGGCTAGTAACTGCCAAGGTCACTTTCTTTTCATCCGTGCACCCATAACCTCCGAGGTTTCCTTACATAATCCCAAATCCAGAGAAAGACAGTTTTAAATTCACTCTCTCTCCATCGAACTTAATCAATCTCACTCTTATGCATCCTTCCACAAGCTTTCTTTCAAACGATTTTCTTTTCCATTCTCTATTGTCTTTCCCACGATCTCTACCATTTACTTTGCTAACAACACAATCAATAGTAGCAGTCTTATCTACTTTGGGCAACAATGGCAGCTCCTTCTTGGGTTTGCCTACCCATCGAATTTCAAATTTCTCTCAAGGTTCTCTTGACCCCTTCAACTCTAGGGTCTCGCACAATTTACAAGCTCGGGCCAAATGCTCTTCCAGCGCTTATACTTTCATGGTTCATCTTTACTCACTTGTCATGATTCCTTTCGGTTCTTGAATCTTATCATATTTTGTAAACTCGAGCCAAATGCTCCTCTAGTGACCATACTCTGGTCGTTCGACCTCATTAGGTTCTTATGGCACTTGAACCACTACAATTCCCTCTAGGAATTAAAGACTTAAGTTATCTACTCGAGTCTAGCGGTTTCAGTCTGCTCATCTCATTATCTATCACTAGCAATCAACCATCTAGTGGTTCTTAGGCAACTCTCAACTAATTGCCCATTGTCTAATGATCCCAAATTATCCTCAAGCAGCAACCACATAACAAGCCAGCCTCAACTAGGTAGTTTCTCAATTAATAGTCATATAGCGGGCAAGCCTTAGCTTAACCAATGCCAATCACAAGCATCAATTTTCTTCTCAAATGGCTTCCGCCGCCAAGTACGAAACTCATAATCACGCCAATCACAAGCGCCCTTACAAATGTCAAGCCACTACAAAATTCAATATGAGGATCAACTCCATACACTACATCTCTTAACCAAAATCAGACTCAACCCGATACCTAGACTCTCACTTTCAAATTATGACTTGGGTCATTCCCGCCTCCTTGCTATCTTAGAAGCACGCCCAGAGCCGCTCTTTGTCCGGACTTCTTTGTCCCGACGATCACTCCCCACCCTCATCAGACCTGGTTGTTGTAGGTTGTCCTAAGCCATATTTCTATGGAGAGAGTCCCGTTCCACACGACTCATATCATACTTCATTACGGTTTAAAGGTACCCCATCACTTGTCCCATACCAATTGACAGTTTATTAAGTCCAATCGTGATAAGCTCATGCATGCACATTCATCGACTTTCGTTTCAATGCCACAAACACCTGCATTGCATGATTGTCCTTGTTACTCGACGTACCATAGTTTCTTCCGGATCACTTCTTATCCACAAAAGATCTCTAATTCCACCAATGACTGTCATGTCTCATAGATCCATTGCCTATGTTCTAGCATATTCTTCAAGTTGAGTTATTGACAAACCATAATCATAGTCATATAATCCAACCGACCCTTCACTCAAAAACAATCCTCTATTAGCCTCAACCACATGTACAACCTCAAAATCCATACTTATGGCTTCTCAATTTCCTACTTGCTCACTTATAAACCTCAATAATATCATCACCCAAGTTTACCAATAAAACAAAATGATACTAGAACCATTAGAATACAATATAAGTTCAAGCCTATAATCCTCAAGATTCAGAAATCAATGCCTAATCCTAAGGGTCCCAGTATCTAATCGTCCCCAAGTCATCACTCCTTATTACTCCAAGTTTCAATCTCAAGTGATCGAGCTGACTTTGCTCCGATACCACTTAAATGGGGATGTCACGACCCGAACCCCGCGAGCCGTCGACATCCCACCTGGCCACGATCGTGTATAGTTCTCCAGGATCCAAAGGCCAATAAATACAACACTTGCGGAAGTAGAAACAATTCCCCGTACAGAAACCAATTAACATCACGATGACTTGGGATGGTAAAACAAACTTATGTACATACATACATAATTGTTACAACCTTCAAACCTAGGGCTTCAGAGGCCATTGTACAAGCCTGTGACCACCTATAACAAAAGATTATGTGGTCAAAGCCCGCTATGCTTCCAAAAGAAAATACTCTACAAAAGCTCAAGAGGCCAACTACCCTAGGCCTCGTCCTTGCTATCCGGTACTATATCATCTCTCGCCTCCAACTTATCCTCGTCAAGCTCGGGTGGCTATTCCGCATCCAATGGCTCTACAACCTCCCCATCTTCTCCTGGTACCATGACCTCGGGGAATACCGAATCTCCTGGGTGGATCATTCATTGTTGAGGTGGAGTGTCTGAAAAATGAGAGCCCATGACGGGGTGAGATAAAATCTCGAGAAGAAAGCCCCTAACCCTAGGTTAGGGCTCTAGTGCCTTCAGACACGTCTTAGGTGAGCAATTTCCAACAAATCATTCGACAATAAAAAATTCCACAAATAAATTTCCGAATATTCCATTCTTTCTCCAAAAATTACCACACCTTCACAAATATTCCACGTTACCCCCATATCGATATTTCACGTCTCGGATTGGAATAAAAATATTCCACGTTGCTCCAAAGCCCGTGTTCCACGCCTCAAGCTATCGTATAAAATTCCATGTTGATCCAGGGCCCTCGTTTAACGTATTAGGCTATATTATAACTAGACAGACCCGTGTAATAATGCCTCAGGCCATTAAAAATACTCCACGTTGATCCATAGCCTGCGTTTAACGCATCAGGCTATCATATAAAATTTCACATTGGTCTAGAGCCCGCGTTTAACGCATCATGCTATATATAACTGGACAAACCCGCATAATAACGCCTCAGGCCATTATAAATATTCAACATTGATCCAGAGCCCGTGTTTAACGCATTAGGCTATCATATAAAATTCCACATTGGTCCAGAGCCCGTGTTTAACGCATCGGGCTATATTATAATTGGATAGACCCACGTAATAACGCATCACGTCATTGTAACCCGCGTAATAATGCATCGGGTTAAATATCCTACGTAATAACGCATCGGATTAAATATCCCGCGTTTAACGCCTTAGGATAATATAATCAGCACAATCCCACGTTTAACACCTCAAGGTAAAATAATAATAACCGAGCCCGTGTCATAACGCCTTAGGCAAAAATACGGTCTTATAAAATACGAACCCCGCGTCATAACACTTCGGGGTAAAATTCCACCTTTCCTCTCAATTATTCCACTTAAGACCATATACCACAATAATTCCTCGATTGCCCATTCGATACCACACGATCACTTAAATACACCCGATCGATCAATCATCGCCACGTGATCTTGCTAAATTCCCCGATTAGCAGATCGAGACTATCCGGTCTCACTAATTTCCTTTGACGATAGATCGGAACCACACGATCTTCTCAATTTTTCTCCAACAAAAGATTGGGACCACACGATCTTTTTAATTGTCCTCAATTGCCCAATCGAGACCACTCGATTAAATTGTACTGGGAAAACTCTCGATCTAGACCATGTGATTCACTCACATTAGAGAATTAAAAAATCGGGACCACCCGATTAAATTGCGTTAAGCCAATGGCCAATCCGGCCACATGATTAATTTTTGTCACCACAAAAATTAATCTACACCACACGATCAAAATACTACCCATGTAACAATTAATAACTACCGTATGATCAAAATTATACTAACGTACATTTATTACGTACCATACCGGTATCTATACTACCATGGCATTTAATCGTGACCGTACGATCGGAATATTCTAACGTGCAATAAATCTCTACCACTCGATCAATCTCCACTATGCAAGAATTAATCCCGGCCGTCGGATCAATCTTCGTAAGCAAGATTCAACGTGAGCCGTCCAAATAAAGCAAGATCAACCAGATTAAATCCTAGCCGTCCATTAGTAATCATGAAAAATAACTATTCATTCAAGAACATTTCTACTTCTCTCTCTTCTCCCTCTCATTCTCGGCCAAGGCATGAAAATGGCCAAAAACCACCAATTTTTCACCCAAATCTACCCAATCTCAAGTTTATTAGCACCCTAGATACCTAATATAAGGTTAGAGACCAACTTACCACAATTTTAGCAAGTTTTCCGGCGAGAAATTGAGAGAAGTTTGGACCCCAATCCGGCGGCTCCGGCGACTCCCTTTGCTCGTCTAAGACTCTCAAAGATCCGGCGGTCCCGGGCGATTCACGGTGGAGATTAAGCTCCGGTGGTTCAAGGTGAATCGGGTGGAAGCTTGCCAAATGTTCGGCAATGGAGGATGGGGGAGAGGAAGTTTCAGCCAAGGGAGAGAAAATAGGGTAGAGAGAGAAAGTTGTCTTCAAATTTTGAGGAAGAAGGCAACAAAATTTATTAGGAAAAAGTTAGGATATTTTTGGGGTCTTGAAAGTCAAGAAGGGCATAAAAGTACTTTCCTCACCCAAGAATAATCCACATTTTTAGCCAAGAGGTGTATTGACCAAAATACCCTTGAGCCAAAGTGAAAAATTGGGTATTCTCCAAGGGTAAATGGGTCTTTTCCTATTTCCAGTCCAAATTTTTATTTTTCCCGAACCCTTTAGGGTGAACCGTGAAGAAATTGTACACTGGATGAGGAAATGTCCAAAATTTAATTATTGGAACCCCTGAAGGTCCGACGTCTAATTTCGAAGCCCGATTCGCGATCAATCTCAATTAATTGAAATTTCAACGTATCTCAAACTAACGGGCGGCTTTTAGGAGTTACGCGTATCGACCCGTGATTAAAATCACATTTAAGAATTTCTCGAGCCATGGCGACTTTGGTTGTCATTCAATTGCGAGGGTCAATTACTAGTCCCGATGGACAAGATCGTTAGAAAATAATTTAGGGACGTTCGGAACCCATACGAGGTCAAACGGAATCACCCGTGATCCAAGCGTAGGGTGTTATCCAAATCATTCCTTAATCATTCTAGGATCGGCCTATATTGGTCTAGAATATTCCCTCGACAATTTTCATGGCCAAAGAGTCAATTCGGGATCATGTTCTTAGGTCCACGTACTTGATTTTCCTAGCTAGCCATTCCCATTTGGTTAGTCTACTCGAGAGAGATCAATTCCGAGTGAGATTTGGCTAAAATACATCTATGAGATATTTCATTCATTCATAGTTTCGAAAGTAGGTCGGAATTCGGGATGTCACGGAAGGTTGAGAATTGTAAGAGCCTTGAAAATCTATTTCCACGTTGGGTGGCTGCAAGTCTAAACCAATTGGAGAAACTTCGAGTGGAGTTTTGTGCAATCAAGGAAATAGTCGCAAGTGGGGATAACAATGCACACTCCACTCTTGCTCAAGTACTTTTCCCGCAATTAACCTCTCTGGTGTTCCATGATATGCTACATCTCAAGAGTTCTGCTCTAATTTGCCTACTTTGAATTGGCCATTCATGAAGGAATTGCGAGTGACACATTGTGACAAACTAAACATATTTCCTTTGGTGGCAACCATGAACAAGTGGCCTCGGGGAGATGATCATCGGGACATTTCAAACCAAGAAACACACTCTTCATTTGAGAAGGTATGACTACAACTCTTCTCCCTCGGTTTCTACTTTGTTCTTTAAAGCACGTACTAATCTTATGTTCAGTGTATATTAATCGTATCATGATACTAACATGGTATCCCTTGCCTATCGGTTTGTCGATAATACAAGATATTTCTAATATCATAAGTATACTTTTCATTTGGGGACAGTTATGAGATATTCCGTTATCTAAAATTACAAAATAATTGCAGATTTTTTTAGAACATAAGATATTCCTTAAGTAATCTAATTAAGTATAATGTACTTGGGAAGGTCAATGAGAACTTGACACATGGTCCTCTCCATTGTTCTCACGTTTCTTACCATTGAACTTTTCTTCTCTTTTTTATTTTGTACAATCTTTAAAAAACATACTCTAATTTCATTTCAAAAATAAAACCATTAGAACCCTAATTCACCGTATTCTTCTTTATTCTTTAATTCACCCCATTATGTTCCATGTCCACTGCATACTAACGAAAACTCGCAGCCCCCTTACTTATAGTTTTTAGACAACACAACGAACCTCATATGTTTTAGTAACACTATGAGTGCATCCCGTGACAGGTTTGCCTTTTACAGCACATGATTTATTGCTAAATCTTGTTGAATTTACTTCTCTCATTGTATCGGCAATTTTGCGGGACATTTTCACCTTAGAGAGACTTTCATTGGTCGATAAGGATATTCGGATGATACAAAATGGAGAATTTTCTGAGGACATCTTTGGCAACCCAAAAGCACTAATATAGGCATGTTTTCATGATGAAAATGCCGTTTTTCCTCCCATATCCCTCTTACGGAGATTTCGGAACCTACAAAGCCTTGAGTTCTTTTGCGGTGCTTTTGAAGAATTATTCCCTGATGAAGGGCTTGTTGACGAGGGAAAATGTTTGGTGCTTGAACATTTAAGAGAACTAAAGTTGAGCAAGCTACACAACATAAAGCATGTATGGAGCAAAGATCGTTTAGTGTCCAAAATTCTTTGGGAGCATTGACAAACTTGAGGTTCGGGAATGTCCTAGTTTGACAACATTATTTCCAGCCGAGATATCCTTTCGGAATTTGACGGTGCTAGTGGTGATGAATTCCTGCGGATTGGTACATCTAGGGACGGCTTCAACTGCCGCAAGTTTGGTGCGGCTCATCGAGATGACTATAATAGAATGTGAAAGAATGAAAGAAGTAGTGGCAAAAGATGAAAATGGAGAAGGAAAAGTGATTTCTTTTGAGAAGTTAGGAGAGTTGACACTCATAAATCTGCCAAGCCTAGAATGCTTCTCCTCCACCACAAGTTGCGTCTTGAGGTTTCCATCCTTGTGGAGTATTGAAGTGGAAGAGTGCCCCAAAATGAACATCTTTTCTAAGGGTAAGGTAAGCACATCAAGACTAGATTATGCGTCACTGTTTAGATACGAGTGGTACTCGGGGGAAAGGGAGGAGGGTGATCTCAATGCAACGATATAAAGGTTATCGGTATAAACAGCCAAACGCGCACGGAACAAGTAAGGCCCAATTAATGCAGCCATTCTCATCCTTTGGTTTTTCTCTTTTCTTCTGCATCATAAGATTCTGAATTTCTTCATGTTCATGTTCTTAAAGTACGCTCTCTCTCTCTCTCTCTCTCTCTCTCCAAATTCAACCAACGCACGCCTCTCCAGCTCGCCCACGGAGACGATGCAGAACGGACAAGCTACAGAGGAGGCCGCGGCAGCTCGGGATGGCTCTATTTGTGGATACGAGTCGCTCCATCGCCCCCTCCACCACGATCTCAACCCCCGAGTCTTTCAGGTTTTCCTTTCTCCATTGCATCTCTCTCCCCAATGTCATTCGATCGATACTGGCTCGCGGGGCAGTATCCGGTCGATTTGAATCCTTGTCGCTGTTGATCCGATTGACTTGGCGTGTATTTCTCGAGTGTTATTCTTCGATTGGATTTTGACCTGAGCTTATTAAGGAAATGTAGTTGATTCCGTGAAATCCACGGGATTAGAAAAGACATAGTTTCGTTTTGGGGAAGATGTTCTGGCACTGGTGCTTTTCTGTAAGCTTGATGGTGCTAGCATCTACAGATTTCGAATTGGTGCTGATTAGAAAAGGAAAGGCTTCATGGAGAAGGATTGCTGTAGTAAAATCTTGGAATGAAATACGCAAATGATGTGGTCAGATTGTACGATTCTGTTCAGCTCGATTTGTCTCATTTCCCTGCTCGCTTTTTCCAATTGAACTTAGGCTTTGCTGTTTACATGAATATTGATGTCATTAGTCAATCTAGGAGAATGTTTGTATCTGCTTTGCATCTTTCGGGTCTGCATATGTAGACATACCATTTACTAGCCGAGTTAAATAGGAGCTGGACTTCCGTCAGGACGGTGGATCTTAGGAATTCTAGTGCTATTATTCCGTTAGTTTTCACGATTGGAATGGTTGTGGCCTACCCAAATCGTACGACTGAACACAAAAAGAATTACAAGAAGTAAGGATAGACAGCTTAAAAGTCTTAGCATAGAAAGTTGGAGTTGATCGAGTAATTTCTATTCCGAATGAATTTTGAATTGACATGGATCAACTGCCCATGAAAATATTTGTTGAGACAACTGAAATGACTGAGCAATCGGTGCCTTCTTCCTAAAATGTCAAAAACTCAAAGCATGTCATTCCATTGTGATACAATCTTACTTTGTTGTTAAATCTTTATGATATTGATTTCAGGAAGTTAGTCATTTACATATTGGATTGAATTGTGTAAGGACTCTTCAAGTTGATCCTCTGGCGGATTCTGCAAAAGCTCTCTCATCTGAATGTAACTTTGACATCAGGTGATCCTACTGTTTCTATTTTTGTGGTGCTTATTGGATGTGGCGATTTAAAGGTTGTTGCTCAGAGTCCTGGTCACACTAGTCTGCACTATTTCATGTGCTTCAATACCATTTGGTTGGAGTTTGATAAAGACTCACTATAAATCAAATAGGTTCCTCATGTAAAATAGTTTTCTTGATAGTATGAAACTTGTCTTCTCAGCACATTCCTGCTTGGAGCATATGGCGAATCTGAGCGTGTGCATAAGAAATACTTGCTTGTCATCAGTGAGATGACTGAACATCCTGAAAGGACTAAAAAAGCTTTTTGGCGTACTTATCTCTATGGCAATTAGTTTCAATGCCTTATGTTCCTTTTGGCAACCGTGGACCACAAAGTTGCTTAACTTCACCCAACAAACACTCAATTTATGATTGCCTTAATCTAATGTCACCTCAGTAGCCTCTGAAGCAAGTCCCTCCAGCATTGCTCAGGCCTGCAAATGGGAGTTGAGGCTAACAAATGTTTGGAAGTTCTCTTAGGGACATGAGCAAAGATCTTCCGATGTGCTCCTCGTTCTCTCTGCAAAGGGGCATATGGAGCTTCTATTTATAACTCGGTAATCTTTCATGCCTGTGATAGATAAAAGAGCACAGACCGACTAATATCATGTCACCAGGATTCATATATATGGTCATAACTAGGGAAATATTTGTTTAAAAGCAATGAATTGCAAATGTTTGGTCCAGATGTCTTCTGGCAATATTGAGAACTTATCACTAGGGAGGTCTTGAAGAGCATAGTCCTGGAAATGAGCTATTCTGAAATCTGTTGTAGCATAGATTCTTGGTTCTGAGTTTTTCCATGAGATGGAAGGTGTGAGAAAGTCTGAATTATGTAGTCTTGTACCATGTTGGGATTCCCTGGAGTTGGTGAACCAACTGATAGAGTAACGGGCAAAGTTTGATGTCGTCGAACCATTCTACTTGATTAAACTTGCTATCGTTGAAGCTAAGAAGTACTCTTACATATTCTTTGTGGCAGTTGCTATTTGGTAGTTGTTTGCTCTTATTGAAAAACATTACTGCAGTTCTTGGCAGGATCCTTTGATTTTTATTCATTCTGACCAGTTTTGTGGAATTGATCAATTTATTCTGATTTTCTTTCAGGCATTTCGCTTTACGACAGACAAGAAGTAATTAAGAGAACCACGAGTTGTCGGAGTTGGGTTTATTCAAAACTCTTTAGTTCTTCCACAACTGCTTCCTTTCTGGATCACAAGAGAATGAAAGATGCTGCCGGTACTTCAGGAGTGTACATTTTTTGGTTTCTCCTTTTGGACTTGAAAGACCGAAATTCAACTACTGAACTAATCTGCAATCTGGGAAGCGTGGATGATGCCATTTGCCTTTTGCACAGGAGAGAAGAGGCGGTGTGAGAACATGTTCATTATCAATCCTATCCTTGAGAGGGTTCGCTGCCGTTGCCAATAGTTCATTGATCGGGTAGGAACATAATCATTTTCCAATCTGTTCACATCAGGCGGCGGGAAGCCACAGCAAGCTGATTTCGGGCACTTTTATGGATCCAGTCACTTTTTAGCTCCAGATCCTCCATGCAGACGCCCCTACCGAGATGGATCGGTGGTCTAAGATATGGATTTGAACCTCTGTAGGCAGCTGAAAGACAAGTGGAGGCTCAGGATGATTTCTCAGTACGAGCTCTATGAGGATCTGCTCGCTCGGTATCTGATCCCTTGCTGCATAAGAAGTCCTCTTAAGTTCTTGATTTACAACACTGTACACTCAGGGTTGACATTATCTGATCGTCGTTCATGTTCAATCAACGTGTTTCCATGAAATCCAAGGACACGATAGTTCAATCAAAATTTATAGCTCAATCATCATGCCTTCTCAAATCTTGCATGAGAAACCAATGAATAGCATCTTGAATAGCATCTTTTTGTCATTTCAACAGCATAATTACGTTCTTATTAAAACGAGAGAGCGAGATATGGGATGCTATGAGGAAAATGAGCTTATGAAAAGTCTATATCGAAGGTTAAGATGAAAGCAAAATGGAAATGCCTCCCAAGGTGCCCGAAATGTTGGCTAATGCATGGAAATTGCCAAAAAAAAAAATCCTCGTACTTTTACAAGTTCTTTAATCAAATTCGTTCAACACCAAATTCAACCAGTGGGGCAATAGGTTGAAACGATTTTGTGACGTGAGTAAAATTTGTCCAATGAGAATGTCCACTTGGGCATGAGCATTGGCTAAATTTTAGGAAAAACATGAATGAGTATAAATACAAGTGGGACTGCAGGGGATGGGAGGGTGATCTCAATGCAACCATACAAAGGTTATCGGCATAAAATTGGTGAGCTCCAATTGATGCCATTTGTATCCCGACACGTGAATCATAATAAGTTCTAAACTCTTTTATCTTTTTAACCTTGTCTAGTTGCTGACAAATAGAAGCTACTGATGCAGAGTCAGAGGTTGAGACGAGGAAGATTTTTATCCAGGTAAGTGATTCTATTTCCAATTTCCCTCTTTCTCATTGACTGACAGTTTTGAAAAAGAAGACGGAGCTGCCGATGAGAACAGAAGATCGGGGGTAGAATAGTCTCTTCACCTAAAACAAGTTACATAACCCTCCCACAAAGTATTGCCGTATATGGTAAAAAGGTCATTCGCATTAGCTAATAAACAAATAAAATTTGGCATAAATGACTTTTAAAATGATAGCCGATTTCTAATTGATTGACTATTAGTGTGGCGAATAAGCAAATCCTCTATCGAAGCATCCCATTTGGTTTCTTTTTCCTTTCCTTTAACTCTCTTAACATTTGATATCCATTCTTTTCTTTTCTTTTCTTTTCTTTTTTTATTGTGAGAAATTGCATAAAAAAAATCTTGACATTTAGCTTAATGTACAATCAAGCTCTAAAATTTGAAAAAGTGCGATTAAGTCAAAAACAATTTGAATTAGGCGTGTCAAATCCTTCCCGATGACCACTCGACAAGATTTGCTGACGTCACATGCTTCAATTTTCTAATAGGTATTTAATGATCAATATGCAAGTAGATTCAGATTAAAGTCTATTGATCACTTACTGAAATAATCAAGGATGAATATCAAAAGCCAGCATTGACATTGACGGAGGAAGTTCCATAAAAAGAACGGTCTCTCACCTTTTAAGCTTACGACTAGAGGTGAAGTTTGGCCTCACGCCATAGTTTGCCCAGCCCCATCACTTTGTGAACTAATTCTATGGATTTCAATCTCAGTACCTCTAACACTATTCTTGATACATTTTCGATCGACAAACAGACTGTCCGAACTGATGAAGGAGTAAAGCTTGAGCGACAAGATTCGGAATGTCTGTCAATCTTATCCTATAAGTGATCATGCTCTCTGCCTAACTAATTCAAGTAGGATGGAAAATTCCAAACACTAGGTTAGCCCTGACATGCTGCCTCCTCGTAGTTCTACTTGTCAGTGTTCGCAGGCAACTACATCTCCCGAAGCAGCCAACAAGTCCAAGTTGCAAAATCCTTTATTCACATTAGTCAACTGATCACATAACCTATTGAAGCAAAATGTGGTAAGAAGAGATCCTGAGATAATAGTACTCGTGCAGAATTTGGTCTGATTAACTTGAGTTAATTATCAAACCTTTTGCGTTCTTACTCATAGATCATTTGCTGATAAAAAATCGAACCCCGCAGACTGTGCCACGCTGTTTTCTTAAGGGGCACATCGATGGAAGCATGCAAGCCGCAACTCTTAAATGTTCGGACGGGTCATGACCACTGAAGCTCCTGCACTACACACAACATGGCTCGGGAACTTCTCTAAACAAAGGAGATGTCTGCATGTTCAAGCTTTTAGAATTGATGCTATTGAACTCAAAAGTCTCCCTTTTCAAAAGGAATGTTAAGAATTAGGTGTAAATTTTGGTATGCCTACAAAAAAATTTGTGGTCTTCTATGTTTTGTTTAGCAAATCAGATCAAAGAAAGCAGACCTTTCTGCTTCAAGTGATCGAATGGTGATAAAATTTCCTTAGGCTTTTTAAAGACTAGTGAAAATTACGTAGGGAAATTGTATTTTCCAAAATTCCGATCTCTCTGCATGTTTGCGTCTTTATTCAACAAAGTATAAATCGAACTCGTCCGCACCATGGGATCGATAAAATAAAAGGTCATAAGCAATCCTTATCTCACACCAATATGCAGAGTTGATCGGACACGGATCATAGATTTGAGAATATTTCTTGAAGTAATTTCTTTTACCCTTGAGGTGGTCTCGAAAAAGGAAAGAAACAATGGTCCTGTACCAACTCTGTTGTCTAGAAAAGTTCGATGATGGAGTGATTCTTTATACTAATTAGATCTCATCTCCTGAAGATGATAATTTCATGCTCTGCTCTAGTCCTCGGCTACCTCTGGTTGTCCTACAAACTCTATACAATCTCCGAAACAATCACTCAAATTCATTCCGATTGCCCGAGAATATGCATGGGGCAGAGTACTCTTCGTGGGTTCATCAAGATACATATTCAGGAAAACAAACAAGTTGCGACCTCTTAGAGATTTAGAAAGATCGTGGCCGGTGAAGATAAGGAGCTATCCAAACGAGCATGTGGCACTCTCCTCTGCCGGTCGGCGAGTATTTGCCGTCGTTGATGGAGACAATGTAGTAGTGTTCAAAGTCTCAATTTCCGGCGCTCAAGTTTGAATTTAAATTCTTCTTAAAAAAATTACTCCTTGACTTAAATCTAGATCTATAGTCATTCACAAATAAGGCAATTTTTCTAATTCCCTATCTACATTACTCTGCTAAATATTAGAATCTGATGGACAATTCAGAGCATGGCTCTACTGATATGACGAAAAGAGTGATCTCGAATAATGAGCCTACTAATTTGTCATGAGCTAGACCTGATATTGTCGATGGGCCAAACCCATCTTAAGAAGGCGGGGACACAACAATGCTTTTAGGCCTGTCAATATAGGTAGATCGAGGTTCAATATGAGCATTTACCATTTAATACACAGATGACAAAAAAGTTTGTACGCATTTTGTTGCTTAATAGTGGGAGATTACGGAATGATTTCTTGTAACCCCAAATAGGATTAGCGAGTTATTTAGTCCTTCGAATTCATTAACCGTTGTCTTTAACCATTATATGTAACCATCTCGTAAACATTACAAAAACCTATATATTTCTTGTAAACCTCTCTCAATCAATTATAAAACTCAACGTCTTTTTATAGTTAGATTTATCTTTACTTTGCTATAATTTATCTTTCCTTGCATTTACATGGCTAGCCATGATTGCCTCTAATCTCCGTACCTTTAAGTTTCTTGTCATTTACGTTCCTGCCCCCTTTATAACCTTTTGTCGATTCATATTGATTCATCCATATTCTCGAAGGATCTAATAGAAGGAATTGAACAAGTTGTCGGAATCTCAATGGTGAGCAAGCTAGCCCACTTAGTCCCCATCGAAGTCAATTAGTTATTCTTGGTCTAATTTCGATCAACTCCCACGTCGCCACGCTTTTGATGCCTTCGATTCCCCATGCGTTCTTCTTAACGAGCTTTCTATATATCATTGACTTTCTTCGTCGTAATGATGAGCTAATCTGGTTGTTGCCACTCTTATTACAGAACATGAATAGCTTCCCGCAGGTAGTTGTCCTGCGATCCCAGGAACGAATGTCTTCTTCGGATAAACGCTTCATCTTATTAAATTGGTTCACATAAAGCCCCCACAGAACTATGCTATATTTAGATTGTTACACAACTTGTGCTCGAGGGATGACTTCTTGTCTCCGAAGAGACGATGAACAGCGTTGGCGAAGTTTTGCACTGGAGACACCTCATTTCTTCAAGATCATACTCTCTCACACACTTCGCACCGTAAGTTCTTTTCTTTAAGCATTCTTTTGGATGTAACAAGGCTTGGAAGGCTAGCGTGCTCTATGCGCTAGCCTTTTCTTTCGAGTCGATTCGTGTTAAAACATATCCAGGCCTGCTTGTTTATGAGAAACTAGGGTATTCCGAAGATGTTTATGAGAAAGTATGGCAAGCATCTTCCCAAAACGGTGCGCTTGAGGGTTCCGAACGGTGGAAGTTGGAGTGTGGAATTGGAAAAATGGGATGATATGGATTGGTTATCGAAGGGATGGACGGAATTTATGGAGCATAACTCAATTTGTGAGGGCTACTTCTTAAGCTTTGTTTGGCAGTGATTCGATCCTCCTGTTTCTATTCCTAGAAACAAAAAAGGAACAGAAACATGTTTGGTAATGAAAAAAAAAATGACTTTGATTTTGGTCCCGGGAACACTTTTGGACCACTTTTCAGAAGAAAAAAAAAGAAGATTCCGGTGTTTTGGAACACTTTTGGGGATCACTTTTTTGCACGATATACTTATGACTTATCCCTCATACTTATAATTAAAATTTTAATGTAAAATGGTATTATTTAAAAAAAATCCACGTGGATTTTCAACTTTACATAATTAAAATAAATTAAAATTCAATTTTAAAAATGGCTAAAAACTAATTTTCTTAAATTAAAAATTTTATTTAAGGTAAATTTAATAAAAAAATTTAAAAATTTAAGAATTGGGGGACATAAAAAATATTTAGAGTTTTAATTTAATAATTTAAAAATAATTAAAAAAATTAAGATTGAAAAAAGCTAAAATTTTGAAAAAAAATTCTCGTCACCAGATTCTTCCCCTCCCTTTTTTTTAAAAAATTATTTTTTTTGTAAAATTTTAAGCGTATATTCAAATTAAATGTATATTTATATTTATATTTAAAAAATTAGTTTTTAGAAAATTTTTAAATCTAATTTATTTTTTTATATTAAGCGACCTCTAATACACATTTTTTTTCGAATTTTTATCTATTTTATTTTTTATTCTAATTAAGTTTATATTTTTTATTTCCTATTATGTTTTTTCAACTTTTATCTTTTTTTTTTTATTAAAGACTGGACCCAACCCCCTGCCTCCGAAACTAAATCTCCATTTTTTCTCCATTTTTCGAGCCTCACAAAAAATTTGTCCAGTCGGGTGAAAAAAAAATCGATGTAATTGAGTTGCAAGTCTTGTAAGCTTGTACGATGTGTAATTACAAGAGTACAAAACTATAGGCGGTTACATAATGAGGAGCTTTACTTTCATTTTTTTTTTTGGGTAATCAATCTAAAAGTCACAAGAAATAATAACAAACAAATGATTTAGGCAAATTCTGTAAATGTAATACAAATTACTTTTCAAACAATATAAACGATCGCATACTCATGACAAATCGACAAACGAATTGGGAACGGAAATTTTGTTGCTTTTTCTTTTTTTTTTTGCTTCATAATCACTATTTGATTATTTTCCCTATTCTTTGCAATCAAATGTGATTATATAATTATTTGATTTAAATGAAAAATTGGGAACAGAAATTTTGTGCGGCTACCAAATGCATTTCTATTCCAGGAACAAAAATTTTAAACGGTTACCAAACACGTTCGGATTCTAAAAAAATCATCCAGGGAACGGAATCAAGAAAAGTGATTTTGATCAGAATCATTTTTTGGGAACAGAATCAGCGCCAAACAGAGCCTTAATCTTCAAGTACGTCGGGGACTTGGATTTTCATGTGCTCATATTTGGCGTAAACGTAATGGAGATAGATTATCCACTAATGAATGCCAATGTGGCAAGAAATCGAACCTCGACACTTTCGAATTTGTCCCACCTAAAATGGGAGATGTTAATGATCACCGTAATCTCGGACTAGGTTCCAAATCGAAAGGCTTCCAAACCGATCAAGAACCGAAGCTTCTAGCACACGATTAAAAAGGCGTGTGAATCTTAGCCTATTAGTAATGCATGTGCTTTGTCTCATTTTTTTCTTACATTCGCTGCCTAGCCGATTCAGATCGGATGGAAAGTTCCAAACATAAGGGGTGCCCTACCATGCTGGCTTCTTGTACCTTCCCTTCTAAACGTTCGCGAGTAACTATGGCTCTCAAAGAAGCCAACAAATACGAGCTGCAGTATCCTTCCTTCACAGTAGTTATCCTATTATAATATGTCTCGAATTTGAGCCCGAAGCCAAAATCTGAATATTTCGAATTGGATACTTCCTATTTGAAATTGGAGTCCACACAGAAAATAAACATAAAAGGAAAGTGCAATTGGATTCGGCTAAGGAATTTTTTATTGGATGCACTTTGATGTACGGTTTTGATCTTGGCTTTCAATTGGAAAGTCCAAGTGGACTTTGTTTTCTTTGAAGTTTGACTTGGTCAATAAAAGATAAGAAGAAAAGGAAGATACGGATCCCTACAGAAGTCGGTCTCGTTTTTTTATCTTTTGGCAGAGTACATATATATTATAATATGTACTTGTGGTTTGAAGGGAGACATGAGAAAAAAAACGTGAAGGCTTCAAGAAGCGCTGGCGACGAGTGCTTGGCAGTGGGTTAACTTCGTCGTGGATTACGTTCGTGGAATTACTTGAGTAACTTTGTGTCCTAGTCGAAAAATTCTTGCAGTAAGAATTTGTATTTTAATTCATTTGCGAGATTGAGAGATTATTTTACTAGGAATTAGAGGCTAAACACTGTGTGCGTTATTGGATGTAATTGGGCCGGGAAACACCGAGAGTGTTTGAGTTACCCAAGTTTGGTCTATAATCTCCGTGTATCGCTTGATCTATAGTGGAATTCGTTGCTGCTCTTCCCGTGGACGTAGATCTCTATGGACGAACCATGTACATCTGGTGTTCCATTTATTTTCTTATTTTGTTTATTTTATTGTTCGATCGCTTGTTCCGTGCAACAATTGATATTAGAGCTAGGCTTATCGAGTTGAAGCAAATCGATGGCGACAGAAGAAGTAAAAGTGAAAATCGACAAATTTGAGAGGAAGAACTTTAGTTTCTGGAAGATGCATATTGAAGACTATCTATATCAGATGAAGCTGTACTTGTCCCCGTTTGGGGAGAAACTAGAGACGATGAGGCAAGCTGATCGGGAATTGCTGGATAAACGAGCGCCGGGTGTTATTCGACCGAGGTTGGCTCGTAATGTCGCGTTTAATATCGTCAAAGAGAAGACCACTATGGGTTTGATGAAAGTCCTATCAGATATGTACGAGAAGCCCTCTATGATCAACAAAGTCTATTTGATGCGACGTCTGTTTAATTTGAAGATGAGCGAAGGTGTATTTGTTGCTAACCATATCAATGAATTCAATGTGATTGTTAGTCAATTGAGTTCAGTTGATATTGACTTTGAAGATGAGGTATGTGCTTTGATTCTATTATCCTCATTGCACGATAGTTGGAATACTACTTTTATTGCTGTTAGTAATTCCTCCGGGTCAACAAGTTTGACATTTGATGGTATTTGAGATTTGATTTTAAGTGAGGACACCGTAGAAGAGAATCCGACGATTATGTATCTAGTGCTTTAGTATGTGAAAATAGAAGAAGAACCGATATTCATGGTAGCAGAAGTAGTATGAACTCGAATAGAAGCGATCAGTCTAAGACTAGTGGTGCTGTCTGTTGGAATTATGGCAAGAGATGGCATCTTGGAAGGAATTATTTTAAGCTGAAAATGAAACGGGCAAGGGAATTAGAGTTGAATCCGCAAATGATGTTGCAGCTATAGCTGATAATTCCGATGGTGTCGATAGAGGCTTGTCTATCATTGAGAATTCGTCATTTGATAGATGGATTATGGATTTTGGTTATTCTTTTTATGCTACACCAAATAGGAACTGGTTTGCTACTTATCGGTGCACGGATAGTAGTAAAGTGCAGTTGGGGAACAACATTGAATGCGATGTTGTGGGAGTTGGTGATGTTAAAATTAGGATGTAGGATGGTATTGTGAGGATATTGACTGGAGTAAGACACGTTCCAGAATTGAAAAAGAACTTAATTTCCTTGGATGCCCTAGATTTAGTTGGATGCAGGTATTCTTCACAAGGTGGAGTTCCCAAGGTTGTTCGAGGTGCTCTAGTGATAATGAAAGGAATCAAGCATGGTGGCCTGTATGAACTTCAATGTGAGACATTGACAGGTTTGGCGATCACTAACGCTTCGTTTGTCTTACAGAAAACATTTTTCAGAAAAATATTTTCCTCATTATCCTGCGTTTGGGGCCTGAAAAATGAATAGTTAAAGAAAATAATTTTTTGGCCAATAGAAAATGTGTTTTTAAATTAGGGAAAATTATTTCCTTTCCATACATTGGACATTACCTTCTATTTGATTTTTAGGTTTCAACCAAACACAAGAAAATATGGTCATTTTTCTAGAAAATGATTTCTTGAAAAATATTTTTCAAAATTTTTACATTCTTCATGAAATAAAGGGAGTCTATCTATAGTTTCTTTCCAAAAATAGAATCGCCACCATAATTGATAAGTACTAACTGTATAGTTGAAAAGATTCCGACTACCATCAATTGTTTTTTTTTCTAGAGAATGAATTAAGTAGCCCCTTTCTTTATGTATTTTTTTTCGGGCTTTTCTTTGTGTATTAGATAAGTCAATTTCTAGCAATCTCTTTAAGTCAAAACTAATCAGAGTTAACTTCTTCTTCTTCTTCTTCTTCTTCCATTCTTCAATTCTGGACGACGACGATAACAAAGAAAGGGGAGTGCCGTTCATGTAGGTAATTCCGCTCTATGATCTCAACGGCATCGTCTTGAGATGCGGGGACTTGTCAAAGGCGCGAGCGATGGAGTGAAGAGATGGATATTGAGATTGAGATTGAGATTATACAGTGGTATTGGAATTTTAACATCGAGAAATTCTACTAACCACTATCGATGTTCCGTTACAGAATTTGCACAAGAACTTCGTTAAATCTCCGATGCGTTCTCTACGAATCTTCAAACTCACGACAGTCCGAATACAATCACGTGTGGAAAGTATTCTTGTTTCACAACATAAATGCAAATCGATTCTCAAAGTAACGATGAATTGTCTTTCGTTTGTTTTATGGTTATTGAGAGAGGGAGAGAGGGAAGGAGAGAAAAACGTACGTACGTCTATTTTCATTTTCTTATCTAACGTTAGTTTTCTCATCTTCTATCTTCGTGCCCCTTCACATCTTATCTATAAGAAGATAAGAAGGCAACCTTTCGAAAAAGCACATGTTCGTGGGGTCCTCTCAAATGCACCCTTTGATGGACATATCAAATACATCTCTTCATGGACGTATTATTACATCTCCCACTTGGACATGAATGGCTTGATAATACTCTATTAAGAATATAAGGAAATTAACGTCATCTACTTTGGAATCAATTCGTACTTGCAAATACGTCGTGCGACCACTGAGTACACTGCACTTGGGAGCTCGGTTATGCACCTATTAGGAATACATAACGGCTACAACCTCAAAAAAAAAAAAATGATGTCTCACAGTACCCCCGACATATTTTGTTACAACGGTCTAAGTATACCTATCCCTTAAAGGCTATACTTGACATTCTTTAATCCACCATGCATTTACAATTATATCCGCACACACAATAAGCGATATAATTGGTCGACTAGTAAATACATGTGATAGATGAAAAACAACAATAGTCTTCCTTCGCACTCATGTCTCTCCCCATTTCATAACAATTGCTTTCCTAGACACGTCCCATAAAACCATATTAATTTTCATGATTGCCGGTAACATGCTAAAGCAGCAACATTGATCCGTTACTTTGAGAATATAGTCAGAAGTAACATAGGGTACAAATTGAGGTAATCAATTCATGAATTACCTCAAGGACTCACACAATGAGTAAGTAGGGATAATTATACTCATCTTCCTTATTGGTTGAATAAAGCACATGTAGTATCAATTACATGCTATAGTGGGTTTCTCTTTTCACAAGAGCGTATGTCATTTATCAAATATATTCACTACACGGATCTTAGCCTAAACATAGTCACATGCTTTTCATGTACGTATGTTTAGCCCAAGTGCTATATTAGCTCGCTCTCTATAGCCCCAATTAAACACTAGCATCCGGCTTCCATCGGGCATACAAGATTGTAGGAGTATCATGCTTGGTCTCATCATATATAAATCATAGATCTCATCTTGATTCCAATCAAGGCGACATAAATATATTATGTACTGAATTTGCTCTTCCAGCTTCTTTTGTACATACTATCTCATCTCAACTCGCTTAGTACAGCGCTTGAGGTGATTGCTCGTGTGAGTGAGCCAATCATTGCCTAGTGACATACTTTTCAACAATATATGTGTGCTTATGCTAGTCTTATAATAAATTGTACTTGAGAATGAAACATTAATTCATTTAATAATAAGTACAGTATGTATATAGTACATATACATAATATAACAATCCTCGACAATATTACATATTATATTCTACGCAACCCTAAAGACATCTTGTGCATCAAGAACACATCTCTAGGAATAGCCTTAGTGAATGAATCAGCAACCATCTTGTTCGTAGAAATATATTGTAGGATTACTTCCTTCTGCACTATTACATCTCCGATGAAGTTATTCTTTATGTCAATATGCTTTGTACTACCATGATACTTGGGATCTTTTACATAGGCAATGGCCGCTTGACATCACAATAAGCTGTCATCGAGTTTTGAACATAAGTGATTATGACTAAATTTTCAAAGAAACGTTTTAGCCATATTGCTTCTTGTACTGCAGCAAAGCATGCAATAAATTCAGCCTCCATTGTAGATAGAGCTGTGCATGTCAGTTTCTTACCACTCCAAGAAATCACACCTTCATTAAGCAAGAACGCATATCCGGATGTCGACTTGCGCTCATCAAAGTCTCCTCCCCAATCAGCATCGGAGTAACCAATTAAGCATCAATCAACTCCTTGATAACAAACTCGATAGTCCATTGTGCCTTTCAAGTATCTTAGGATCCTCTTGACTGCTTTCCAGTGTTCTCGGCCAGGATTTGACTAGTAGCGACTCACTATCCGCACGGCATGACATATGTCGGGTCGAGTACATATCATAGCATACATTAAACTCTCAATAGCACTAGAGTAAGGAACATTTTCCATTTCTTTCATTTCTTTTGGAGTCTCAAGACACATATCAGAACTCGGGCGTTCGCCTTGCATGATAGGGGTATCAATGGAATTACAATGTTGCATATTGAATCGTTCAAGAATCTTTTTAATATAAGACTCTTGAGATAGAGCAAGAAGGTGTCGTGAACGATCTCTTTCTATCTTAACTCCCAAAATATGAGCAGCATCTCCCATTTCCTTCATTTCAAAAGTGGAGGACAACCATTCTTTTATGATGATAACTAGACCCTCATCATTCCCAGCTAACAGAATATCATCCGCATAGAGTGATAAAATCACAAATTTATTCTCAGATCATTTGATATATACATCGTGATCTTCTTCAATCATCATAAACCCAAAATAAGTTATGGCTTGATGAAAACGAAGTTACCACTATCTAGATGATTGCTTAAGGCCATATATCAAACGATGAAGCTTGCAAATTTTTCACTCTTGACCTTTAGCTATGAAACCTATCGCTTGCTTCATATAGATTTGTTCATCTAGTTCTCCATTGAGAAATGTTGTATTCAGATCCATTTGAAGTAATTCTAAGTCTAAATTTGCGACTACGACTAGGATAAGGCGTATGGAAGTAAACCTTACAATTGGTGAAAAAGTTTCCTCATAATCTATACCGTCTTATTGAGTATAGCCTTTCGCCACAAGGCGAGCCTTATACTTTTCAACGGATCCATCCGTCCTACGCTTGATCTTGAAAATCCGTTTATTTCCAATTGCTTTGCATCCGGGTGGTAGATCAACCAAGTCCCAAACATGGTTTGCTTTCATAGACTCCATTTCATCTTCCAAAGCATTTTTCCATTCTTCCTTGTCGGGAGATGACAAAGCCTCTTCAAGCGTATTAGGCTCTACATTGTCTTGTGAAGCAACCATAAATGCTTCCACTTCAATCTCAAAATGACGACAAGGAATGCTTGTACGATTACTTTTACGTAACTAAAGTCCTTGTGAGTTTAGTTCACTAGACGATGCAACATTCCCACTAGGTCCAGTTTGTTGAGGTAAATCATTATTTTCTTCATCGACATTAGTGGGTGCGTTATTAGTATTTTCCATCTCATACAATCTTAAATCCTTATCCATTTCACCTCTACTAGAAAAATCATTCTCTAAAAAAGACGACAAGGAGTGCTTGTACGATTACTTTTACGTAACTCAAGTCCTTGTGAGTTCGGTTCACTAGACGATGCAACACTCCCACTAGGTCCAGTATGTTGAGGTAAATCATTATTTTCTTCATCAACATTAGTGGGTGCGTTATTAGTATTTTCGATCTCATATAATCTTAAATCCTTATCGATTTCACCTCTACTAGAAAAATCATTCTCTAAGAACGAGACATCTCGTGATTCCATTTCGATCACACTTCCATCAGCCTATTCACCTATGAACACATACCCTTTGGAGTGCTCTGAGTATCTAATAAAGATACATTTCTTCCCTCTAGGACCTAATTTTCCATATTTATGGGAAGAGTCATGAACATATCCCGTACACCTCCAAGGTCGCGATCCGGTTAAATCTAATTTTCTACCAGTCCATAATTCATAAAGAGTGGAAGTGACATACTTAGAAGGCATACGGTTAAGTATATATGCGGCGATTAATAATGCATCTCCCCCGAATGAGATTGGTAAATTTACTTGTGTCATCATAGACCTAACCATTTCTAATAGGGTTCTATTCCTTCTCTCGGCTACCCCATTTTGTTGTGGGGTATAAGGAATAGTCAATTGCCTTTTGATACCCTTTTCATCACAAAGAGCCTTGAATTGCTCAAATAGATACTTACGTCCGCGATCGCTTCTTAATGTTTTTATTGTTTTGTCTAATTGGTTCTCTACTAAACTCATACATCGTCTAAAGCAATCTAATGCTTATGACTTATGGGAGATCAGAAAAACATAACTGAAGCGTGTGAAGTCATCTATAAATGTGATGAAATATGAGGCTCCATGCCTCGCCCTCACATTTAATGAACCACAAATATCGGAATGTACTAATTACAATGGAAATTCAACCCTAGTTCCTTTGCCAAATGGTTTTCTAGCTATTTTTCCTGCTAGATAGCGTTCACATGTGGGTAAATCGATATTAGCGAGTAACCCTAAAAGGCCTTCTCTAACTAATCTTTTCATTCTATCTAATCCAATGTGATCCAGTCTAGCATGCCAAACAATTGCATCAATATTTACATTTTGAGAATATGCAATTAAAGAAAAGTAATCATTTACATTAACATTGTACATATTATTGTCAATGTCTAAAACCATAAAACCATTCAAGACATAACCAGAACCATAATAAGCTGTTCTAAACTTAATGTCAACACAATTACCATGAAAATTTAAAACATAACCTAAGCCTAGAAGAACAACTACAAAGACCAAATTTCGCCGAATATCAAGAGCATAGAGGACATCATGTAGGAATAGAGTTCGATCACCATGTAAATTTAATTTACATGTGCCAACACCCTTCACTTCAATTTTGGAGTTATTTCCAACATATATCCATCTTTTTCCTGGCGGTATCCGATGACACTTCACAAATGCTCCTCGGTCTCTAGCTACATAGTCCGTGGCTCCTGAGTCTATAGTCCACATAGGATGTGATTCAGCAAGCATTACAATGCTAGAAACAAAAGCATTACTTAAAGTAATGGAGTAATCTGTTGCCTTCTTTTGCTCAGTGCATTCTCGATCGAAATGACCCATTTTTCCACAATTGTAACAGATCATTTTGGCCTTGTCCTTCTTACCACGACGCTTCTTGCCTCGAAGGGTTTTGGCTCTTTTGGATGCCTGATCGGTCTCCTTCCCTTTGTTGTTGAACTTATAGTTCCTTTTACTCTTAAAGCTTGAAGCTTTGCGCGAACTAGTTTCAGCAACATAAGCATGCGTAGAAGATTTAGCAGCCTCTAGGCGTTCATCTTCTAACTCCAAATGACGCGCTATATCATCAAAAGTTGTGATATTCTCATTATGCGTCATGTTGATTTTCATATGCTCCCAACTTTCAGGAAGAGACCTAATAATGGCCTGAACTTGCTGCTCATCGGTGAGGATATGACCTGCTGTCTTGAGCTCTCGTATCATGTTTGACATCTCTTGAAGGTGTTGCCTCATATTTTGATTTTGATGCTTTCAAAAGGTGTCAAACTTGATAGTGAGCCTCCTTAATTTAGTAGCAGACGTGCTCCCAAACTTTTCTTTCGGAGCAGTCCAAATATCTTGAGCATTCTCAAGTCCTCCCGACCCGCACATGAGATCATCCTACATACAGCTTAGCAATATGATGCGAGCAATGCTATTTTTCTTTTTCAAGCTTGATAAGCTTCTAGATCTCTTCCGTGTTGAGCAGAATTTTCTTACTCAGGTTGATACATGGTGTGGTTGAGGGTTTCCAAAATCTCTTGTTCTTCAAGGATGTACTAAACCTTTCGGTGCCAAATATCATAATTGTCACCGTTCAGTTTTTCACCCTTATTGAGGTCGGCTATAATGGTCTTAGATGCGAAAGCCATAGTCAATGGCAATTCTATATTGACAGAATAAGTGCATAATTAATACTAGCACATCTTTCACATTAACACATATAATTAATTTTGAACAACTTAAATAAATGATAATTTGACAAAAGACACCGAAACGAAAGTTCACCATGTTCCCAATCAGCTTCTGTGTTATGATTGTCTCACTATCATGCATTTGGTTCAATTCGCACAAAATTCAAGTTCTAGGTGAGAATTCCATCGAATTCTACTAGCCTACGAATCTCACTAGAAAAAATAATCAAGACACATGATCCATTGATCATTTATCTCTTAATCATATAGGCATAGCATGATACATGCAATCCATGCATCGATCATAATCCAACGCAGAATATAAGATAACATAAACTCCTACCATTGTTCAAGTTTGCTTCGAACTAAAATTACAAGCATTTTTATACATGCTATCTATGAATCATGAGTGGTCATTTACATGAAAGCAATATTCTGTATTTTCAAAAAATATATATAGGGAAATATAGCTAAAAAAATGCAATAAGATCCCAAATTATACCCGTATTTTTCATATGTATTTTTAATTTAAGGCAAAACAGGAAATTTACGTGCTAAAAAAAAATATCGCAAAATTGCCACCCAGTTGCAAAACAGGAATATTCTTGCATGAGGGAGGGTAGAACCAAAAACTATACAATATGGGAAAACAAAAAATTCCGCTACAGCCACTCACACGCGCCCACACCGCTGACCCCGCACAAAATCTTTGGCGCATGGCTTGCACACGCCCGCAGTTGGAGTGGTGTGTGCAATGCACGCTCCTTATGCAAGCACTGCTCCATTCTTCTTTTGTGCCCGTAGTTGGCGAACATCACCATTAGCAATCCCCGGACAAGAAGACAAGTGAACCCAAAAAAAAAAAAAACAAAAAAAAAGGAACAACGTAGGCTCCAAAGAATGTCATATCCAAAAAAAAAATTATTGGCTGCGTTTGGTCGTCCGTACAAAACTCGGGATAGGATATGTTTTATCCTATCCCGTGTTTGGTAGGTGTCCTGGATAGTATAATGTCGGCTATAGAGGGGATATAATCCGGATAAAAAAATCCGAGGGGAGAAGGTAGGATAAGGTCGGATAGGATTTCTCTTATCCGTCATATAAAAGCTAACTTTTAGGAACCCTACCCCTTCATTCATGCACTCCTTCACCCATGCTACAACTTACTTATGTAATTTTTTTAATTTTCAAAAATTAGAATATTTTGAAGCCCAAATCAACCTTGGACTACACTAACTAGCTTCGGCCGAGAGCTAATCTCCGGTGAAGAAACAACAGAGCAATTTCTACGTTAAATCTCTACACTAACATATCAAACATCATTCAAGGAGTGAGAGGGGACTTACTCGATTATCGCAAATGTTCAATTTTGCGAACAACGGATTCACGAGTTCAAGATAGGTTTTCGGGCTTAGGGTCACCTTAGTAATTTTCATGCGACCAAAATGCAAAATAAACAGGGATTCAAGATCAGGGGAGCATTAGGAGCATAATGAATCAAAAATCTTGAAGAAACCTAGTCTAAATCATGAGATGCTATTAAAACCAGCTTGAGAGGGCTGAAATTAAGCTCCCCTTTTGGGAGGTCGTAGGCGTGACGGAGTGGGTTTGGGAAGCTTTACGGGACTTCAAGAAGCTTGTGAGCCAAACTTTGAAGCTTGGTTCGTCCTCGAATGCCCGGCTAGAGGTTGGATGCTCTCGGGATGTAGAGCGTTAATGGCGTCCTCGAGTTCTCTCTCCTTCCTCTTTTCTCTCTCACTCGCTCTCTGGTTCTTTTGTTTTTCTCTCTAAATTGCCTTCTTTTTTTTTGTTGATCGCATCCCCTTAATCGAATCAGTAGTGAAAGTCGGTATAGATTGGAGAGGGTCAACTCGCTAAGATAATGCCAAGAAAAACTTGTTCATTATTCTTATGGATCTTGTGCTCTTACACATGAAAAGGTTTCCTCCGGGTGAGCGCTCTATTTTCCATAGATTGCAACCTCTGTTTGATTGTGTATGGAAAAGGCTTCAAGTTCATGGGGCAAACATGAAAACGATGATGACAACTTTCTTGTCTCATTTGTTTCTATTTTCATTTTGTTTATTTTTTTACAAAGAGGTTTGAAAATTTAATAAAATGTGCATATTTTCAAGTTTATTTGCGTATGAGAACATTATTTTTATAGTAATAAGATCGAAATATTTCATGAGCATCATGTAAGGGTATATATGTCATTTATATTGATATATAGTTTCTACCAAATGCGGGATAGGATAGGATATGAGGATATTCGACTTTAAATCCCCAGTTCACCAAATAGTGGATAGGATATAGTCAAATCCCAGAATTTCTTATCCTATCATATCCAATCTTATCCCGATCAGAAATCCCGACAACCAAACGCAGCCTTACTGTTTTAGGTGTCGCTTGGCATTCAAAGTGCCGAGCAATGAATGCTCGACACTTTTGTTGGTGGCTAGTGTTTTCACCTAGAGGGGGGTGAATATGTGATAGAGTGTGATTTTAAAAGAATTTATTGCGGAATTTAGATCACACAGCATAAAATAGAGATCTCGGGTGATGGAGATAAAGTGTATCGCAACGAGCAAGTAATTCAATTGATGTAGGATATGTAATGTGATCAATGCATGCTGTTCGTGTGTAGTTTAACTATCACAATATATCTAGAGTGATTAAAGTAATGGATAAGGAAAACGTACGAGAGGGTTTATAGTGATTTGGCTTTGGTTAAGCCTACGTCCACTTCTTCGGCTGACAGCCAATCGATTGGATTCCACTAGTAAGCTGCTTAGAAGTTACGGATCGGTGATCTCTTTGACACGCAGGACTTTACACCTAGCGCTCAACACTCGTGTGTACACCTCCTCACAATTACAATGGATGGATCAAGAAGTATGTTGGAAATGGAATTCACTCTATCTCAGAATTGTGAACACTTTTCCCTTGTCACGACCCAAACCTTGCGAGCTCATCGACATCCCACCTAGCCACACTTATGTACAGTTCTCCAGGATCCAAAGGCCAACAAATACAACACTTGCGGAAGCGAAAACAATTCCCCGTATAGAAACAATTAACATCACGATGACTTGGAACGGTAAAAACAAACTTATATACATATCCACACGTTCTATACAATTTTCCAAACCTACGGTTTCGGAGGCCACCGTACAAGCCTATGACCACTAAAACAAAAAGATTACGTGATCGAAGCCTACTATACATCCAAAATAATACAGCCAGCAAAAGTCAAGAGGCCAACTACCCTAGGCCTCGTCCTCGCTATCCGGTACTATATCATCTCTTGCCTCCAACTCATCCTCGTCAAGCTTAGGTGGCTATTCCACATCCGATGGCTCTACAACCTCCCCGTCTTCTCCCGGTACCATGACCTCGAGGAATACCGTATCTCTTGGGCGGATCATTCATGCTTGCGGCGAAGGGTCTGAAATAAACAACGAGCCCATGACGGGGTGAGATAAAATCTCAGTAAGCTAGCCCCTAATCCTAGATTAGGGCTCTAGTGCCTCCAGACACATTTTCAGTGAACAATTTCCAATAATTCTTCTTTCTTACCAAATATTCCACAATTTAATTCCAGAAAATTCTGTTCTTTCTCTGAAAATTCCCACACCTTCTCAAATATTCTACGTTACTCCCGTTTCGGCATTCCACGCCTCGGTCTGACAATAAAATGTTCCACGTGCTCCGGGGCCCGCGTTTAACGCATCGGCCATAATATAAATATCCACGTTACTTCAAAAAATTCCATGTTACTCCACCGACATCATACAAGTTCATAATATTGAGCTTCGGACCTTTATAGAATACGGCTATATATATATATATATATATATATATACTAAGGTCTCGTACACAAAGGAATACGACCCATAAATCTCGGTCTCGGACACATAGGAATACGACCGGATTAAGTCTCGGACAATTAGTCGAACACGACTCACTTTGGTCGCGGACGACTTAATTGAATAGGACTTTCATACCTTCTCGGTCTCAAACAATCAGACGAATACGGCTCACTTTGGCCTCAGACAACTTGATTGAATACGATCCTCATAATTTCGAGAATGGGACAGACTCGCGTAATAACGCATCGGGTTAAATTATCCCGTGTTTAACGCCTCGGGATAATATAATAAGCGTAACCCCGCGTTTAACGCCTCGGGGTAAAATAATAACAGAGCCCGCGTCATAACGCCTCAGGCTATAATATGGTCTCATAAAATACGTACCCCGCGTCATAACGTCTCGGGGTAAAATAATGATAATAGGACCCGCGTCATAACGCCTCAGGCTAAAATTCCACACTTCCTCTCAATAATTCCACGTTGAGACCATCTAATCCCAATAATTCCTTGATCGCTCATCCGATACCACACGATCACATATATCCTTCCGATCGATCAATCTTCGCCACGTGATCTTGCTAAATTCCCTAATTAGCAGATCGATACCATTTGGTCTCACCAATTCCCTCTAACGACAAATCGGAACCACACGATCTTCTCAATTTTTCTCCAACAAAAGATCGGGACCACGCAATCTTTCTAATTGTCCTCAATTGCCCAATCGAGACCACTCGATTATATTGTGCTTGGCAGATACTCGATTGGAACCACGCGATTCACTCACATTAGAGAATTAATAAATCGGGACCACCTGATTAATTCACGCTAATCCATAGATTAATCCAGACCACCCGATCAATTTATGCGACCACAGAATTCAATCTACGCCATACGACCATATTTATGCTAACGTAGCAATAAATAAATAACGTATGATTAAAATTACTACTAACGTGCAATTAATTCACTACTATAGTACTAAACTATAATAATACCACATTTAATTAATTCCATGGCATAACAATATATTGTCACATAAAAGTAACTATAGTTAAAATATAAACTAACCATGGTTCAAAAATTAACTAGAGTTAATAACTAACCTAACCATGGTTAAATAATTGCATAAAGTAACTAGAATTAGCATAAGTAACCATGGTCCAACTTTGACCATGCAATTATCCTCTTGAATTCACTATTCACTTCAAGAACATGATTTCTCTCTCCTCAAAACTTCATTCTCGGCCAAGGCAAAAAAATGGCAAAAAACAACCAATTTTTCACCCGAATCTACCAAATATCAAGTCCATTAGCACCCTAGGTACCTAATATAAGGTTAGGGACCAACTTACCACAATTTTAGCAAGTTTTCCGGCGAGAAATCGAGAGAAATTTTGACCCCAATCCGGCGGCTCCGGCGACTCCCTTTGATCGGCTAAAACCCACAAGATCCGACGGTTCCTGGTAGTGCACGATAGTAGTCGAGCTTCGGCGGTTCAAGGCGACACCGGCGGAAGCTTGGAAAAATTTTCGGTGAGAGAGAGGGAGACAACAATGGTGGTTCGGCCAAGAGAGGGAGTGAGCAAGAGAGAGAAAGTGTTCTTGAAAAAAATGAAGAAGAAAGCCAAGAGAATTGATAATAAAAGGTTGGATATTTTGGTCTAAAAGTTAAGAAGGGCAAGATGGTAATTTCCCTTTATGTTGACTAGTCAATTTCGGCCATGGGGTGATTTGACCGAAATGCCTTTGAGCCAAAGTGGAAAATTGGACATTTTCCAAGGGTAAATGGGTCTTTTCTCATTTCCAGTCCAAATTTTATTTTTCCTGAACCTCTTGGGGCGAACCGCGAAGAATTCGTACACTGGATGAGGAAACGTCCAAAATTTAATTATTGAAACCCCCGAAGGTCCGACGTCAAATCCTAAAGCTCGATTCGTGATCAATCTCAATCAATTGAAATTTCAGCGTATCTCAAACTAACGGACGGCTTTTAGGAGTTACGCGTATCGACCCGTGATTAATATTACGTTTAAGAATTTCTTGAGCCATGGCGACTTTGGTTATCATTCAATTGCGAGGGTCAATAACTAGTCCCGATGGACACGATCATTTGAAAATAATTTAGGGACGTTCGGAACCCATACGAGGTCAAACGGAATCACCCGTGATCCAAGCGTAGGGTATTATCCAAGTCATTCCTTAATCATTCCAGGATCGGCCTATATTGGTCTAGAATATTCCCTCGACAATTTTCATGGTCAAAGAATCAATCCAGAATCAAGTTCTTAGGTCCACGTACTTGATTTTCCTAACTAACCATTCTCATTTGGTTAGTCCGCTCGAGAGGGATCAACTTCGAGTGAGATTAGACTGAAATATATCAATGAGATATTTCATTCATTCACAGCTTTGAAAGTGGGTCGGAATTCAGGATGTCACATCCCTCTTAACGCCGATCTCTCTTTCCCTTCATCTTCGAGATGTCCTTTTGTACTCTTCCATCTCCAATCTAGCCGTTGCAAGGCATCCAAAGGAAAATCTACCCTTTTGGACAAGATGGTTACCAGAAGAAGATCTCTTAGCCATTGGGGATTGCCAAAGGAAAGTCTTCCCCGCTTGGATCAAATCACCCATACAATTATGATCTCGGGTTTCCATAAATGGTTTCTTCTATTTGGAAAGTCTTTGTTTGTCTCATTGGTTTCGTATCCTTGATTGATCTCTGTCACCGAGAATCTTCAAGAATAATCCAACTCGATGGCGTCCATTGATATGCATCAATTAAGCTCAAATTGAACTCCTCTTGAAGTTCTGATTCATGCTCATGAAGTACTTCTCTCAGAGCTTGAGCATTATTCTAACATCTGAGCTATCCTCGCTCATCGTCCGAGCTCGAACCAGCGTCCGAGACTCTTAGAAACAACATCCGAGCCAAATCCTTTTGCCAGATTCAATTCGGTACATCCCCACACCAAAGCATATTCTGCAAAACAAGTAAATCACGGCATTATCTTAAAATACAAGAGTAATTGGATTGTTTTGTCAATTTCAAAACCGTCTAGGGATTTTTCTCAACAATCTCCCCCTTTTTAATGATAACAAAACGATCCAAAATAGTAATGAGTAATTGAGTTTAGAAAAGGTGAGCAACTTCAGTAAAGTTACTCTTGTGAGGATCTTGCTAAGGAATAATTTTAGCGATTCGTTCCTTGTACTTTTAGCAAGAATAAGTTCTAAAAAAGAATGCATTTATATACTATGATGAGCAGTCTTAGAACTTGTGCTATCTCAATTGATGAGTTTGTATTCTAAGTGCATTACTTATTGAGATGTAATAGTTTCATATACGATGCGAGTATGAAAGTTGTAACTCCTCGGAGCATCACGTTACGTCAAATGCTTAGAGCTTGTCCTGTTTAGCCAAAACTTTCAAGTTTAACTTGTCAAGTGAAATATGTGATTTTGAGAGTAGGGAACTTGTTCACCTGCTCGGCTTAGGAGAAGGTATTCCTTCTCGGATGATGTTTCCACAGATCATGCTCAACCTGAGATCCTGTACTTGAGAGATTCTTGCTAGAATACGTACGCATATCACAGATTGATTTCACGCGATTCATTCACATAATTTTTGAGTCATATTTCACACATATCCACATATCACATTATGACATCACAAGTTATAACACAATTATGTCATACATATCTCACAATAAACCATTCTCCCCCTTTTTGTCATTAGCAAAAGGGAGTGACTCGCATAGTTAGATACAAATTGTAGAGATAAAACATTGCTCCTCCTGAATTCGATACCTATTCGGGTCATCTATGCAGTATACTCAAATCAAACAAGCTAACATTGGGATATGAAATTTTGCAGAGAATAATGAATCATTCAATCAAATGAATCGGACGAGATATAATTGGATTGAGTGTGACAGATGAGGATCTTATTCGGACGAGGTCAAGATGAAGTCTAGGCTAAGGGATTTTTGGTGTTGGAGAGTTCTTCAGTAAATTTGGAACACGACAGCTCGTGTCATTTGAGACAGCTTTTCACCGACTTCAGCTGCTATTTTGTGCAGATTCTTTTCAGCCTGTTCGAGCTCGAGGTCTGCGAGAAGGTATTTGTTGTTCATATCTTCTTTGAGTGTCTATCCCATCAAACTCAGCTGTTCTTTGATCACGATTATTTCAATGTTTAATTACGTGCTGAACTTCCTTAGGTTATTTTTGCATTCACCCCGCTTGAACAGGATATCCCATAGTTTGTCTGTGTCAGAGTTTTTTGGTTTCTTTGTTTCCCAGCGGTGACCCCATTCTCTCTGAGTGTGATCATGTTTGTCTTGTTGAATTTTCTGGACGATATCCCTGTTCATCTCGGTAGATAGCTTTTCAAGAGCCTGTATTCCGGTCGGGATGTAGCTTGGATCCAATTTGCGTTCTTCCACCACTGCTCTTACATATTCCGCTCGAGCAAAGTCTTGCTCATTTTTCCTTGCAGAAGTAAAGAAGATCATAAATGTGGAAATCATTCAGATTCAACTCGTTATCGGTTTGAACTCCTTTCAGAGAGGCCTTCCTCAATTCTTCCTCGGTTGGCTTGGTTGTATATTCAATCTCTTCCTGCTCCGAGACGAACCCGTTGTGTTTTATCAAAGCTGCCACAGTTTTCTCATTGTCTTCTTTCTATCTAGTTGTAAGAATTGTCTTTCTAACAACTTTGGCCATCCTTATTTTCCTTTCAAGGTAAAAAGCAGCCTTTTTAGCGGTGAGAGATCTTACCAGTTCATAACGCTGGTCAGATTCTTGCCTTGTTGGTTGTGACGAGCTCTGTGGTGCTGTGGATAGTATAAAGTCTTGTGGGAATTTCATCAGCACTAGTTTTGAGAATTCTTTCAGCTTTTGGTTGATGGAGTCCCAAAGTGTATCCATCGTCTTGGTTAATTTATCGGCTTTGGAGAGGGTTGGTCTTGCTTTCTCCGAAAGGTCCTGTGTCGGTGCACCGAATTCTTCCATTAGCCTTTCTCTCATTTCTCCTGTCTCCTGAAAGAGCAAATTATACATTCCAGTGGTTTGGTGCTTCATCTCGGTCTGGTAGTACAAGACATCCTTCAACAGGTCAGAGTCGTTATTCTGACTCATTTCTTTTTCTTCAACGCATGGTTCTGTTTCCATGTCCTCCCCTTGGGATTTTTCTCCTAGGCTTTCGGTTAGTTGCGTTGGATCATCAGTCTCTTCTTCACGATTTTCAACAAGAGCGTCTTGGTATTCCGCCAACATCTCTTTATGAAAGATGTCTTCTTCTTCTAGTATTCCATGTTTTGCTTTTATGATTGCCGCTCTTTCTTTTCTGACCTTTTTAACGAACTTGTCGAGGGAAAGGTGATCATCATTCTCTAGATCATTTGGAGATAGATCGGGATATTTTGTTGAGAATGAGATATTTTTGGGGTCCATGAGGATTGAAGAGTGTTGATAGTTTTAGGATACTGAGGTTATGGAAGGCTATAGAGAGCTTTGGAAGAAAAATGAGTGTGAGAGGCAACTTTTTATAGGTTGGAGCGATGACTTCGATTTAGGAAGAAAGAGAGATTCAGTAAGAGATGATCCTGATTTTGATAAAATAGGAAATTCTTTTGAAAGTGTTTTGAGAATATTTCAGCTCAATCAATTTAATTTCAATCAAGGCAATCAAATATTCAATCGGAACAAACAGCACAATCACATAATATTTGCCGAATATTTAAGAAGATTGTGTTGATACGTACCTTATTTGTTGCCAAAAAAAAAAATGACTTACGCGCCAAGATTTCGAACGATCAAATCATTAGTCGTGTCCGCTCAGAAGATGTTGTCTTGATATGGTCTTCTAAGTTCCGAGATCCTTGAGTTCCTTCGGATGATGCTTTCACGCTTTGAAGTCACCGAAAGTCTTCAGATGATATTTTCAAGTTACGAGGCAATTTCTCCCGTCTAGATCTCAGCTCAAATGGGAATCATGGTAATACCAAATTCTTGTCTAATGTACTCAAATGTATTTTTGTCAAGTGCCTTGGTGAATATATCAACTAATTGATGTTTAGAATCAACAAATTGAATGTTAACATCAGAGTTATGCATATGATCACGAATAAAATGATGCTTGATTTCAATATGCTTAGCTCGTGAGTGTTGAACTGGATTCTTTGTGAGGTTGATAGCACTTGTGTTGTTACATTTAATTTCCACGTTGTGAGCTTCAACACCAAAGTCCTTCGGTTGTTGTTTCATCCATAGGATTTGAGCGCAATGACTTCCTAGTGTTACATACTCAGTTTCTGCAGTTGATAAAGCTAAGGTGTTCTGTTTCTTAGAGAACCAAGACACTAGCATAGATCCTAGAAGTTGACATGTGCTTGAAGTACTTTTTCTATCCAACTTACAACCTGCAAGATCAGCATCCGAATAGCCATGTAATACAAAATCCGATGTTTTGGGATATCATAATCCTAAGTTTGGATTAGTTCTTATGTACTTGATGATTCTTTTGACAACAGGCATATGAGATTCTTTAGGATCAGATTGAAATTTTGCACACATGTACACATTAAATATAATATCGGGTCGAGAAGCGATAAGGTATAACAAAAAACCAATCATACTTCAGTATAGCTTCTAATCAACATGTTTGCCTTGTCCATCCTTATCCACTTTGGATGAGGTAGATATCGGCGATTCGGTTTTCTTGCGCTTATTTTGACCAAACTTCTTCACTAATTCCAAGGTATATTTTTTTTTATGTATGAATGTGCCCTGATTAATCTGATTCACTTGTAGTCTTAGGAAGAATTTGAGTTCTCCCATCATGCTCATCTCAAACTCATTCCGCATCGTTTGAGAGAAGTTCTTACAAAGATGTTGGTTAGGCGAGCCAAATATAATATCATCAACATATATTTGGATAAGAAAAATGTCTTTACCTTCCCTTCTGATAAATAGAATTGTATCAACGTTACCTTTTTCAAAACCCTTTTTAGTAAGAAAATTACTTAACCTTTCATATCAGGCTTGGGGTGCTTGCTTCAGTCCGTAGAGAGCTTTCTTCAACTTGTACACATGATCTGAGTTCTTTGGATCTTCAAAGCCTGGAGGTTATTTAACATAAACTTCCTCCTTGATATATCCATTGAAAAATGCGCTTTTAAGATCCATATGGTACAACTTGAAGTCATGGTGGCAAGCGTAAGCAAGTGGCAATCCGATAGATTCCAATCTTGCTACAGGTGCATAGGTTTCATCGTAATCAATCCCTTCTTCCCGTGAGTAGCCTTTTGCAATGAGCCTTGCTTTGTTCCCGATTACTTTTCCTTTGTCATCCAACTTATTCTGGAAGAACCATTTGGTTCCAATAACAGGATGATTCTTTGGTTCGGGTACAAGTTCCCAAACTTTATTCAGTCTAAATTGTTGTAACTCTTGTTAGATAGCTTCGATCTAGCTTTCATCTTCAAGAGCTTCTTCGATTCCTTTGGGTTCGACTTCAGAAACTAGAACAAAGGCATTTATCGTATCCTTGAGTTTGGATCTGATTCTGACTCCTTCATCTATATTTCCAATGAAGTGATTTGCGGGATGACTGGATCTGTATTTCCAGCTGCTATTTGATTTGTCATGTTCGGTCTCGGTGACATCTTCATCATTTGAATCTTCAGATGATGTGCTTTGCGGAGTATTCTCCATGTTCTGAGAGGTTTCATCCGGTTCTGCGTCTTTAGATGATGGTTTTTCCTTCTCGGATGATGATTTCTGATTCTCAGATCTTATTGTTTCTTCAGCATCTATTGTCTGAGTAGTTCGCTCATCTTCAAATTTCACATTCATTGATTCCTTGACTGTCTGAGAGTTCTTGTTGAAGACTCGGTAAGCTTTGCTTGTTGTGGAGTATCCCAAGAATACACCTTCATCTGATCTTTAATCAAACTTATCAGTCCAATCACTTGCATTTTTAAGAATATAACATTTACACCCAAACGCATGAAAGTATGAAATATTTGGCTTCCTTCCCTTGTAGAGTTCATAGGGAGTTTTCTCAATCAATGGTCCGAGGAAAACTTGATTGATAATATAACGAGCGTTGAAAATGACTTTAGCCCGAAAATGGGGTGGAGCTTTGCTTCCAATTAAAAGAGTTCGTGCCATTTCTTGCAAGGATCTATTTTTCCTTTCAACAACTCCATTTTGTTGAGGAGTATATGGAGAGGAAAAATTGTGTTGAAATCCATTTTGATCACAGAATTATGCAAAGTAGTGATTTTCAAATTCACCTCCGTGATCGGTTTTGATGCTTGTGATTGAATAACCTTTTTCATTTTGAACTTTCTTAGAAAAGGTTTTAAAGAATGAGAATGCATCACTCTTGTGAGTAAGAAAGAATACCCATGTCAATCTAGTATAGTTATCCACAATAACAAGACAATACTTTTTACCTCCAATACTACGTGTTCGAGTAGGTCCGAAGATATCTATGTGCAACAACTGCAGAGCATGGGTAGTGATGATTTCATTTATGGATTTGTAGGAATTTCTTACTTGCTTTCCAAGTGTGCATGCTTCGAAAAATTTGGCTTTTCGAATCTGACATTTGGAAGTCCTCTCACAAGCTTCTTTTTGGAAAGTTTGTTGATTTGCTTGAAGCTTATGTGTCTCGGCGTCCCGTACCATAGTTCTGGATTGTCTTTGACTGATAGAAGATATTTTTCATTCTCGGACGATGAGTCCGGAAGGTATATGTTTCCATATTTTCGTCCGGTAAATGTTGACTTGTTATTTTGGCTTGTACCTAAGCACTTATTTTCTACAAAAGAAACTTTGTATCCAATATCGCATAGTTGGCTAATACTAACAAGATTGAAGTTCAAACCCTTGACTAATGAAATATCTTTGATGAGTAGATTGCCAATCTTCACGGTTCCCTTGCCGATAATCGTTCCTTTGTTGTTACCTCCAATGGAAACGTTTCCTCCATTAAGATTTTCAAAATCAATGAACATGGATGAGTCATCAATCATATGTCTAGAGCAACCGCTATCAAGGTACCATTTGTTTCTTCTTTTGTTCGATACCTGTAATGATCAAAGATTCTAACTTTTTCTTTGGTACCCAAATTTGCTTGGGTCCTTTGAGGTTAGCCGTATAAGTGTATCTAAGAATGTTACGTATTGGTCGATTGATCTTTGAGCAGTAGCTCCTGGAATGTTTCGGATCACCACAATTTGAACATCCCGAAGGATGTTATCCTTCAAATCTTACAAATTGTTTCCTAAAGTGACTCACGTAGGCGCGTTTAGAAGGTCCCTACTTAAGTCTTTCTTTTACCGTCGGAAAATAATTTTTCTCATCACTTTCCTTTTGAAAATCAAATCCTGACTTGTTGTAGTAGGGAACTTGTCTAGAAAGTATGTGTTGCAAAGTTTTTGAACCGAATGAGAATTTTTTGTGTATCTCCAAAACTTCCTTTCTTAAAATGGAGTTCTCCTTTTTGAAAAGATCTTTTTTTTTTTTTTTCAGAGAAACGTTTTCCTCTTCAAAATGTTTTTTTTCCTTTTTCAAGAAATCGTTTTCCTTTTCGAGAGCTTCCACCCTTGATTTCAATTGCCCATTTTCGCAAGATATGGAATCGAATTTCTCATTTAGTTGGCAGAACTCTTTTTCGAGAAAACTGATTTTATCTTTTTGCGAAATATCCTTTTATTTAAGAACAGCTACTTCCTTTTTCAGTTCAGACAGTCTCTTGAGAGTAGCCTTGTATTCTAAACATAGCTCATCTATATATGCAGATACTTCAAGAGAGATGTTTGAATGAGTTACCTCAAGGTCATCATCCGAGTTTGCCATTAGACGGACATTTGCGTATTCTTCATCACTTTCACATTTGGTGTCGCTCCAAGTCTCTCGCTTTCAATGCTTTTTGGATTCTCATCCTTGCTTTTCTTCTTTAATATTGGGCAATTGGGTTTGATGTGGCCTCTTTTCTTACATTCGTAATAGATGACTTCTTGACTTCCATTTTTGATCTCGAGATGGTCTTTTCGATTGTATCGTCCGAGATCCATTCTGTCTTTGAAGTTCCTACTTTGTTTAGCCATTCTTCTGAATCTTTTGACCATGAGCGCTAGTTCTTTATCATCTTCATCTTCAGAATCTGAAACGTCCGAATCAACATTAGATTTTAACGCAATTGACTTCTTACCTCTAGTTGTGGTTTCATCATTGATTCTTTCTTCTTCATAAGATTGAAGAGTTCCAATGAGCTCGTCCATTGACAAGGGAGATATTCTTTGAGTCTCTCGAATGGAAGTTTTAACGTTGTCTCATTCCTTTGTAAGAGCTCGGAGTAGCTTGTTAATTCTCATCGATCCAGAAACTGGTTGCCCGTGATATGTGAGACCATTCACTATTTCGGTGAACCTGTCAAACATTTCTTTCACTTCTCTTCAGGCTTCATTTTGAATGCTTCATACTGTCCGAGTAGAAAATTGACTTTCGTCTCCTTTACTCTGTCTGCTCCTTCATATGTGACGTTAAGCTTATCCCATATTTCTTTCGATGAGGAGCAATATGCAATACATCTATATTCAGTAGGAGATAATGCACTTTAAAATGAATAAATAGCCTTTGCATCAAGAGCATCTCTCTTGGTTATCTCGGTTGCAGATAGAGCAGCCGTCGGCGTTGTGTTGCCCCCGCACTTGTAGTTTTCGTTGTTAGTGTTACTCCTCTTTGTACGACATCCCAGATTTGGGGATCCTAGCATTTGAGGAATGCTTTGAATTTGTTCCGCCGATCGCTATAATTTTTTCCTTCAAAGTATTGTGGCCTTTTGTTGCTTCCACCTTCAATTCAAGAAGGAGAGAAATTGCTAGCCATAAATATCGTTAGCTCAGAAGTAAAAACACTTCACAAAATATGAGCACCAGGCTCTGATACCAATTGTTGGTGGCTAGTGATTTCACCTAAAGGGGGCTGAATAGGTGATATAGTGTGATTTTAAAAAAAATTATTGCGGAATTTAGATTACACAGCGTAAAACAGAGATCTCATATGATGGAGACAGAGTGTATCACAACGAGCAAGTAATTCAATTGATGTAGGATATGTAATGTGATCAATGCGCGCTGTTCGTGTGCGGTTTAGCTATCATAATATATCTAGAGTGATTAAAGTAAGGGATAAGGAAAATTGCACGGAGGGTTTATAGTGGTTCGGCTTTGGTTAAGCTTACGTCCACTTTTTCGGTTGATAGCCAATCGGCTGGATTCCACTAGTAAGCTGCTTAGAGGTTACGGATCGGTGATCTCCTTGACACGCAGGACTTCACACCTAGCGCTCAACACTCGTGTGTACACCTCCTCACAATTACAATGGATGGATCAAGAAGTATGTTGGAAATGGAATTCACTCTATCTAAGAATTGTGAACACTTTTCCCTCTTAATGCCGATCTCTTTTTCCCTTTGTCTTCGAGATGTCTTTTTGTACACTTCCGCCTCCAATCTAGCCGTTGCAAGGTATCTAGAAGAGATCTCTTCAAATATATCCTTTTGGACGAGATGATTACCAAAAGAAGATCTCTTAGCTGTTGGGGATCGCCAAAGGAAAGTCTTCCCCGCTTGGATCAAATCGCCCATACAATTATGATCCAGGGTTTCCATAGATGGTTTCTTCCATCCGAAAAGTCTTTGTTTGTCTCCTTGGTTCCGTATCCTTGATTGATCTCTGTCACCGGGAATCTTCAAGAATAATCTAGCTCGATGGCGTCCGTTGATATGCATCAATTAAGCTCAAATTGAATTCCTTTTTAAGTTCTAATTACTGCTCGTGAAGTACTTCTCTCAGAGCTTGAGCATCATTCCAACGTTTGAGCTATCCCCGCTCATCGTCTGAGCTCGAACCAATATCTGAGACTCAAAAACAACATCCGAGCCAAATCCTTTTGCCAGATTCAATCCGATGCATCCCCACGGTAAAGGATAATCTGTAAAACAAGTAAATCACTGGATTATCTCAAAACACAAGAGTAATTGGATTGTTTTGTCAATTTCAAAACCGTCTAGGGATTTTTCTCAACAACTTTGGCCTTTTTTTTTTATAATTTTTTTATTATTTTATTTTAATCATTTTTAATTTCTTTTTCTTGTTTTCTTTTAATCATTTTTTATTATTCAGTTTGTTTTGATTTAATCATTTTCTTAATTTCTTTTTCTCGTCGCTCCATGGCCCCGTCCCCTCGCTCACTCATGCACCACAATGACGCACCTTGACTCGGTGGCCCTGTCGCCTCTCTCATTTTTAATTTCTTTTAAAAAATGATTAAAAGAAAACAAATTGAATAATAAAAAATGATTAAAAGAAAACAAGAAAAAAAAAATGAACGAGTGAATAAACGAACAAACGAGCAAACGAACGAGCGAGGCGACGAGGCTGTGGAGCAATGAGAAAAAGAAATTAAAAAATGATTAAAAGAAAACAAATTGGATGATAAAAAAATGATTAAAAGTGGACAAGAAAAAGGAAAAAAGAGCGAGCGAATGAACGAACTAACGAACGAGCAAGGCGATGGGACCGTGGAGTCGAGGCGCGTCATCGAGTGAACAAATGAGCAAGGCAATAGGGCCACGGAGCGATGAGAAAAGAAATTTAAAAAATGATTAAACGAAAACAAATTGAATAATATAAAAATGATTAAGAGAAAACAAGAAAAAGAAGAACGAGCGAGCGAACGAACAAACAAGTGAGCAAGGCGACGGGGTCACGGAGTCGAGGCGCGTCATCATGGTGCACGAGCGAGCGAACGCATGAGCAAGGCGACGAGAAAAAGAAATTAAAAAAATGATTAAAAGAAAACAAATTGAATAATAAAAAAATGATTAAGAGAAAATAAGAAAAAGAAGAACAAGCGAGCGAGCAAACAAACAAGCGAGCGAGGCGATGGGGCTAGGGAGGCGAGGCGCGTCATCGTGGTGCACGAGCGAGCGAACGCATGAGCGAAGCGACAAGGCCGCAGAGCGATGAGAAAAAGAAATTAAAAAATTATTAAATGAAAACAAATTGAATAAACAAAAGATTAAAAGGAAACAAGAAAAAGAAACTAAAAAATGATTAAAAGAAAATAATAATAAATTTTAAAAAAAATGTTGCTCGGCACTCAAAGTGCCGAGCAACACCCAAAATGATAAATAATTTTTTTAAACTTATTTTGATTAAAAAAATATTTTTATACTAAATTGGAAAAAAGCCCGATTTTAACATGAACTTTTCTTTAGAAAAGAATCCGAAGCGGTTTATGAAACAAGATTTACTCCGTACATATGTTGGCACTTAAGATTCAGGCGGACTAGGGAAAAGTACACTAGAAGTGCCATAACTTGTGTACGGCGTTCACTTGAGTGCCATAACTGTCAAACGTTCTCTTAAGTGCCACAACTTTCAAAAATCGTTCATTTGAGTGCTACGTCGGAGCAAAATCATTCACTTGAGTGCTACAGTAACTTTTTCGTGCGTGCCACGTCAACTTTCCAGCGTGCTATAGTAATTTTTCCGGCGTGGCACGTCAGCTTTCCGTCTGTCACTTCAGTTTTTCCCGCTGCCACGTCAACATAGCACTCAAGTGAACGATTTTTGAAAGTTATGGCACTTAAGTGAACGTTTTGAAAGTTATGACACTCAAGCGAACACCGTACAAAAATTATGGCACTTCTAGTGTACTTTTCCCGGCAGACCCTTTGGGGAAATTTCCATTCTTTTATGACAAGGTCGCTCAAGAACACAAAGGCAAATCGCACAAACCACCACCACCAACCACCTCCTCTGCCTCTTCCTCCTCTTTCAGTGACCCCCGTGACACTACCGTACGTGGCTTGCGGTCGGCGTCAGCGGACAGAAGATGGAGGTGCCGGGCTAGATATCGCGACTGGACCACGTCTTGAGAGTCCTCACTTCTTCAAGATCATTCTCTCCGACAACCTTCAATCTGGGAAGCTCGTAAGTTCAACATTTTCGCAGTCTGTTTCTTATGATTCAGCTCCAGTGTCTCGAGAGTTTCTGTCTTGGTTTAGAACTGTTGCCCTCGTGCTGTGTACAAAAAATCTGGAGATCTTTCTATGCGTTTGGCTTTGTATCAACATTTTGATCCTTGCGAAAAGAAAGAAAGAACAACAACCCCGAAGAAAAAAGTGTTCAATTTTGAATTATTCTAGATAAAAATCAGCGCTTTAACTTGGAATTGAGGATTGGTTGGCTAAGGATAGTGTGGAGTGGAGAAAGGTGTTGGGTCTCCAGCTTGTCTCTCGTCAAATGAAGCAACTATAAGTGGAAGTTGCCCGGTGACACCCTGCTTGTGTTCAAACCGATATTTCATCGCCCTGTTGCAGAACCTAAAATTTGCCCAGTGCTCTTCCTTTTTTCCCTGCACTTTCGATTTTGATGAATTTGAGTCCTGGACCTATAAGCTATAACTTGAGTTTTCCTTAATAGGGGATTCCGAAAAATTCTTAGGAAGATATGGAAAGGATTTCTCAAGCTTGGTGCTACTCAAGGTTCCGGGCAGTTTGACCTGGACTATAGGAGTAGAAAAGCGAAACAATGGCATTGTTTGGTTGTGGAAAGGGTGGCGAGAATTTATGCAGCATTACTCCATTGGTTATGGTCACCTCGTAGTCTTCAAATATGAAGGGAACTCCACTTTTCACGTTATGATATTCGATAAGAGTGCTTCGGAGATTGATTATTCGTTGAGTGGCATATCGAACCTCGGGAGTGGATTTATCTCGCCAAAGAGAGAGGATGTGGTAGAACTTGAAGTTTCGGAGGATTGCGCTCCTCGTCAAAAAATGAGGGTGGAACCTCATTCACCGTGTTCTGAGTCGAGTCCATGCTGCTCATCACATCACAAGATCTCGAAGGTGTGTCTTGTCATTTGGTGAGTCTTGTTTCTTCTTACAGAGCTCTCTCCTTTGCTAGTTCTTTTTTTAGTACTTGAGAACTTTTTGATAAGCTTGTTTATGTTGACTGATAACATTATGATTTCCGTCATGCTTATAGTGGTTAAGTAGTTACAACTTCTTTGGTGAAGAGAAGCGAATTTTTCATTTGGTCAACTTATCTAAATCTGATTTCCATGACGGTAGTTTCTTCTATTCTGCGTTAAATATGTTCATGGTAAGTAAATCAACTAATGAAAATTTCAAATTGGCGTAATCTAAGTATTTCATTGTTTTTTAAGAATAGACAGGGTCGGAGAGTCTAGAAGCAGAGCTAGCCATTCTAAGCCAGTTTTTGGTGGTTCTACAAGTTCGTGGCCTCTCTCTAGTTTTGAATTGGCTAGCAAATTTGACTCAGAGTATCCTTTTTTCAAGGTGGTGATCCGGCCAGCTCACATTAAACATGATATAGTGGTAAGATCGAGAGTTTAGTTCATTACTATTTTGGCTTTTTTCTTAAGCTGATTGGATTTCTGTAGGAAACTACATAGCGTTTTCCTTGGATCTATTCGTTCCCATTTGTTTAAACAGGCATAGATCCTCTAGGACCTCTACCCCTCATGCTAATTCTAAGAGCACAGACTTTGACGTTCTGTCTTTTGTCCTGTTAAGACTATTGATGAGAGTTGCTAAAATTACCATATCTATCTACATTTTGCTTCCTTGCTTGAATAAGGGAATGCTTCCTCAGTCTTTCTTTTTAAAGCATGGGTTGTTCAAACATGTGTCTGGGCAGGCTGTTCCTCGTAGTTTGATCATGCAGCACATTCGAAAAATCAAGAAAATCGCGACTCTCAGGCATTCAGACAGAACATGGCCGGTGAAGCTTAGTGGCTATCCTAGTGGGGCGATGTTCTCTTCTGGTTGGATGGCATTTGTGAGAGGAACTCGCTTGCATGTAGGAAATGTCTTCGTGTTCGAGCTAACTGATAGAGATGATATTGTGTTCAGAATCTACATTTTCAGCGACACAGGTAGAAACTTGATTTACATTGTTTGAAGTGAAACTTGTTCTATGCTAAAGATCTTCATCGTCGATTAAAGAACTATTCACACCAATAATGTCTCTTAAAGTTCTCGTTTTAACTCCAGGCAGGAACAAACGGTTTAAATGCATAGTGAACCATTCTGAGGTGGTATTTTGTGATCCTACTCCTCCGAGGCCTCTCACTACTCCTGAATTAGCCAGTGAATTTGATTCGGAGCATCCCTTCTTCAAACTAGTGATACACCGGGGTCATTTTAAGAGAGTGGTACAATCTTGAGCCTAATCCATCACTGTCATATCTGAAGTTTGATTACGATCTCCATCTAATCTGGCCTCGGTTTTGTGCTGATTTGGTTTGTATTGGAACCATATAACATGCTATTTTCTTTGGAGTGATCGTGGGGCATCCCAGTGGTGGAGTGACGCGGATTCAGGAAAAACAGAAGTAAAGGCTGTAATTAGGAGGTCGGGACTATCCATTCACTTTCGCGTGAAAGGATGGATGGTCACTTGAATCGAGTACTAACCTAAAGTGGCAATATATGGCAGTAATTCGTTCAAAACGCTTTGCATTGCGGGTTAAGACCGATGGCTTTCATGAGCCTCTTGAGACTAAAAGCGGGTCTGATTATGCCTATTCTTAATCCTAAATGGTTAAAGCTGCTGAAACTCACAAAAATGGCCTTATGTGTGTGTGTGTTTTTTTTAACCAAGAGTGCATGCATACGTTATTGTCCTTCTTTCAGCATACATCGATCGTTCAAATGTTGACTCATGTGCAGCATGTTCCTCGTCGATTCGCCGAGCAACATTTTGAAGAATTTGAGGGAACGGTAACTCTTAGGTATTCAGATAGATCGTGGCCGGTGAAGCTCTTAAGATTTACACACCAAACCCGAGTGTACTTTTCTGCTGGTTGGGCTGCATTTGCCAGAGAAACTCATTTATGTGTAGGAAATGCCTGCGTGTTTGAGCTCATTGATAGGGATGTTGTTGTGTTCAGAGTTTCCATCTTCGAAAATGGTGGTGAGGACCAGATTCACATTGATTGAGGTGATCATGAAATGTGTTACTCTAGGAAATTCCCAGCATTGATATGAGTTCAGGATTCTTAACCGTGTCTTCTTTATTCAGCAGTAGCGAATCAATCGAAGGAAGACTCTTGTCTGTTCTTGTTTTGTTGTTTTCCGGTGCTAGTTTCGATTCTGTACCGAAGACTCTTTCCCCGACATCCGCGTTCCATTTGTTTCACGAAAAATGGATGATTTGCAAATTATTTTCTTAAAATTGATCACTTGGCATAATTAGTCAATAAAAAATGATTTCATTTGACGACAACAGTTTTTGTCTAAACATTTTAATGGATAATGAAAATGCTTTTTGTTTATTCATTTTTATAAGCGATATAAGCAATCATTTTACTCTGTTTGTTGAGCCATATTCAAATCTACATGAATGTACCGATTCAGAAATTGAGAAATCAGTGCTGAGAAATTAAGAACTGATTTTTGAGTGTTAACACTATTAAATGCTAAAATAGCAAGAATTTTCTGATTACGGGCTCCACGTGGGCACTTACTTGGTGCTTTATCAATCAGTCCGTCATAAAATAAATTTGAAATGGCCATATTGGATTTTGGACTCCATTTATTTCGCGAAAAATGCGTCATTTGAAAAAAATATCTTTTTGAAAATGATCGCATGTATCACTTAAAATAATTAGTCGATAAGAAATATTTTCATCATCGATAACAATTTGATGCTTTAATTTCTTTTCTTTTTGTGACAGGGACTATCTGCGGGCTCACAGCGGCCATGACTGCTAGAATTTCGAGCTACGAAGCTCACGGCTGCTATGGCTGATGGAGTTCCGAGCTGTCACGCCCCGACTCTCGAGCTCGCGACATCCCTACCTTACTCGCCTCGGGTCAAGAATGATAGCGTCCTAGGTAGGCTATCGACCTATGAATTTACAGTGCATGCGGAACGTGCAAATCTCCCGGACAACAATATCAGCGGGGATAGAATAGTAGGAAAATCCACATAGTCAATTCATCAAAAACAATTTCATTAAACATCAAAAGTAGACGAATCTTAACCCTCTTGAGCTACGGAAAAAACACAACCCCATACTTCGGGGCGGCTCACTAAGACCTCAAAAAGACACGGGGTCGGGTAAGGTAAGGTTAAACCTTCGTCTACTCCCAAAAATCCTACCACAATCCTCTCGGTTCAACGTCCACGGCTTCCGTCACTACCCGAAAAATTGTTAACCACGACGGGGTGAGAAATTAATCTCGGTGAGCCAACGCCTAAGCCCGGTTAGGACGTTGATTCGCTCAGACACCCTAAAAGGCAATCACATCAGCACAGAAAAGATATTTCAATCACAGGCAACTTACCCTCCAAGCCACACGTAATGCAATGCGGACTCGACTCAACAGTCAATCAACCAAATCAATTCACCACTGCAAAGCATCACAGCACTTGCATGCACAGGACACCACACGCAGTCCATTTATTATCAGATCCGACCCGTAGATCCAGCACACTAGTCAGTTGGTGCTCTCCCGGCGAGACCAGGCATCGTCCCTTACTTCCGGCGACGGCGTCCGATAGTCCATGTGACTCCACTCGACCAACCAGAAGACAATGATTGTCGACACGGCACGGAGCTAACAGGAATCCTTAAAAGGCCTCGGCCCATCACAAGCTGCGACCGGCAAACGTACAACCAGAAGACAATGATCGACGCGCATCCAGCAACGAGAAGACAATGATTGCCGGGACCGAACGACCAGAAGACAATGATCGTCGGAATTATCCCATTATGTGACCACTCGAGCACTTCGACAACCAGCCAGTTCTTTTCTTGGATTTAGGTCGAATGCTCACACTCGCATGTTCAAATACTTGGCCCAAGGCCGTTTTCGTGCAAAAATATGCAATTTTATCTCATACGTGGTCACATGAATGCGCAATTTAAATCGACCGACATACCGGACAATTTGGGGCGATTATCCTCTAATCGGACCCCTATGGCAATCAACAACCAAACTGGCACTCACGGCCAACAATTTAATAATTCAATTAATCAATTGCGGCCAGTCAATTATTAATCCCAATTTCAATTCCCATTGCGCACTCGTCTACGACCTATCGCTCGCTCGCGATCAATCAATACAATCAATCAAATCGATCAATTCTAATCTAATCGGGCATAAAATCCTAACTAATTAGACTAACTTAACCAATTAGGGCCATTGAACCTAAACCAAGTTTCTAACCTATACCGGCCCTAATCGAGCTACCTAAACACCTAATAATCTAGTTAATCTAGTCCGAACGTAATTAGCGTCCTAACCAAGAGTTAGGGGCTAACTCACAATTTTTAATTGCTCGGGCGGTCTCAACTCGAGCGGCGGCAATGCGAACTCGACCCGGCCCGATGGCGGCGACGAAACACAGCTCGATCCACTTAACTCCGGGCTTCTAATTTGGTCAAAGGCGGGCCAAAGACCTGGCGACACTTCAGGAAGGTGGTATGGGGCTCGAGGGTGGCGACCGGTGGCCGGAGCTGGCCGGAACAGTGGCCGGCCGGCGTGAACAGTGCTCGGCCAGAGCAGGAGCAGCAGCAAAACAGAGGCGTTCGGGGCTGTTTTTGGGGGTTTCGGGCTGTGGAAAGCTTGGGGGAAAGTTGGCCAAGGTCGGGGGGTGTCTGGGGAAGCTGTGGGTGGCGGCGACGGCGCCGGTGGATGGCCGGAGGCGGCCGAACCACGGCTGGACAGAATCGGCGCCAAAACAGGGGAATTTCGGGCAAAACAGGGGAGGGCGAAATCAGGCTCAATCCGAGCTCTACGGGCGGCGATAGGCTCCCAACGACTTCGTGGAGCTGAGAGAGGTTGAGGGTGACCGTTTAGGGTGGTCGGCGGGCGGTGGGTCACGGCGGAGGAGGCCGAAACAGCGGCGCGAACCGGCGACGCGAAAACAGGGGATGTTGGGCGTCGGGTCTGTTCGGGGCTAAATCAGGACGACGCGGGCGGCACACGGCGGTGGGGTGGTGTCTAGGGGTCGAGGGGGAAGTGAAGTGGTGGTGGGTGGTGGTCGGAAGGGCTTAGGGCGGCCGGAGTAGCCCAAAACCAAAGCTGGAACCGAAACAGAGCGGAGGGGGTCGCCGGGGCTGTCTCGACTCCGGCGGCGGCGAACGGTGGTCGGGGAGGTGGCGTCGAGTTGGTGGCAAGGCGGTGAGGCGGCGGTGGTGTCAATCGGGGCTGGGGTCGCGTAAAAATGGCCGGAATGGAAGAGGATGGGTGTTCGGTGAGGGTGTCCTTCGCGCGAGCAACAGAGGAAGAAGAAGAACAACGAGAGAGAGAGAGAGAGAGAGAGAGAGAGAGAGAGAGAGAGAGAGAGAGAGAGAGAGAGAGTCACGTGGGCAGCTGGAGAATAATTGACCGGATTTGATCGAGTGGGGCCCACAGGTCACTCAAAATTAATGATTTTTGTCCCTTCTGCATAATATCCGAGGGTGGTTACGTAATTTGACAAATCGGGACTGATCGGATTTTTGGCTCAACCGATTGGGGATAAAATTAGGAATTTCACGGGCTAGGTTCGGTCCGGAAAATTTTAGGCGCGAGGATTAAAAATCCTAAGTCGCGGCGACCACAGATTCGAGACCCAATCGAAACCGAACAAAATTTCGGAATTAGTCCAAATTCGTCACTTTCTACCTTTCGATCCAAAAATTTGCGCCGACTAAAATTCAATTATCTTCCTTTTTATTGAATTCGGGCAAATTTAAAAAGTCGAAATTTCCCGGGCGTCACAACTCTCCCCTCCTTAGGAAAATTCGTCCCCGAAATTACGAAAGAGTCATAATTCTTCAAAAAGATACGGGTAGCTATTCTTCATAACTTCCTCGTTCTCCCAAGTAGCTCCTTCGGTCCCATGGTGTTGCCACACCACCTTGACTAGTGGAATCGTCTTGCTCCGGAGCACTTGCTCTTTCCTATCCACGATCCCGACTAGCTGTTCCACGTACGCGGCTCGCTCATCTAGCTCAATTTCTTCATAACTCGGGACATGAGCGGGGTCCGGTTCGTACTTTCTTAACATCGGGGTCCGGTTCGTACTTTCTTAACATCGACACGTGGAATACATTATGCACTTGGGCCGGTCTTGGCGGCAATGCAAGACGATATGCCAGATTTCCAATTCGCTCCAAAATCTCGAAAGACCCGACATACCTAGGGCTCAACTTTCCTTTCTTGCCAAAACGGGATGTCCCTCTCATAGGTAACACCTTGAGAAAAACATGATCGCCCACTTGGAATTCAAGAGGTCTGCGCCTCCAATCTGCATAGCTCTTCTGACGACTTTGAGCGGTCCTCGATGCATTTCTGATAATCTTGGCAGCTTCCATGGGCCGTTGTACTAACTCGGAACCGGTGATTCTTCTTTCGCCTACTTCATCCCAACAGATTGGCGTCCCGCACGCTCTACCATACAACGCTTCAAATGGCGCCATCTTAATACTCTGCTGATAACTATTGTTGTAGGCGAACTCAACCAAATGCAATTGCTCTTCCCAACCGCCCTTAAAATCCAAGACACAAGCTCTTAGCATATCCTCTAGAGTCTGTATCGTCCTTTCGGATCGACCATCTGTCCACGGATGATAGGTTGTACTGAATCGCAGCTTCGTTCCCAAAGCGGTTTGCAGACTCTTCCAAAATGTGGCGATGAACTTGGGATCACGATCTGAAGTGATCGCCACCGGCACTCCATGCGGTCTCACAATGTGCCTCACATACGCTTACGCATATCTGTCCAAGGCAAAATCTTTTCTCACTAGAATGAAGCGCGCCGACTTCGTCAATCTATCTACCACAACCCGGATTGAATCATGCCCTCTCTGACTTCTTGGCAATCCCATCACGAAGTCCATTGTGATATGCTCCCATTTCCACTCCGGAATCTCCAAAGGCTGCAGCAGTCCTCCAGGCTTACAATGCTGCGCCTTGACCTACCGACAGGTCAAACACTTAGCCACATGCTTGGCTATATCCGCCTTCATTCCATTCCACCGGTAGTGTTGCTTCCGATTCTAATACATCTTCGTACTTCCAGGATGGATACTATAACCGCTACGATGTGCCTCCGATAAGATATCCTCCCTTAAACCTTCATCGACCGGCACAACTAGTCGTCCTCTAAACTTTAGTATCCCATCCTCGACCACTTGAAAATCGACCCTTCGCTTAGCTGCGTCTTCTTGAAGGATCTTCCGAACAGTAGGGTCCGTCGACCGTAGGGTCTTTATTCTAGTCTGCACTTCTGGCTCAATTCTCAATGTAGCCACCGGACTCGACAGACGACTCATCTCCAACTTAAAATCCGAGTCTCTTACTTGCTCAAGCAGACGCCATTCACTCACACATAATTGAGCAATCGCTGATTTTCTACTCGGGGCATCTGCAACCTTATTCGCCTTGCCTGGATGATACAGTATCTCGCAATCATAATCCTTGAGCAGCTCTATCCATCGACGCTGCCTCATGTTCAACTCTTTACGAGAGAACAGGTACTTCAGGCTCTGATGATTGGTATACACCTGAAAACTTTCTCCGATCAGATAATGCCTCCAAATCTTCAAGGCGAACACGACCGCAGCCAACTCCAGGTCGTGCGTCGAATAGTTCAACTCGTGGGGTCTTAACTGGCGAGATGCATATGCTACAACCCTTCCATGTTGCATTAGCACGCAACCTAGACCTTTGAGAGACGCGTCACTATAGATCTCAAATCCTCCAGGACCGGACGGAATAGTCAACACCGGAGCCGTAGTCGACTTATGCTTAAGCTCTTGAAAACTATGCTCGCACTGGTCTGTCCATTCATACTTCACATCCTTCTTCAACAGCTTAGTCATAGGCGAGGCTATAGCTGAAAACTTTTCCACGAATCGTCTATAGTAGCCAGCCAATCCCAAGAAGCTTCTAATCTCGGTCACTATCGTCGGTCTTGGCAAGTCTATGATTGCCTCAATCTTGGATGGATCCACTTCAATTCTCTCGCTTGAAACCACATGGCCTAAGAACGCCACATGAGCCAACCAAAACTCACACTTACCGAGCTTGGCAAAAAGGCGATGCACTCTCGTAGTCTCCAACACTATCCTCGGGTGTTGTTCATGGTCTTTAGAACTCTTCGAGTACACCAGGATATCATCTATAAACACAATGACGAATCTATCCAAGAATTCCTTAAAAACTCTATTCATCAGGTCCATAAAAGCGGTAGGAGCATTCGTCGACCAAACGGCATCACTTGTGAACTCATAGTGTCCATAATGCGTCCCGAATGCCGTCTTCGGTATATCTTCTTTCCTAATCCTCAACCGATGGTATCCCGTCCGTAGATCAATCTTAGAAAACACCGATGCTCCCCGCAACTAATCAAATAGATCATCAATTCTAGGCGGTGGGTACTTATTCTTGATCGTCACTTGATTCAACCGCCTGTAGTCTATACACAACCTCATAGACCCGTCCTTCTTCTTGATGAACAACACGGGTGCTCCCCATGGCGATGCAGTTGGGCGGATAAACCCTTTATCCAACAATTCTTGCATCTGCACCTTAAGTTCCTTCAGCTCTGACAATGCCATCCTATACGGCACCTTAGAGATTGGCTCCATCCTTAGAGTTAACTCTATCACAAACTCTATTTCCCTTTCCGGCGGCAATCTAGGCAATTCTTTAGGAAAAACGTCCGGAAACTCACATACTACGCTAATATCCTCCAACTTAGTTTCCCCAATAGACATATCCACTACCGCAGCCAAATAACCTTGGCAACCACTCTCCAACAACCGAGTCGCCTCTAGCGATGAAATTACTACGATCGAGGTTCCTCCTCGATTTCCCACAAATTCAAAACTGGCCCCATCCAACGGCCTAAATTGAATCGCCTTACGATAGCAATCCATCGTGGCCCTTTGCTTCGTTAACCAATCCATTCCCACGATCGGATCAAAATCGTACATCTCCCGTACAACCAGATCTATCTCACTCTCGTGACCATCAACTACTAATCTACAACCAGGACAGCCTACTGCAGCTATTACGCTATCCTTTAAAGGTGTAGATACCTTAACAACCACATCTAATGGTACCACAATCAATCCGGATAATCTAACAAATTGATCCGCAACAAAAGAATGCGTAGCACCGGGGTCAAACAAAGCATAAGCTACGCTATTCTGTAGAAGGACCGTACCTGTGACGGTCGGCGAATCCTTCGCCTCATCTCGGGTGATTGCAAACACTCGTCCTTGCGCCCGAGGTCGGTTACGGTGATTTGGTGGCGCGATCCTTCCAACTTGGCCCCCGAGTGGCCTAGCTTGTTGCCTCTACGGGCAATCTCTCACCAGATGGCCTCGCATGCCACATCCAAAACAAACTCCACGCATTCCACACGGACCAAATCCATGCCTTTGATTGTACAAGCGGCAGACATCATCTCTGCGAGGCATTGGCTTACTAATCGCTCCTCGGCGATTGGGCGGAACATTGAATCTATTACCTTGCATCGGCCTCTTCCCTTGCCGAATATCTCTTCTATTCGAGGGCGCGAACCGCGATCCGGATGCGGCAACCCTTTCTATCAGATCCTGTTCAACCATCCGAGCTCTCTCATAAAGATCATTGTAGTCCTTCGGGTTGAATGGTATCAGCACACTCCCGATCTCGGGCTTCAGCCCATCTCTGAACCTTCTGGCCCTATCCACGGGGTCTTCAACCAATCTCGGAGCATACTTGGACAGTTACGCAAATCTGGCCTCATACCGATCCACTGTCATCCGGTTCCGACGTAGGCGAAAGAACTCTGCCATCTTCTGTTCTCTCGCGGTGTCGAAAAAGTACTTTCCATAAAAAGCTCCCACGAGGGCATCCCACGTCGGGACTGTACCCTCGGGAAACGCTCTGTCCTTGGTAGCTCTCCACCATGTACTTGCGTTCCCTTGCAACCGGTACACGGCTAGGGTGACCTTGTCCTCATTAGTACACCTCAATAAGTCAAAAGCTTTCTCTAGCTCCTCAATCCACGAAGTGGCAGCTTCGGGATCTCCACTCCTAGAGAACTTGGGCGGCTTCAGCTTAAGAAATTGCTCCACCAACCTTTGAGCCAGGTACCCATCATTTGCAGCTCCAACCGGTTGATTCACAGGTTGGGCTCCAGCAGCGGCGGCGGCAGCGGCATTCTGATTCCTCACTTGCTGCCCCATCAAGTCTCCAATAGCTCCCAGAGCTTGTAGAATTCCAGCCATAGTTGGCTCTTGTCCAACCGGCTCAGCAGCGTGCGGCGCTCTTTCTTCCTCCAGAATCTCCCCTATCGGCCTAACGGGCCTAGTTCGAGGTCCTCGGGGTACTCTTCTACCACGCTCGCTCATTTTACAGGCAAATTACGGAGTCCCGCATACCCCATAGCAAGCGCGGTCAGAAGGCGACCCCACAACTTAAAGCTCAGAAATCAACAATCACATGCATGACGAATATTAGCCCACTAACTATCCCAATTTCAATCGCTCCTTATCACTCCGGGCCAATGACCGGATGGATCAGGCTGACCTTGCTCTGATACCACCTTGGGCGGGGATGTCACGCCCCGACTCTCGAGCTTGCGACATCCCTACCTTACTCGCCTCGGGTCAAGAATGATAGCGTTCCGGGTAGGCTATCGACCTATGAATTTACAGCGCATGCGGAACGTGCAAATCTCCCCGACAACAATATCAGCGGGGATAGAATAGTAGGAAAATCCACATAGTCAATTCATCAAAAACAATTTCATTAAACATCAAAAGTAGACGAATCTTAACCCTATTGAGCTACAGAAAAAACACAACCCCATACTTCGGGGCGGCTCACTAAGACCTCAAAAAGACACGGGGTCGGGTAAGGTAAGGTTAAACCTTCGTCTACTCCCAAAAATCCTACCACAATCCTCTCGGTTCAACGTCCACGGCTTCCGTCACTACCCGAAAAATTGTTAACCACGACGGGGTGAGAAATTAATCTCGGTGAGCCAATGCCTAAGCCCGGTTAGGACGTTGATTCGCTCAGACACCCTAAAAGGCAATCACATCGGCCGAGAATAGATATTTCAATCACAGGCAACTTACCCTCCAAGCCACACGTAATGCAATGCGGACTCGACTCAACAATCAATCAACCAAATCAATTCACCACTGCAAAGCATCACATCACTTGCATGCACAGGACACCACACGCAGTCCATTTATTATCAGATCCGACCCGTAGGTCCAAGACACTAGTCGGTTGGTGCTCTCTGGCGAGACCAGGCATCGTCCCTTACTTCGGCGACGGCGTCGATAGTCCATGTGACTCCGCTCGACCAACCGTAAGACAATGATTGTCGACACGGCATGGAGCTAACAGTAATCCTTAAAAGGCCTCGGCCCATCACAAGCTGCGACCGGCAAACGTACTGACCGAAGACAATGACCGACGCGCATCCAAAGAACCGTAAGACAATGATTGCCGGGACCGAACGACCGTGAAGACAATGATCGTCGGAATTATCCCATTATGTGACCACTCGGGCACTTCGACAACCAGCCGATTCTTTTCTTGGATTTAGGTCGAATGCTCACACTCGCATGTTCAAATACTTGGCCCAAGGCCGTTTTCGTGCAAAAATATGCAATTTTATCTCATACGTGGTCACATGAATGCGCAATTTAAATCGACCGACATACCAGACAATTTGGGGCGATTATCCTCTAATCGGACCCCTATGGCAATTAACAGCCAACCGGCACTCCACGGCCAACAATTTAATAATTCAATTAATCAATTGCAGCCAGTCAATTATTAATCCCAATTTCAATTCCCATTGCGCACTCGTCTCTGACCTATCGCTCGCTCGCGATCAATCAATACAGTCAATCAAATCGATCAATTCTAATCTAATCGGGCATAAAATCCTAACTAATTAGACTAACTTAACCAATTAGGGCCATTGAACCTAAACCAAGTTTCTAACCTATACCGGCCCTAATCGAGCTACCTAAACACCTAATAATCGAGTTAATCTAGTCCGAACGCAATTAGCGTCCTAACCAAGAGTTAGGGGCTAACTCACAATTTTTAATTGCTCGGGCGGTCTCAACTCGAGCGGCGGCGATGCGAACTCGGCCTGGTCCGATGGCGGCGACGAAACACGGCTTGATCCACTTAACTCCGGGCTTCTAATTTGGTCAAAGGCGGGCCAAAGACCTGGCGACACTTCGGGAAGGTGGCATGGGGCTCGAGGGTGGCGGCCGGAGCTGGCCGGAACAGTGGCCGGCCGGCGTGAACGGTGCTCGGCCGGAGCAGGGGCAGCAGCAAAACAGGCGTTCGGGGCTGTTTTGGGGGTTTCGGGCTGTGGAAAGCTTGGGGGAAAGTTGGCCAAGGTTGGGGGGTGTCCGGGGAAGCTGTGGGTGGCGGCGACGGCGCCGGTGGATGGCCGGAGGCGGCCGAACCACGGCTGGACAGAATCGGCGCTGAAACAGGGAATTTCCGGGCAAACGGGGAGGGCGAAATCGGGCTCAATCCGAGCTCTACGGGCGGCGATCGGCTCCCAACGACTTCGTGGAGCCGAGAGAGGTTGAGGGTGACCGTTTAGGGTGGTCGGCGGGCGGTGGGTCACGGCGGAGGAGGCCGAACAGCGGCGCGAACCGGCGACGCGAAACAGGGGATGTTGGGCGTCGGGTCCGTTCGGGGCTAAATCAGGACGGCGTGGGCGGCACACGGCGGTGGGGTGGTGTCTAGGGGTCGAGGGGGAAGTGAAGTGGTGGTGGGTGGTGGTCGGAAGGGCTTGGGGGCGGCCGAGTAGCCCAAAACCAAAGCTGGAACCGAAACGGAGCGAGGGGGTCGCGGGGGCTGTCTCGACTCCGGCGGCGGCGAACGGCGGTCGGGGAGGTGGCGTCGAGTTGGTGGCAAGGCGGTGAGGCGGCGGTGGTGTCGATCGGGGCTGGGGTCACGTAAAAACGGCCGGAATGGAAGAGGATGGGTGTTCGGTGAGGGTGTCCTTCGCGCGAGCAACGGAGGAAGAAGAAGAACAGCGAGAGAGAGAGAGAGAAAGAGTCACGTGGGCAGCTGGAGAATAATTGACCGGATTTGACTGAGTGGGGCCCACAGGTTACTCAAAATTAATGATTTTTGTCCCTTCTGCATAATATCCGAGGGTGGTTCCGTAATTTGACAAATCGGGACCGATCGGATTTTTGGCTCAACCGATTGGGGATAAAATTAGGAATTTCACGGGCTAGGTTCGGTCCGGAAAATTTTAGGCGCGAGGATTAAAAATCCTAAGTCGCGGCGACCACGGTTTCGAGACCCAATCGAAACCGAACAAAATTTCGGAATTAGTCCAAATTCGTCACTTTCTACCTTTCGATCCAAAAATTTGCGCCGACTAAAATTCAATTATCTACCTTTTTATTGAATTCGGGCAAATTTAAAAAGTCGAAATTTCCCGGGCGTCACACGAGCCACGAAGCTCGCCGAGGCCGTGGCCACTCAGCATGATGACGAAGCAGAGAAAGGAAACAGACAGAGCTCTGTTTTTGTTCACTATTCTCTAGTGGGATGGCCGGAGCGTCAATCAAGCTTGTGAGCTTTTAGGTGAATAGTGCCATATGGCACGGCCGTCGTCGTCCCTCTCTCTCCTCCCTTGCTTGTCCCCATCTCTGTTTGCTCGCGTGCTCTGCTCCGTCATCATGTGATCAAGGTGACCATGGCGATCGCGAGCAAGCGGCACGGAGCTCGTTTCGTGCTCACTACGATCGGGAGCATGGAGCATGCGCGGCCCGCTAGAGGCTTAGAGCTTGAGCGGCCGTGGCCGCCTCTCTCGCTCTCTTATGCTTGCTTGTTTCGCTGAAAGTGAGATTTTCCGACAATATTTTCGAGAGAATGGAAAATGACAAATTTTTCACTGTTTGACTAAAACTTAAAAATGAATTAGTAAAATATTTTTCGCCCTTTGGTATTGAAAATCTAATTTAATTGTCTAGGGGAAATTTATCAAAAAAATTGAATTATTTATTATTTTCTTCTCTATTTTCCTTTTTCTCTCTTCCTCGGTTGATCGCTGGCCACGACGGTAGCTTGCCAGAAGTGAGGGACAAGCATGCCCAAGACCGACGACCTCATCCCTCATCTGTTGGCTCGTAAGCTGCGGTCGCTCTTCGTGTTTGATCATACTATTTTTGGTGTCGCTCGCTCTCATCACAACTTAGTTGTGAATCTCGAGCTTTGTCATAAGCTCACGGCATCCAAATTTGAATTCTTGGAGGTTTTTTCCTTTTGCTTTACAAACTTGGAGCTAAAAGCTTTTGAATTCGTCCTAATTTGAGTGAAATCGGCGGGTCGTCGAGGCAAATTTGAGTACGGGGACGTGATTTTGGCTTTTGCAGTCGGGTTGTAAAATATGAGCTAGAGATTGATGGGACAAGGCGGGGTTGCTAAGTCTTCTTCAAAGAAGCAGCAATCGGACGCAGCCATGGGGACCGGGGGAGAGTAACACGAGAAAGAGAAGGGGAGTGGCAATATTTTCCTCTTTGAATGTGTTTTTTCATTGATTGAAAATGTTTTTCTTGACTACTTTGTTTTTGTGAATTAAACGCCAAAAGTTCAAAAAAAGATTTTCCTAAAAGTTATTTTTTGTTATATAAATGGACCTAGTTTTGTGTTTTTGCAATTCTTTTTCTCTTTGTTTGACCCAAAAAATTTCTTTTTTCTCTTTCTCTCTTAGTTTTTCTTTCCCTTATAATTTATGTTGTCCGATGTGGCAATACCATCTCCTTGAATAACTAATGGCGACTTGGACGACCGCGATAGATTTGAGAATCAAGTGAAAGTTGAGGATATATTTCGTGAAAAAAAAAATTAGAGATAGATTTGAGATTATAACTAAAGTTTTGAATTTCTTAGGGAATGAAGCCAGATCGAGGATGTGGCGTTTAATCCGATAAGATAACTCTACACGACACTTGGGCAAGTAATGATTTTCTATAGAGAATTCTCGATTTATGGAAATAGAGTAATGGAGGCTATATTTGATTAAACAATAACTTCATATGCCTCCTTACCGCGGACTGGATTGATGTTTGGAATTTTCTGTTTGAAGTAACTAATTTGTGCCTTTTCAGGAAATAAATATTACATAGTTTTATCATTTGTCGACAATAACATTATCAATCTCGGTAAGGTTCTTTTATGAGAAGGTCGCCTCAGGAAGTAACAAAGGCAAATCGCACAAACCACCAACAACCACCTCCTCCGCCTCCTTCTCCTCCTCCTTTAGTGACCCCCGGGATGCTACCGTACTTGGCTTGCAGTAGCCGTTGGCCGAGAGAAAATGGATGTGCCGAGCTAGATGTCGCAAAGATCTTCTACCGAGCATGCTAATTCTAAGATCAGAGACTTCGACATTTTGACTTTTTTCCTGTTAAGACTGTTCATGGAGTCGCTAAAACTACCATATCGGCCTACATTTTGCTTGCTTTCTTGAATAAGGGAATGCTTCCCCAGTCCTTCTTATAAAGCACGGGTTATTCAAACGTGTGTGGGTAGAATGTTCCTCATGGTTTCATCAGAAGGCACGTCCGGAAAATGAAGGAAGTCACAACTCTTACGCATTCAGACAGAACATGGCCGGTGAAGCTTAGGAGCTATCCAAATGCAGCGGCATTCTCTTCTGGTTGGATGGCATTTGTGAGAGGAACTCGCTTGCGTGTAGGAAATGTCTGCGTGTTCGAGCTAATTGATAGAGATGACATTGTATTCAGAGTCTACGTTATCAGCAGTAAAGAAATATTCAATGCAATAATGTCTCTTAAAGTTCTCATTTTAACGCCAGGCAGGAACAAATGGTCTAGATGCAGAATGAACCATTCTGAGCCGGTATTTCGCGGTCCTACTCTTCCGAGGCCTCTCAGGACTACTGAGTTAGCCAGCGAATTTGATTTGGAGCATCCCTTCTTCAAAATGGTGATACAACGGTCTCATTTTAGGACATTGGTATAATCTCGAGCCTAATCCATCACTGCCATATCTCAAGTTTGATTACGATCTCTATCTAATCTTTCCTCTGTGTTTTCCTTGGTTGATTTGGTTTGTATTGGGAATCATATGACAATAGTTAGTTTCCTTGGAGTAAGCACGGGGCATTCCAGTGGTGGAGTAATGCGGAATCAGGAAAAAAGGAAGAAAAAACAGAAGTAAAGGCTGTAAAAATGTCGGGACTATCCATTCACTTGGATTTCCTTGACAAGCTGCTCCATCACTTTCCACATGAAAGGATGGACGGTCACTTGAATTGAGTACTAACCTAAAATGGCAATTAATGTTCTGTAATTTGTTTGAAAATGCTTTACATTGCGGGTTAAGATCGATGGCTTTCATGAGCCTCTTAAGACTGTTGGCTAAAGCTCCTGAAACTCGCTAATATGGCCTTGTGTGCTTTTTTTGTCCAAGAGTGCATGCTTAAATTATTGTCCTTCGTTCAGCATACATAGCATTCGCTGGTTATTCAAACGTTTACTCATGTGCAGCGTGTTCCCGGCAAATTCGTCCGGCAACATATTGAAGAAAACAAGAAAACGGCAACTCTTACGTATTCAGATAGATCGTGGGCAGTGAATCTCTCAAGATATAAGCGGGACGCCCGAGTGTTGTTCTCTGCTGGGTGGCCTGTGTTTGCAAGAGAAGCTCATTTGCGTGTAGGAAATGCCTGCGTTTTTGAGCTTATTGACAGGGATGATGTTGTGTTCAAAGTCTCCATCTTAAATAATGGTGACGAGCACGAGATTCACGTCGATTGAGGCGATCGTGGGTCTGTGGTACTCTAGGCGGTGTTCGCAGCATCGATGTGAATCCAGGATTCCTAATAATGCCTCCTTTATTCAGCAGTGGCGAATCAATAAAAAGAAAACTCTTTTCTGTTCATGATTTCGTGCTAGCTTCGATTCTATACTTCCATTTTGGCGAGAGTTTCGCAGATTTGGTGCGTCTTTAAGGGTTCTGGTTGCTCGACTCACCTGAAGTGTTCATATGGATTCTCCTAACATCTTATTGTTATGTCTTAAGTGCCAAAGCTTTTTGTAAGAATAAAACAGTACACAGAAAGCAGTCCATTCGTTTGGCTTTTGCATTCCTCGCCTTTTGGCCTATCAACATTATGTTTTGTTTATACTGTTTTATGGCCAAATGAAAACAAAATTAAAAGAGCATTTAGAGAAATTTGCATGGGTAAGGCTTGATTGTACAGTGTTCCAATTCAGGTTATACATGAATGAACCGTTTGAGAAATCAATGCTGTGAACTTAAGAACTGATTTTTAGGTGGTAAACACTCTTTATCTCTATACAAACATAGGATCGCGACCATAATGGGTGAGTCCTAACCATATAGTTGGCAGGATCTCTAATTGCTATCAACTATTTCGTCTACTGAATGAATTAGGTGACCCTTTTGTATGTTAATTGATTGTTTCAAGACAACTCTAATTAGGGATGATTGGTTCCCAATCAAGTCCGATCCGATCCGATTCCGGATGGTCTAATCATTGGACCGGTCGCCTTTTCTTTTCTTTTCTTTTTTTTGTAATTCATTGTTAAATTTTTCTCGCTAACTTCATATTCACCGAACAACCTTTCGTTAATTATATTGCATTGTCGCTAAGCTTGAAAGTTATATTAACCATCTTAGATTAGGTTTAGATTTATATTTAGGAAAAAATTTTAAAGAAAAAATATTATTCAGATCGGTTCGATTCCTCCCTAAAACTGGGAACCAAACCAAATAGACTAATCCGATCCGGTCCCGGCGGTTCTCGATTTGATTAGTCTATTATGCTCGACCCTAACTCTAATTAAAGTTATCTAACGAGCTTAATATCATCAACCTGTAAACTTTTAATTTCCAACCCCGGGGCTATCAAGCGGGTTGACAAGTCAAAAGTTTGGATATGACGTGTTCTTGATTTTTTTTTTATTATTGTTTGAATCACTATCGGGGTATGTGGTTTCTTAAGGAATGTTTTTTTTATGTTGATTATGTGCTGTTTAGGCACTGGTCCGGGCCGCACTGGGCCCAAACCGAGCTGGCCCATCTGCCATCCCTACTTTACTGGTTATGTCCTTAGTGTAGTCCATTTCGAAGTCTGGATATGATCCGGCCGAAACAAATAGACCTAATCGCCGGAACTCATTCCCGAAACAAGCACTAACTCAACATAAATTTGGAGATACTACACTTGCAAATCGAAAATAATCGACCTAATGCTAAAAGAATTTGTTAACGTAGATGCAGCAAAAACCACTTAACATCGTTTGTGCACGATAACGATAAGGGTGGCAATGGGACCACCACCACCACCGGATTCCAAACTATGACTTATTATGGGTGCCACATAGACATGGCCGGTTCCGATTCCACAAAAGGGTGGAACCGGCGATTTCGGGCCGGTTCCGGTTCCGTTTCCGTTTTTTTATTTTAATTTTTAAAATAATAAATAATAAAATAAACATAATAAATTATAAATTATAATCAAATTGTACATTGTAATAAAATTTGGAGAAAAAAAAGAGAGAGGAGGAATTGGCTTGAACTTTATGAATTATCATTAAGCGCCTACATATCCTTTTGGGATAGAAGAATCAAAGCCCATGTAGTTTTTTTACCTTTGATAACCCCAACTTACCTCATCGTCAATCGTCGCTACCCGTTGTAGTACCATTGGCGGTGGTATCTCCACAATCCTTACTAAAAAATTATTGTTCTCGATCCAGCTCTTGGTGTCGAAATCCAACCTTCGTCTAATCATTGACACAAGCTTGAGCTTTCACAGACTCCCGACTTAATCTTGAACGGCAAGAGTCCAAAACTAATCTTCCAGCGCTAAATGCTTATTCAATTGTAACTGTTGAAGAATGCATTGCTAATATCTGGCGAGCGATGAAAACGAGAACTGGGTAATCGATTGAGTGACTCTTCCACCACTCTATGATTTAGAAATCTGCACTATGTTCGGCATCACGAAACTCAAATTGTATGGTTAAATATTTTTCTAATTCAGAAATACTACCCGTTGCCCCCCTTCTTCTTTTTTTGTCTACTCTTGAGCATATTATACCCTCTACAAAGTGAACTACCAGCTTCGCTTCGTGAGGCAATGGATTGTAAAGATCCACAATAACTTAAACCATATCTAGTACAAAATTCTCCGTATAATACTACTATAAATTCTTTAACATCTCCTTGTATATTTGAAGGCTTAAGTACACCCCAAGTGCCATAAGTTGTGTACGGCGCTCACTTTAGTGCCAAAACTTTCAAATCGATCACTTTAGTGCTAAGTTTTTGTAACTTCGATCACTTGAGTGCCAAAACTTTCAAAACGATCACTTTAGTGCTAAGTTTTTGTAACTTCAATCACTTAAGTGCCAACTTCTTTTAAAAACGATCACTTTAGTGTCAAATTCACCGAGCCACGTCAACTCAAATATTAATAAAAAAATACTGCGTGTCGAATTTTTGGCAAGCCACGTTAGCTCTGACACTAAAGTGATCATTTTTAAAAGAAGTTGGCACTTAAGTGATCGAAGTTACAAAAACTTAGCACTAAAGTGATTGATTTGAAAGTTTTGGCACTAAAGTGAGCGCCGTATACAACTTATGGCACTTGGGGTGTACTTAAGCCTATATTTGAAATATCTATTGCATCTTCCAAATGTAAACAATCATAATAATGCACATTCGGATAATCTAGTAAACGGACTAATTTAATACGTGGATAAAAAACAATACAAACTAAATAGACAAGAAAATTTTTAAAATAATAATGTAACTATTTTTCTCGCATTACTATATAGTCCAAGCTAATTCAGTATCTTTTTCATATTCACTAAAAACACCACCAATATTAACACACTTTATTAAAAATAAATACGTAGTAGGATAATAAATACTAGATAAAGTATTAGTAGCATCATTAAAATTTTTCAAAAAATCTAATTTTTTTTTGCAAACGTTTCAATGTTGCGGAAGTAAAGTAATTTCGGGAATATTTTATGAAATAAACATACACAATAAATTTTTGTAATCAAAAGTTTGATGAAGCAACTCGTAGATAGAATTCTAACTAGTTGGAATATCTTTTGGAAACTTTTTTGCCCTTATCCCATGTTGTTTACAAAATTTTCCCAATGCTTTCATAAAATGGGCACAACACCATAAAAATTTAATTGCACCCTTTATTGGGGTGAGAGAAGTCTCAAGAGTTCGTAAACCATCTTGTACACATAAATTTAAAACATGGCAATCACATTTAATGTGAAAAAATTGTCTGCCAAAAGTGAGCTTGCAAATATTTTTTAATTCGGAAATGGAAGCGATATTTATGGCGGCATTATCAAAACCAATTGAAAATACTTTATTTATCAAATTATATTATTCTAAAACTTGCCTAATTATTCTATAAATATTATGAGCCAAATTTTTTCATCAAAAACTCGAAATGCAATAAGTCTTTTTTGAATGGTCCAATCGTCACTATCCAATGATACGTGACACCCATATAAGAATGAATTTTCCAAGGATCACTCCAAATATCGCTACCTAAATGCATACGTCCATTGAATTCCGCAAAAGATTTTGCTATAGATTTTTTTTATTTTTTTTATAAAAATACAAAAGTTCGCGTTTAAGAGTACTTTTTAGAATAGTTGGTGCTTGCGGAACCAACGCAGTATTTATCAAATATTTCAAATTAAAATTTTCACTAGTAGTAAACGGAGCATAATCAAGGGCAACATATTTATTTAATGTTTGTTTATAAAGTGCATCAGTGTAATAGAATAAAGGATGAGTATTAAAATTGGCGTATCTAGAAATTTGTTGTTGCAAAGTGTCGATCCCCGCTTGCGTTAGATTTTTTTCGTCATATGTCGATGGAATGTTCCGTAGCCGTCTCCTTTCGTAAATTTGTATGTTTGCAAACAATATTTACAATTTATATTATACTTACATTCGCTTTCATCATATACCTTGTCGAAGTGCAGCCACAAGTCGAATGTACTCTCTCGGCCCTTCCGTTTTGGCTCATTTGCCGTCGACGTTTCTTCGACACTAGTAGGAGGATGAAGACTTTCTTGTGTTGGGACGTGCTCGACATTCGGAAAGGGAATAACATTGATATTATCATCGTCGTCTTCCCGACATGCATACTCACGAGGATCATATCTAGGAATAGGATACTCGGAATCTCCCATCGCCATCTTAGCCTTTCCAATATTTCTGCTTCCACTTGCCATTTTTGAGAGAATTGATCGGAAATCCGATTGAGAAAATTGAGGCGGGATTAAGATAATTGAGCGAATTGAGAGAATTTGAGAGAATTTTTTAGAGGATTTGTGAGAAAAATGAAAGGGGGATGATAGATATTTATAGAGAAGGGGAGAGTTATTTAACTTAAAAAAAATCAATTTTTTTGGGTACTACGACGGCTCTTTGGGCGGTTGCATTGCAACGACCCAAAGAGCCGTTTGTTGTTGGAGGGGGGGGGAGGGCCCAATGGCTTTTTCCCCACCGGGCCCCACCCCCACCTTTTTTTTAAATTAAATGGGTCGAAATAGGCGGTTTTAGACCAATTCTTGGTTGGAACCGTGGGTCCGGTCAACGGGCCGGTTTTGGGCCGGACAACGGGCCGGTTCCGGGCCTACGGTTCCATTTGGCCATGTTTAGTACCACATATACACTTACTTGGTGCTTTATCAATCTCAACCATGATTAATGAATTGGTATGGGAGTTCTCGGTGTGTGATTATCATTGAATCTAGTGATCTCTTGTCGAAATTTTATGGTGGCAGATCCGTTCTTGGAGGATAAGAGTGTGCTTCTAGTTGTAGAATATGCCTTGTTATTTGCTTTCCGGTATTTGCCTTTTTTTTTTTCCTGTAGCTATTTGAGAGCTTGAAAGCATTTTATGTACCTCTCGAGCATTATCCCGATTAATGAATGGAATCTTTCTTTGGACCCAAAAAAAAAAAAGCCTCAACCGTCGTTAAATAAAATTGGAAACACCACATTAAATTTTGATCACAATATAATTTAGTTCATCCTCACACATGAGTAAATTCAGAAAAAGTGTACAAAAGGTCTTAAACCTTTTGAATTGGATGTCAATTGTCTAAAACCTTTCAATTGTGCCAATTTAATCATAAATCTTTTACATTTGTATCAATTTAGTTTATTCGACCAATTTTAGTCGGAGATAAAGACATTTTCCGTCCTACATGGCGTGATCGGGGTTGACGTGGATACCATTTAGTAATGTTTTTCAATTATTTTTTTCTTTTTGTTCTTTCTTTTTTCTGGTTGAGGGCCCAAATGCCTTCGCCGACTGTCGGGCGAGGACCGACAAGCCCTTACCGGCCGTTAACAAGGCCACCATGCCCATGGCAAATAATTAAACAAATTACTTTGTTAAAAAACTTATTAAAAAATTCCCACATTAGTGCCGGTCACCACATAGACGGACAACGTCCACGTCAAAACCACAAACATACTTTGAACAACACTATTCAACAATTCGGTTTGAGACGAGTTATTTTCTCGGACTTGTAGCTTTAATTTCTTTATAATAGAAATTATTCCAAAAAGTCTATTGAGAAAACGTGGAAAGTATCTCTCAAACTCGATGCTTCTCAACGTTCGAGGCAATTTTGGAAACACCCCCCAAAAAAAAAAAAAAAAAAGAAAAAGAAAAAGAAAAAACAAAGGTTCAAGGCAATTCGACCTGAACCGTAGAACTAGCAATGTGTAATAACTGTTGGGATTAGCGGTATCACCTAGAGGGGGTTGAATAGGTGATTTCAAAATGCTTTAAAAATGCAGAGTTTTAAACAAATAAGCTCAGAGTCTAGTTTAGAGTTTGATTGAGAGCAAAATCTGAGATGTCTTCAGAAACAGTAGCATGCACAATTCAACTATCAAATGAAAATGACGAGCAGTTCAAGGGATAGAGAATGTACACAGAGAGCTTATGTGATTCGGCTTTATTCAAGCCTACCTCTACTTCTTCATGTTAATAGCCAATCGGCTGGATTTCATTATTAAATAGCTCGGAGGTTACAACTCGATGATGATTCTCAAGACAATGGACTTCCCGTCTATCACTCACACACTTAAATGAAATTCCGTAAGTATTACAGTATTTGGATCAAGAGTATAGGAAGGATGTGAAGCTCTCTTGAACTTTGAAATTTAAGATTCTAGACTCTCGTGATCTCTTCGGTCTTGAGATATCCCTTTATACTCTTTCACCTTCAAACTAGCCGTTGCAAAGTCTCCAAAAGATAACTCTCCAAACTTTCCGTTTGGAGAAGATTGTATACAAAGGATTTCATAGCCGTGGAGAATATTAAAAGAAAGAATCCCGTATTTGATTAGATCGCCCCTATAATTGTGATTAGGGTTTCCTAAGATGGAGTTCTTCGCATGGTAAGCCATCCTCGTCTTCCTTAATCCAAGCCCTTGAATGATCTTCGTGATTGATAATCTTCAAGAACGAATCCAGCTTGATTTGCTAGTTAATGTGATAATATAATATCTCAATTATATCTTCTCGAATGTATGTCATAATAGTCTGATCGTTACTTCTGAAATACTCCCTCAGAGCTTGAGCTTTGTGACAACGTTGAGCTCGTACAAACTTCGGATGCAATATGCGGTGCTTCACTTGAGTTTCTATCTTCCGGTTCCTCCTAGCGTATTGGCAATCGTGGCTTTACCTCACTGTTCACCTATCCAAGGTCCTTCCAAACTTTGCAGAACTTCCTTTTCTAGGCTTGTTCACTTTGTACTTAGGTACCTCCGGCTTGTATACATCTCTATGCCCAATGCCTTGTTCACTATTAATAGAGAGCTCACAATCTTCAGACGTTTTATTAAGACAATATTTGCATATGAGCTTATGCATCTTTCACCCAGTTCTACTCAATCAATAAATGCAATCGGTAGCCTTTGATTATTTTATCATCTTCGAAATATCATAAGGGATTTTTCCCGACAATAATAATATCATTTTGTCATTGAAACAATGGCAGGAATTCACGGAGCCTTGCTCCATTGGTTATATTCACCTCATAGTTTTTAAATATACATAGGACTCCCTTTTCACCCAATATTATTCAACTAGAATGCTTCAAAGATAATATGACGGGGTATCAATTATCATTGTCCAAAAACGCAATCACTAATTCAAACTAAGCATGCAATTCAGTTAAATGGTGTACATTCCAAAGGCCACTCAATATGTGCATGAATCCAATTGTACATCAACATGGCACTATCGTTTTCTTAAATCTGCGTTAATTGACATGTAGCTGCAAAATTATGCCACTCCATTTAATTTCAGTCTCCCGCAAGGACATTTTAGTATATCAATGTGTAATATTTGGCCCTCATTTTGACCAGGTCAACCAAGGTGGTGGACCCACCAGTAAAAAAAAAAGAGAAGAAGAAAAAGAGGGCGGTTGGCCACTGTTGACACCCGAATTTTTAGTTAGTTTTCTTTAGTTTTATTTTCCAAAATTCATTAAAAATTCACAAAAAATCAAAAAATTATAAAATCAATATTGGAAGCCTTGGCCGAGCTTAAGGAACCAATTTGGAACAAAAAATAATTTCTCATATTTTTCGCATTTTTTTAATATTTTAGGAAAATAGGAAAATATTAGAAAATGCATAAAAAATACTTTTCGAGGTCACAAAAATACACAAAAATGTCCGATATTTTTATTTTAATTCCCTTTTAATATTGACCTCAAGAAAAATTAAAAATTGAGTTCAATTTTAGGTGTTCCTTCACAACGCCTAAAGTTGAATTTTCATAAAAAATACCAATTGAGTCTTTTTATTTGCAATTTTTGCACATTTAGAGTCTAGACATTCAATTGCAGTCCCTTTGAACTTCAATTTGATTAATTGCACCCTCAATTGCACGAATTGCTCGAATTAGACAAAAATCCCCAAAAGTTTTGCAATTTAGTCCCTAGAATTTTTAACTTCTCAAATTACTTTTGATCTAGGGACTTTCTCTGCAAAATTATACCATCCCTAGGCTTTTGATACATTCTAAAGCGATTGGCATAGGTCTCGCAGTCCAATTTGATCGAATTGACGTCCAATTGAACATTTCCCCAATTTGGGCAAATTGAAATATTTGGGGTTTTCATAAAAATTGAGGTGAAATTTTGGGCAAAACCACCTTTTTAGATAATATTCAGGATCCTAAGCCCAATTTTGAGGTTTAATTGCAAAAATCCCCACTCAATTTCAACTAATCTTGAAAATTCTATGCGATTTACTTTATGAACCGGTTCGGATCGGTCTGACCACCGGTCGGACCGGTCGAACCGGTCCGGGCAGTATTGCCGTCTTCCCCGATTCATACGTGCATTTGCAGATTTTGAAGTTGAGTTTCAACGATCAAATTGAGGATCAATTCAATGCTAATTGGAGCGATTAGTGTGGGGGTTTTGTTTTTCGGGATATGGTGCGTCGATTGGGACCGGCGGCGCGACCAATCGTCGCCGGAGCACGGCGGAGCAGCCGATCAAAGACTCGGAGGCCAAAAGTCAACATTTCACAATCCGCGTCAAATTGATGCTCGTTTTGCGATTAACTGAGGCCTAACGGACGCGAACGGAATCCTAAGCGATTCCGTCGCCGTCCGGCAACCTATTAGCACGTGACTACACGTGAGAATAGGCCCGGCGAAGCTCACCGTGCGCGCCAAGTTTTCAAATCCGGGTATAAAAGGCTAGGATGATTCTAGAACAGGAGGAGGATCATTCGTGCTCGCATACTAACAGAATAGAGAGAGAAAGAGAGAGCGAGTAGTGAGAGAAGGTCTAGAGAGCTTCATTGTAGCTCGCCGGAGCTCGTTCTGCAAGGCGGTCGTCCGGCCAATCCAGGCCATTCCAAGCCGTGAAACCACTTCCAGAAGTTCGTCCGAAGTTCGGGGAAGCTATCGCCACCAATATCGCCGCCTGAAACCGCCCGGATCGGTAAGTTGAGCTCTCAATTTTCTCCTTGTGCATTCATGGCGACTTGACCTCCCGAACTCCATTCTTGTAATTACCTTGTGCCTTTTACTCCTATTACATCTCCGACCTCGTTCGCAACTTACTCTTGCATTGATTCTGTCCAAATCTCCCGAGTCGAGCCTCCAACATCATACGGTCCGGCCGAGCACCGGCTAGGCCATTCTAGCCCTCGCGAGCTCGATCCGAGCTCGAGGTAAGTTTCTTTACCTCCTCTTCTAGCTTCTCTGTGATAGAATTGAACTATTGTGCTCTGTGCTTCGTGATTGAACTCTGCGACTACGAGACTGTGTGTGTTTGATTAGTTGTGATTTCGTGGATAGAATTGTCTGATTTTCAACTATGTTGATCTGAGGGGTGAGAGGAGTTGATCGGCGGTGGTTTCACGTCGATCCGGCGAGATCTCACCGTTAGATCTCGCCGGAGGAACCATGGCCGTCCGTTTGGTGTCGTCGCGAGGAAGAAGAAGAAGGTGACGTGGCGGGTCAGTGGGTCAAACGAGTTGAGTTGTCGACGTGCGATAGGGCCAGCTCGGATCCGAGTCGGCTCGGCCGTTGGTGCGAGCGGGCTGACTCAGATCCGATCCAACGGCTGAGAAAATTAGGTAGGTTTGATTCTCGGCCGTTGGATCTTCGTTTAGTATTTTCGAAAATTTGATATATTAGATAGAAAATAAGAAATGGTAAAACGGCGCCGTTTTAGTTAGTATTAGGCGACGTCGTTTAGGGCATGTAGGGATTGAACGGCTCAGATTGAGCTTAGGTTAGATCGCGACCGTCCAAGATCTTGATGGATGCGGCGTCGTTTTGTCCACGGAACCTAGTGCGTCGTCGTTTAGGTGTGTATAGGTTGAACGGCTCGGATTAGATCCAAGTTCAAATCGCAGCCGTCCGTTTGAGTAATAGATGCGACGCCGTTTTTGAGCACGTAGGCCAGAACGTCGCCGTTTCGTCTAGAGAGGAGTCGACGGCTGAGATTGATCTAAGAGTTGATCTCGGCCGTCCATTTCTTTTATATATTTTTGAATAATAGGAAATTAGTTTAGAAAATCAAAAAGAAAATCAAATAAATAGGATACGACACCGTTTTAGTTGAGTGAGTATTCTGCGAGCGGTCGGACCGGGTTGACCGGTCGTTGACCGGGTTGACCCGGTCCGGTTTATTAGTAAAAAAAATAATAAAAAATAAAAAGAAATTTCCAAAAATCCAAAAAAATTGTAAAAATACTTAGAAAATTCATAAAAATTCCCCGATTTTCATAAAAAATTTCTAAAAATTTCTAGATCGATTCGGGACTCATAAAGTCTGGATCGAAAATTTTGAGACTTCGAGGGTCGATTTATGCCGATCCGGAAAATTCCCAATATTTTTGAAAAATAAATGAAAATTAAAAAAAAAATTAGAAAAATTAGAAAAATTTTGAAAAAATCACAAAAAATGGGAAATGGCCACATTCAATGGCCCGACCCCAATTTTGTGATTTTCGGGTCCCAAATCCCAAAAATGACCATTCTACCCTTCCGGGCCTTCCGCCCCAAATTTTTATCAAATCACCCCGATATCCAATTTTGATTTACGTGTGGGCCGGTAGGGCCATTTTAGATATGTTAAACCTTGATTGGTTGATTTGATTGCTTGTATTGATTTTGATTGCGCATTAATTTTTCCGATTGTGATTGATTAGGATAGAAAATTCCCATCTGCGTGAAAACTTAGAATTGTTAGGGCCTACCTCACCCGATATCACATCTGTATGAAATCTTAGGTTAGAAAAATACTCAACATCGGTAACCGAAAGGGCGTCAATTTGAAATTTGGCGTAACCAAGTCCCCGGACCCAAAAATCTCCGGTTTTCGCGGAACCGAACGGTTTCTCCCGACCGCTCGGTAAGGTTTTCCGATCGTACCTTCCAATAAATCGATCGGTGGCGACTCCAAAATTTCATGTACACATCGCACATGCCACTCGACCACACAAGGTCAATTCCGATATTTGAAAAATTTTTACCCGACATCGCGATTCGAGTAATGGGTCTTGGGAGAGACCCGCGATCCAAAAAAAAAATATATATAAAAGGGGGATCGGCTCGTTAACCCTACTCGCCCCGCCGGGACCGATCCGACCGGCGGAGGGTCGCGACAGACCGGCGACTCAGCTGGGGACTCATTTAAAGGACTTAAGCCGATAAAAATGTTGAGTGTTTTCTAACCCCGTTTTCGGCAGATGCTCTTGAAGGTGAGGTACGTCTAATAACAAAAAGTGTTAAATGTTGATGCAGATGGGAGTTATAAGGGGTGGCGTCTGTGCTAACCATTTTTTATGCAGATATGGAGTTTTGGATTGTTTGTTTATTTATGCAAATTTTGAAGCGGTGTTTTGAATATAAATTGTGGTGCATGTCTTGCATATTTCGAGGATCACGACACTGCACACACAAGCGCCTAAACCCGAGCCGCGAAATCACCTTTTAGGTCGCCATAGATAGGGATCGGTATGTGAAGCTCTTGTGTTTGATTGCACTTGGGTTGACCATATTTGATCCCGCTCGCTATGCAAGATTGATGGTCCTACCCACTTGTTGTTTGATTGCGCTTGTGGGCGGCCCATCGATTTGTATAGCGGGAGCCTTTTTAGGTCCATACCCGAGCCTTTTTGATTTCTTTAGAGTTAAACCTCACCTGTCTCATGCACATGTGAAATGGATGGTTGGTATACTTAAAACCAAAAACCAAAAAAAAAAAAGTAACATCGGTTGGTAAAGCTTTCTACCCTTTTTATTTTGAACTTGTAAATTTAAATTTTGCATATCATACATTTTCACTACATATCATCACAATTTGTAAGATCGTTTAAGTGATCGGGGTTGAAGGTCAAATTTTTCTTTTTAGGATAGATGGCGCCCCAAAGTCGTGTTGATGTACCCGATGTATTCACATGGGAGCGGAGGACCATTCGACGGGAGGACCGAGTACCCGCTACATTCCGAGTTTTCGGATTTGTTCACGGACGAGAGCTCAACGGACGGAACCGCATCCGTAGCGAGAGTTGCGATTATACCCGATGTGGACGATATTTGAAACTCGAGCGCGAGAAAGAAAGAATCTGGAAGTTGTACATGAAATTGGCGAGGAAGCCTCGTGCTACCAAGACGGCCCCAAAACATTCCCCGATCAAGAAGAAGGAAGTCATCACCATATCCTCCGATGACGAAGAAGATGTCAAGCTTCCCGAGATAGTGGAGATTTCATCCGATGAGGATACCGTTCCGATTGTCTAGATTAGTACGACTTTGGGGCATTTTCTAGATTTTATTGTATTTTGAGTCTATTATGTACTTTCATCGACATTTATTGTCCGAACATCTCTAGATACTATCATGTTCTATCTCTTTCGACTTTATCGTGTTAGACTTGTAAGTTTCATGAGTTGTCAATTTGTGAACGACTTTTTACCCCGATTACGCTTAAACGATCCTAATCAAATTACATGCCATCTTTGGGTGAGATTTGGTCCATAATTACCCTATTTGGCTTATTTGGGTCAAGTGGGAGTAGTTGACCCTCATGTTACCAAAAGATGACATGGAATTTGGTTAGCACATTTGCATCACATTACATGCATATGCATATTAAACCGTGGTAATTGACTTTAGGATCATCATTTTTGCATTCTTAGATCATGGGGAATGGAGACATCAAAGTCATCCCAATACCGCGCAAGGAACTCGCTATATGGTGGGATCGCCTCGACATCGTCAACAAAACCTATGTGGAAGGACGTTTGGGACGACTTGTAGATTTGATCAAAGTGGAATACCAACCGGCGCTCATTCAAGCACTAGCCAAGGCATGGGACGCGCAAACAATGACATTCAACTTTCGAGGATTGGAATTGACCCCTACGCTTGAGGAGTATACCGCTATTATCGGGGCCAAATTTGAAGAACGTATAGCTCAACCCCCTTTGGACATGGACTCCATTCGTTCGTTATCGAGTTTCCTTCGCCTTAAAACTTCTGAAATTGAAAAAGTTTACAAGTCCAATTCCAACAAATTCACATTCTCGTTCCTTTTCGATAACTACTCCTCTCTACCCACCGAAACCGGTCATAAATCGGGAAAGGTGTTCATCTTGGCTTTCTTTGCATTCGTTCTATTCCCGACTTCTAGAACTACTTTTGACCCCTCCATAACCCATATAGCCGGACAAGCGTGTTGTCGCTGGGATTATTCGTACATGATCTTAGCCGAGACTTTTCTCTCCCCGAATCGTTCCAAATCTTCAAAAAGGCCGTTTTCCAAGCGTCTAGCGGATTACTCCACTTGTGGTTCACCTCTCATATAAAAACTTTCCAACTCCGAGTGGGGTGTTATGAGATCAATGAGCACGTTCACCCTCTTAGATCCTTCCTTAAGTGTCAATCCCTTGTACCCAAATACTCATTCAAAAAGTGGGTTGAGCTATTGGACAATTTGAAACCCGAGCATATTAGATGGCGTTTGACTTGGCCCAAGATTGTAGAAGCTCGCATTTCGGGTATTGAAGATAACCCTATTCCCTTATTGGGATGTACCGCGACTGTGGCGTATTACCCCATTCGAGTGGTGAGGCAATTTGGAGTTCTACAAGAGATACCACCGGATGTTTGTCCCGGGATCTTCTCATTCGATATGACACGAGGAAAGCTCACTAAGGAAACAAAGGAGTTGTATCGGGCCCGGATTAAGCTTATTCTTCACGCTTTGAAGAATTCCCCACTGCAACAAGTTGAATGGCCGGACTATTTGGACGATGAGATGAACGTTCATAGGGCCTCCAAGGAGTATATCCAGAAGTTTAAGGAGTATCGCCAATCAATGGTAGAGCCATATGTACCCGAGTGCGTATCTCCTCCGATTGAAGAGGTGGAGTCATATGAGCCAGAGTATATAGTACCCTACGTGCCGGGAGTAGAGCCGTACATTCCCGAAGATCCGGAGCGGTGGATGTCGGAGGAAGGAGAAGACCCATACCATTGGGATTTCGATGGATCGAAAGAACAAAAAGAGTGGAAGCGTCCCCGACTTGGATAGATCCATTCCCCCATTTAGATTTTACATATTTGTTATCTTTTTGATACTTTTGAACAATTTGGTTTGTAATGAATACATACTATTTCTTTTACGAGCATTTCATGCATACATATAGAAAAGTCAATTACCACGGGTCAATGTCTCCAATCCTTTAAAATTTTACATACTAATTTGATATTCCGAAAACAGGTGAGTGACAAATACGAGGACTCGTAGCAAAACGTGCAAATTAAGAATGGAACAAGAGGAGCTCGCACCTCGTGTGGGTAATCTGGAGAATCAAATGAATGTGATCGCCACAATGGTGGCGGAGATGAAGGCAATGATGATTGCAAGCCGGGGGAGATACCCCGCCGACCCTAATTCTCAAGCTCCTGCGGGGCCATCCGATGGAGCGAACGCTAATCCGGCGCCCACCGCTAATCCAACTCTGAATCCGGAGAGACAGACTAAGGATCCTCCCATTGTGATTGACACGGAGAAAAAGGAGAAGCAAGCCCTCAAAATGGAAGAGGAAATTAAGAGGCTCGCTAAGGTCGAAGAGTGTTTGGCGAGTCGGGGTTATGAGCTCTCGAGGTTCGACAAGGTTGCGCCATTCGAAAAGATAGAGGTTCTTGCTGATTACAAGGAACCAGACTTTGTGAGGAGATATAACGGGACCGGGTGTCCCAAGGCGCACTTGAAGTATTACTTGCGCCGAATGTCGCAATTCTCCGACAACATCCCACTCTTGGTTAACACCTTCCGGGAGAGCCTATCCAGGGCAGCCCCGGCGTGGTTCATTGAATTGGAGCCGAGAGAGGCTCGCCGATTGGGATAAACGGCGAGACGAGTTCCTTCGGTAATACAAGTTTAACACTTTGACCGCCCTAACTAGAGAGGACCTTTTAAGGACCGTAAAAGGAAAGAGCGAGGCCGTTCTCGCCTACGCCCAGAGATGGGGAGCGTTGGCTGTGCGGGTAAAGCCGCCCGTCCCGGAAGAAGAACTAATAGACCTTTTTCTCAAGGCCCTTCCATTTGAATTTTTCGACAAGTCGAACACTTCGGGTGTCGGACATTTTGCGCACCCGATCAAGGTGGCGGAGCGCCACGAGTGGGCATTAAGAGAAAAGAAGATACCCGAGGCGCCTTTCAAACGCCAATACCCTTTGAGAAGGGATATTAGGGAGCAAACCGGAGAAGTAGCTTTTGTCCCTAATCCGCCAAAGCCCAGAAATTTCTCGCCTTCAATTCCTACCCAAGGAACGTCCTCCTGGACCACTTCCAAACCACCGGAATTCGGAAAAAAGAATCCAGTTGTTTTCACTCCACTACCCCGACCCTTATCCAAATTGTTACCCATGCTTGTTGGAGAATCGCTTAGTTGCTAAAGAGCCACCTAGAGCTCACCCGCCAAGATTTCCGGGTATGATAAGACCCAGGACGTGCGTATACCATATGGGAGAAAGGGGGCATAACGCGGACAACCGTCTCGCTTTGAAGTTCAAGGTGCAAGCATTGATCGATGGAAAAGTTCTAGAGTTTGATAAAGCCGAACCGAATGTGCAGCGGAACCCGCTACACGAGCATCGCGAGGTGAACGCGATTTTGGAGGTGAAGAGGATGAGGTTACGGAATTCATAGCGGATATGGGTAAAATGCGGGATGTCTTGACATTGGCCTCGCAATACCCGGAAGGAGAGAGTATTTCCCGGGAGCAAAAGAGGCTTGCTTGGAAAAATTGATTAGCTTAGGCGTCATAGGAAGAATGGAAAATGTCGCTTTCAAGGGGACCTACGTGGCGGTAGATATGTTTGTCCGAGGAGTTCGCGATGAAACCTACGAGGGAGCTCTTTTGAAAATACCCTCGGGGTATTTGATGACCATCAAAGATGGTCAAGAAATTGAAGAGATAGACGAATATGAAGTCCGTCTGGATAAGGCCCGCCGAGGCGATAGAAGATTTTTGCGGAAAGCCCTAGAGAGGGGCGAAATAGTTGATAACCTGGGGGAAGATAGTGGTGGTTACAACTTTAAAGTGTTATATTCGGCGCCCCCGAGTTTCTTTGTTGATTACGAAGATGTAGTCCCCGATGGGTGGGGTGGAATGGACGACCCCGAAAGTGAAGAATTTGTAGGAACAATCGATGAAGTTAAGGACCAAGCGGCTCCTCGGAATGAACAGGAGAATCGAGAGGTCGATATGCGACTTTCTAATCCGGAGACGCACATGCGTCATTTGACGACTATGGTAGCGAGAATTATCGCAATTGATGGCCGGGAACAACGCCACAAGAATAGAAGAGAATATGCAGATTCGGAGATACGGCGGACCATGGAGACACGGAATCGAAAGATCGCTCTACTGCAAGAGCAAAGAGATGACGTGTCGAGGAAAATGGATGAGTTGAAGGAGCTGATTACGCCACTCACCCAAGCGAGAAATGTCCCGCCTCAAGGCGCGAACCCGAGAGTGACCTTCCGTACGAAGTATAATGGCGCTGGGTGTCCTCCCGGCGCATATCTCATACTATCTCCGCCAAATGGTTGGCCACCATGAAGATGATGAAACATTGATCCGGAATTTCGGACATAGTTTAACGGGCCCCGCACTAGCATGGTTTCGAGTTAATTGACCTAGGCCCGGGTCCCGAGTGGGAAGATTTATCGGAGCATTTCACACGCCACTTTGAAGGCTGGAATTAGGGGTTATTTCACTAAGGCCAATTTGCTGAATATCGGGAAAGGTGAAGACGAGAGTTTTGAACTCTTCGCAAGGAGATGGAAGAAACATCTTTGTGATGGTGCAACCGCCGCCGTCAGAGAGAGAAATGTTGGAGTTCGATCTGAAGTCACTTCCGGCGGAATACTTTGACCGTATGTATGCATATACCTACTCCTCATTCCAACATCCGGTGGAAATTGGTATGAGAATTGAGGGGATTATCCTAAGAGTCGAAGGGAAAGGCGGAGGGATCTAGATGAAGAGAATGCCGCGTTGATGAGGCCGAGTCCGAACATAACCCCGAAGATGTTCATGAGGACGAAATGATCGGGATGGTAGATACCCCGATTCGTTTCGTGATTGATTTGAACAGAGTTGATAGCTGGGAATTGGAAACTTCTAGTTCGGAAAAACCATCAACATCTGAATCACTACCAGAAAAGATCATACCGGTGAGGATTAAATTACCGCTTGTGGAAGAGTACAACTCAAGGGCGGTTCACTTTGGGATTATGGAACGGGCGAGATTGACGCCATAATGAGATCCGAAAGATGTTATCCCCCGAGAGAAGCGGATTACGAAAAGAGAGTCCCAAGCTGCGGAAGAGGTTGAGAAGTTGCAATCGGTCGTGAGGACCCGGTGAATATGAGGTCGTTGACCAACCTGCGGAAGATGCCCGCACGCATTTCCCTTCTTGGATCTCTTCAAAAATTCTGAAAAGCACAAAGACGCCCTTTTGAAGGTCTTTGGATGAGGTGCATGTTCCAGAGACAATTAACGAAGTGCAATTGGGAGACTTTGTGGGTGCTATCCTTCTGAAGGACCGGATATCCTTCTCGGACGAAGACTTCCCGAAAGAAGGGCGAGTCCACAACAGGGCCCTCTACGTAGCCGTGAGGTGTCACGGAAAAGAGGTGTCTCACGTCTTGATTGATAATGGTTCCGCTTTCAACCTTGTGTCCACTAAGCACTTTGAGAAGCTTGGGGATCAATGAAGATTTTGTGAAGACATCCAAGGCCACCATCCGATCATTTGATGGAGTCTCCAAGAATGTTGTAGGAGAGATTGAGCTGGACATTGACATTGGACCGGTAACATTTTCTATACCGTTCCAAGTATTGGATATTCCAAGCGCCTTCACCTTGCTCCTGGGAAGACCGTGGATTCATGTGTGCGGAGCGGTACCTTCCTCTCTGCATCAAAAGTTAAAATTTGTGGTCAAGGGTCAATTGATCACCATCCATGGCGAGACGGGACATCGAGCGACTTTAAAAGGGATGGTCCCTTACATTGAACCCTCAAAAGAGGAGGAGCTGAGCTATCACACCTTTGACATTGTATCTGTCATGCATGTGTCACCGGATGCAAAGGTGGCTACACCAGAGCTTTCGAGACCTGCGACTATGGCGGGGAAAGTGCTACTCTCGAATGGATTTATTCCGGGTGCCGGATTAGGGAAATATGGTCGGGGAATCCTTAACCCTCTGAATTTGAGCTCGAATAACCACAAGGTTGGTCCGGGTTATAATGGAAAGGTAAAGAATAACGCGGGTCGAGGCCGAGGTCGAAACAAGTGTTATGGAGACCGTGGACGCCGTGGACGCCAAGATGGCCATTTTATAGGCATTGACGCATGGAAGGCCAAAGGGAAGATGTTTCTAAACCCCTTATTCGAGGTATTCTCTAAAGGAGGCAAATGGTTGAAAGATGAGGACATCTCCGAGGATGCAGAGCGAGACTTATTCAACCCGTTCCTGGATAATCGGGTGAACGTGATAATTGAGTGGGTGGACGATGATTTCCCCACCCCCGAGTAAAAGGCTCTTTCTGAACTTTACCTTTTAATGCATTTTGATTACTGCATTTGTTTTTGAAGCCTTTTGCTGTTTTAGCACCCTTTGGGTCACATCTTTGTGATCCAGAAGTGCGATCTTGTATTGCTCTTAATTGCATCTATTAATGAAAATCATCACAAATTTGATTACGGACATATGGAGCAACGGATTGGTCCGATGATGACAATTGACTTTACCATGAGACTTGAGGCACGATCCGCCATATGATCTTGGGTTTTAAATAACTTTTGAGAACCAGGATGTCCGGAAGATCGTGGACTAGTTCTCCTTTCTTTGTCTAAGAAAATTGAAATTTGAAAAATGTTTTCATGATAGAAATCATGCATCCTTCGATTATATCATATTTGAATACTAACCTTTCATGGTGCATTTTCGGCATGTCATCCCACCCATACATAACAGGTTAATATGTGACTCAGATCAGCTCGATGACTATGCATGCGAAGTTGATGTAGACGAGGTTGATGTGAGCGATATCAAGAAAGAATGGGATTGTTTTGAAGAATCTAAACCCCCTATTTCTGAAGAACCCATCACTATTAATTTGGGGGATTCTGATTGCGTCAAGGAAGTGAAAATAGGAGGACACCTGTCTGCAAACATATATTTTAAGAATGATGGTGTTACTCAAGGAATATCAAGATATCTTCGCCCCGGTCGTATGCTGACATGCCGGGTCTAGATCGTGAGATTGTGGAGCATGCTTTGCCCACAAATCCTTCTTGCACACCCGATAAATCAATCGCCCGAAGAATGAATCCTGAACCGGCGGATAAGATCAAGGAAGAGGTGATGAAGCTCCTTAAAGTTGGATTTATCGAGGCTGTCCCATATGCTGATTGGGTCACCAATATCGTACCGATTAAGAAGAAGGACGGAAGAATTAGAATATGCGTGGATTATCGGGACTTAAACAAAGCTAGTCCGAAGGATGATTTTCCCTTACCGCACATTGATGTGCTCGTCGACGCATCTTGCGGGCTTTGAATTATTCTCCTTTATGGATGGATTCTCGGGATATAATCGAGATCATGCTTGAAGGAAGAAGATAAGATCAAGACCTCATTCACTACACAATGGGGAACTTTTTGTTACAAGGTAATGCCATTTGGATTGAAAAATGCAGGTGCAACATATCAGAGGGCGATGGTGACCCTTTTTCATGACATGATACATAAGGAGATTGAGGTCTATGTAGATGATACGATTGCCAAGTCCGGACCTGGAGAAGACCATGTTAAAGTGCTGAAGAAGTTATTTGATCGATTGAGAAAGTATAAGCTCAAGTTGAATCCTGCGAAATGCGTATTTGGCGCAAGATCCGGAAAACTGCTAGGGTTTGTGGTGGCGGGTCGTGGTATTGAAATCGTCCCTTCCAAGATTAAAGCCATATGGGAAATAGGGACTCCTTCCACTGTTAAGGAAATAAGAGGTCTACTGGGAAGATTGAATTATATATCCAGATTTATATCTCAACCGTCAGAAACGGCGAAACCCTTCTTCAAGCTGTTAAAGAAAGGTGCGAAGGTCAAATGGGATGCAGAATGTCAACAAGCGTTTGAGAAGATCAAAGAATATCCGGTACAACCCCCGGTGTTGGTACCTCCTATCCCTAACGTTCATTTAACTCTATATCCGACGGTTAATGATGAATCCCTGGGAGCTTTACTTGCCCAAACTAACCCCAAGGATCATAAGGAACGGGCCATATATTATTTGAGCAAAAAGTTCACAACATCCGAAGTCAAATACCCAGCGATGGAAAGGACTTGTGTAGCATTGGTTTGGGTCCTCCACTGATTGAGGCAGTATACGCTGCACTATCATATAGAACTGGTCACCGAGAATGATCCTATCAAATACCTTTTGGAGAAGCCAACATTGCTAGGAAAGATGGCTAAATGGCAAATATTGCTTTCAGAGTTTGATATCAAAACCTCTCCCCAAAAATCTGTCAAGGGAAGAGCAATTGCTTGACATGCTAGGCGAGAATCCTCCTAAGGACGTTTGAGAGCGAAACAAGGGAGGTCAAATCCTGAATATATCCGAAGACAAATGGACAATGTACTTTGACGGTGCGGTGAACCTCACCTGGATCGAGCCTTTGAGCGGTTCGATATCCCCGAAGATCAACATTATCCAGTTTTAGCCAAGTTGGTATTCCCTGCACCAACAACATTTCGAATATGAAGCTCCGCATACTAGGATTACAATTGGCCATCTCATTAAAGGTGAAGAAGCTCTTGGTATATGGAGATTCCATGCTAATCATTTTACAAACTCAAGGGGAGTGGAAGACAAAGGATCCCAAGCTTATTCCTTATCATAAGTACCTCGAGGAGATGATCCAACATTTTGAAGAGATCACTTTTGAATATACGCAAGAACTCGGAATCACTTTGCTGATGCTTTGGCTACATTATCGGCAATGTTACAAGTGCAAAATGGCCTTGAGATAGAGCCATTAAGGATTGATATCTTAGAGCAACTCTGCATCTGCATGGTCATTGAAGAAGAACCCGATGAAGAACCATGGTATCATGACATCAAGAATTACTTGCTGAAGGGGCGAATTCCCACAGGACGATCAACCGGAAGATAAAAAGTACATAAGCAAGATGGCATCTAAATTTTTCCTCGGCCGGACAGATCCTATACAAGAGATCCTTTGACTCGATCCTGCTGAGGTGCGTGAATTCCAAAGAAGCAAATCTCATTATGAAAGAGATTCATGAAGGGGAATGTGGACCGCATATGAATGGCCACCTCCTCGCCAAGAAGATCATAAGACTCGGGTATTCTTGGTTGACTATCGAGTCGGATTGCAACCAACATGTTAGATCCTGTCATCAATGCCGGGTATACGGCGACGGGATAAATGCGCCGCCAACCGAGCTACATCAAATGTCGAGCCATGGCCATTCCGCATGTGGGGAATTGATATGATTGGCCCTATCAACCCAAAGGCCTCAAACGGACATCGCTTTATTTTGGTGGCTATTGACTACTTCACTAAATGGATTGAAGCCGGCTCATATGCCAATGTCACCGCGAATAGTGTGGCTAAGTTTATCAAGCGAGATATCATCTCAAGATATGGAGTGCCAAGAGCCATCATTACAGACAATGGCTTTAATCTGAACAACAAGGTAGTCGATCAACTATTGGAACAATTTAAGGTACGACACCTTAATTCTTCACCTTACCGCCCGCAAATGAATGGAGCTGTGGAAGCAGCTAACAAGAACATCAAGAAGATATTGGCCAAAACTGCTGAGAAATATCGAGATTGGCACGAAAGATTGCCATATGCTCTCATGGCCTACCGAACTTCAATTCGTACTTCAACCGGGGCAATGTTGACACCCGAATTTTTAGTCAGTTTTCCTTTAGTTTTATTTTCCAAAATTCATTAAAAATTCACAAAAAATTAAAAAATTATAAAATCAACATTGGAAGCCTTGGCCAAGCTTAAGGAACCAATTTGGAACAAAAAATAATTTTTCATATTTTTCGCATTTTTTTTTAATATTTTCGGAAAATAGGAAAAATCTTTGAAAAATCATAAAAAATACTTTTAGAGGTCATAAAAATACACAAAAATATCCAATATTTTTCTTTTAATTCCCTTTTCATATTGACCTCAAGAAAAATCAAAAATTGAGTTCAATTTTAGGTGTTTCTTCATAATGCCTAAGGTTGAATTCTCATAAAAAATACCAATTGAGTCTTTTTATTTGCAATTTTTGCACATTTTAGGTCTATACATTCAATTGCCATCCCTTTGAACTTCAATTTGATCAATTACACCCTCAATTGCGCCAATTGCACGAATTAGGCCAAATCCCCAAATTATTTGCAATTTAGTCCCTCAATCGGCCAATTTTCGAAATTACTTTTAATTGAGGGACTATCTTGATAAAATTGGACTGTACCCCTATGTTTTCATACATTTTAAATCAATTGGCATAGGTTTCATAGTCCAATTTGGTCAAATTAACAGTCAATTGAACTTTTCCCCAATTTGGGAATTTTGAAAAATTTGGGGTTTTCATGCAAATTGACAAGATCTTTTGGGCAAAACCACTTTTTTAGATAATATTCAGGGTCCTAAGTCCAATTTTGAAAATTAATTGCAAAAATTCCTTACCGATTTTGATTAATTTGGAAAATTGTGCATAAAACACTTATGCGAACCGGTTCGAACCGGTCGGCTCACCCGGTCGAACCCGGTCGAACCGGTCCCGAATGCTGTCTTCTTCCTCGGGTGACTCGCGTGATTTTGCAGGTTCGTGGGTGAACTTCAACCATCAAATTGAAGGCCAATTCAAGCCTAATCGAATGAATCAACTTGGGGGTTTTATACATTGGATCGATACCTATTGATTGGGATTAGTTTCGCGACCAATGGTCGCCGGAGGAGCTCCGGCGGGCCAGTCAAATTTCCGGCGCACGGAAAGTCAACATTTGCAAAACCAGATGCAATTCGTGTTCGTTTAAGGCTCAATGGGGACTTGACGGACTTGGACGGAATCATAACGGATTCCGTCGCCGTCCGGCGACCCAAATGGCACGTGTGTGCGCGTGTGAAGTGCTCGGCCAGCTCAAGCTCCCGCGCGCGCATTTTTCAAAGGTTGGGTATAAATAGCCAAGAAGGTTCTCGATCCGAGAGAGAGGTTTATTCGTGCTCGTCCAGTAACCGAATAGAGAGAGAAAGCGAGAGAGTTAGAGAGAGACGCTCTCGGGCGACGTCTTCGCCGGAGTTCAACTCGAAGCTGCGCGACTTCGGCCCGGCGAATCCAGGCCAAATCGGCGCGGCGGATCATCACCGGAACTCCCTCCAAGCTCAGGCGAGTTGATCGCACCAGCTCGGTCTGCTTGAATCGTCCAAATCGGGTGAGTCGAGCTTGCGATTATCCCTCTGTGCGTCTATGGCATCTCACCGATTCATGCACGATCCTTGCAATTTTTGTGTGCGTTTTTGTCCTTGTGCATTGCTGACCACGATCGCATCTTGTTTGTGCATCGATTTCCCTTGAAACCTCGAGTTGGACCTCCTACTCATCGCGATCCGGCCGGACTTCGGCCGGACAAATCCGGCGACTCCGGGCTCGATCGGAGCCCGAGGTAAGTGTTCTCGACTTAACCTAAGCGTGCACGAAGCTCGAATCTGATTGTTATGCTCTATATTTTTCGATTGGAGTTCGTGTTGCCGTGACTGTGAATAGCTCGATTTACATGATTTAGCCGTAGAAATTGTTCGATATTTGAGTATGTTAATCTGGATGTAAAAACGAGTAGTTTGGCGTTGGTTTGGGTTTGATCGGCCGAGGTTTCAACCTTGGATCTCGCCCGGAAACCTCGGCCGTCCGTCGGCTCGTCGCAAGGTTGAAGACGACGAGCTGACGTGTCGGGGTCAACTAGTCAAAGTCCAACGTGGCGTCTTGTGAGTGGTCCATGTCATCGCCGACTCGGCCTAGTCGTTGGCGCGAATAGGCTGAGTCGGCCCCGATCCGACGGTCGGGGTATTTCGATAGGTTTGATTTAGGGCCGTCGGATCTGGCTTTTGTATTTTAGAAATTAGATAATTAGATAGAAAATACAGAAAATGCAAAAACGGTGGCGTTTCATAAGGGTGATGCGTCGTCGTTTAGAGCAGATAGGGAACGGACGGCTCGGATCAAGTCCGAGATTAATCGTGGCCGTCCGGAGTTTTAATCAATGCGTCGTCGTTTCGTGTAAGATGGGTGAAGCGTCGTCGTTTAGTGGCATAGGTGAATCAACGGCTCAGATCGAGCCTTAGAATTAGATCGTGGCCGTCCGTTCATTGTCAAATGCGGCGCCGTTTGGTTTAGTAGGAATTGACGGTCAAGATGAAGTCTGAGGATCTAATCTTGGCCGTCCGTCCGTTTAATGGCTTTGGCGACGTCGTTTTTATTAGATGACCGGAGGCGACATCGTTTTGTTCACGGGTGTTCGGACGGCTGAGATTAATTCACAGATCGATCTCGGCCGTCCATTATTTTCTTTTATATCCGAATATTAGAAATTAGGTTTAGAAAATCAAAAAAATATATACAAAAATAAAAGGAAAATAGGAATACGGCACCGTTTAGTATGTAGGTAGTTCACGAGTTGGTCCGCGAGCGGTCGGACCGGGTTGACCCGGTCGTTGACCGGGTTGACCCGGTCCGGTTTATTAATAAAAAATAATAATAAATAAAAAGAAATTTCCAAAAATCCAAAAAAATTGCAAAAATACTTAGAAAATTCAGAAAAATTCCCAGATTTTCACACAAAATTTCTAAAAATTTGTAGATCGATTCGGGACTCATAAAGTCTGGATCGAAAATTTTTGAAACTTCGAGGGTCGATTAATTTCGATCCGGAAAATTCCTAATATTTTTTTAGAAAATAAACAAAAATTCCAAAAAAATAGAAAAAATTAGAAAAATTCCATAAAATCACAAAAAAATGGGAAATGGCCACATTCAACTGGCCCGACCCTAATTTTGTGATTTTCGGGTCCCTAACTCCCAAAAATGACCATTCTACCCTTCCGGGCCTTCCGCCCCAAATTTTTACCAAATCACCCCGACACCCAATTTTTGACTTTTGTGTGGGTCGATAGGGCCATTTTATACATGTCTGTATGATTGATTGATTTGATTGCTTGTAATGATTTTGATTGCGCATTAAATTTCTTGATTGTGATTGATTAGGATAGTAAAATCCCATCCGCATGAAAACTTAGAATTGTTAGGACCTACCTCACCCGATATTGCATCCGCATGAATTCCTAGGTTAGAAAAAACAATCAACATCGGTAACCGAAAGGGCGTCAAATATGAAATTTGGCGTAACCAAGTCCCCGGACCCAAAATCTCCGGTTTTCGCGGAACCGAACGGTTTCTCCCGACCGCTCGGTAAGGTTTTCCGATCGTACCTTCCAATAAATCGATCGGTGGCGACTCCAAAATTGCATGTACACATCGCACATGCCACCCGACCACACAAGGTCAATTTCGATATTTGATAAATTTTACCCGACATCGCGATTCGAGTAATGGGTCTTGGGAGAGACCCGCGATCCCCAAAAAAAAAAAAAAAAAAAAAACAAATATATATAAAATGGGGGATCGGCTCGTTAACCCTACTCGCCCCCGCCGGGACCTAAACGATCCGGACCGACGGAGAGGGTCGCGACAGACCGGCGACTCCGCTGGGGACCAATTTAAGAGGATTTAAGCCGATAAAAATGTTGATTGTTTTCTAACCTCGTCTTACTGAGATGCTCTTGAAGATGAGGTACGTCCACTAACAAAAAAAAGTGTTAAATGTTGATGCAGATGGGAGTTATAAGGGGTGGCGTCTATGCTAACCATTTTTGATGCAGATATGGAGTTTTGGATTGTTTGTTTATTTATGCAAATTTTGAAGCGGTGTTTTGAATATAAATTGTTGTGCATGTCTTGCATATTTTGAGGATCACGACACTGCACACACAAGCGCCTAAACCCGAGCCGCGAAATTACCTTTTAGGTCGCCATAGATAGGGATCGGTATGCGAAGCTCTTGTGTTTGATTGCACTTGGGTTGACCATATTTGATCCTGCTCGCTATGCAAGATTGATGGTCCTACCCACTTGTTGTTTGATTGCGCTTGTGGGCGGCCCCTCGATTTGTATAGCGGGAGCCTTTTTAGGTCCATACCCGAGCCTTTTTTGATTTCTTTAGAGTTAAACCTCACCTGTCTCATGCGCATGTGAAATGGATGGTTGGTATACCTAAAACCAAAAACCAAAAAAAGAGTAACATCGGTTGGTAAGGCTTTCTACCCTTTTTATTTTGAATTTGTAAATTTAAATTTTGCATATCATACATTTTCACTACATATCATCACAATTTGTAAGATCGTTTAAGCGATCGGGGTTGAAAGTCAAATTTTCCTTTTTAGGATAGATGGCGCCCCAAAGTCGTGTTGATGTACCCGATGTATTCACATGGGAGCGGAGGACCATTCGACGCGAGGACCGAGTACCCGCTACATTCCGAGTTTTCGGATTTGTTCACGGACGAGAGCTCAACGGACGGAACCGCATCCGTAGCGAGAGTTGCGATTATACCCGATGTGGACGATATTTGGAGCTCGATCGCGAGAAAGAAAGAATCAGGGAATTGTACATGAAGTTGGCGAGGAAGCCTCGTGCTACCAAGACGGCCCCAAAACACTCCTCGATCAAGAAGAAGGAAATCATCACCATATCCTCCGATGATGAAGAAGATATCAAGCTTCCCGAGATGGTAGAGATTTCATCGGATGAGGATACCATTCCGACTGTCTAGATTAGTACGACTTTGGGGCATTCTCTAGGTTTCATTATATTTTGTACTTTCATCGACATTTATTGTCCGAACATCTCTAGATATTATCGTGTTCTATCTCTTTCGACTTCATTATACTTGTAAATTTCATGAGTTGTCAATTTGTGAGCGGCTTTCTACCCCAATTACGCTTAAACGATCCTAATCAAATTACATGCCATCTTTGGGTGAGATTTGGTCCATAACTACCCTATTTGGCTTATTTGGGTCAAGTGGGAGTAGTTGACCCTCATGTTACCAAAAGATGACATGGAATTTGGTTAGCACATTTGCATCACATTACATGCATATGCATATTAAACTGTGGTAATTGACTTTAGGATCATCATTTTTGCATTCTTAGATCATGGGGAATGGAGACATCAAAGTTATCCCAATACCGCGCAAGGAACTCGCTATATGGTGGGATCGCCTCGACATCGTCAACAAAGCCTATGTGGAAGGACGTTTGGGACGACTTGTAGATTTGATCAAAGTGGAATACCAACCGGCGCTCATTCAAGCACTAGCCAAGGCATGGGACGTGCGAACAATGACATTCAACTTTCGAGGATTGGAATTGACCCTTACGCTTGAGGAGTATACCGCTATTATTGGGGCCAAATTTGAAGAACGTATAGCTCAACCCCCTTTGGACATGGACTCCACTCGTTCGTTATCGAGTTTCCTTCGCCTTAAAACTTCTGAAATTGAAAAAGTTTACAAGTCCAATTCCAACAAATTCACATTCTCGTTCCTTTTCGATAATTATTCCTCTCTACCCACCGAAACCGGTCATAAATCGGGAAAGATGTTCATTTTGGCTTTCTTTGCATTCGTTCTATTCCCGACTTCTAGAACTACTTTTGACCCCTCCATAACCCATATAGCCAGACAAGCGTGTTGTCGTTGGGATTATTCATACATGATCTTAGCTGAGACTTTTCTCTCCCCGAATCGTTCCAAATCTTCAAAAAAGGCTGTTTTCCAAGCGTCTAGCGGATTACTTCACTTGTGGTTCACCTCTCATATAAAAACTTTCCAACTCCGAGTGGGGTGCTATGAGATCAATGAGCACGTTCATCCTCTTAGATCCTTCCTTAAGTGTCAATCCCTTGTACCCAAATACTCATTCAAAAAGTGGGTTGAGCTATTGGACAATTTGAAACCCAAACATATTAGATGGCGTTTGACTTGGCCCAAGATCCTAGAAGCTCGCATTTCGGGTATTGAAGATAACCCTAGTCCCTTATTGGGATGTACCGGCGCTGTGGCGTATTACCCCATTCGAGTGGTGAGGCAATTTGGAGTTCTTCAAGAGATACCACCGGATGTTTGTCCTGGGATCTTCTCATTCGATATGATACGAGGAAAGCTCACTAAGGAAACAAAGGAGTTGTATCGGGCCCGGATCAAGCTTATTCTTCACGCTTTGAAGAATTCCCCACTGCAACAAGTCGAATGGCCGGACTATTTGGACGATGAGATGAACGTTCACGGGGCCTCCAAGGAGTATATCCAGAAGTTTAAGGAATATCGTCAATCAACGGTCGAGCCATATGTACCCGAGTGCGTATCTCCTCGGATTGAAGAAGTGGAGTCATATGAGCCGGAGTACATAGTACCATATGTACCGGGAGTAGAATCGTACATTCCCGAGGATCCGGAGCGGTGGATGTCAGAAGAAGGAGAAGACCCATACTTGTGGGATTCCGATGGATCGAAAGAGCAAGAAGAGTGGAAGCGTCCTCGACTTGGATAGATCCATTCCCCCATTTAGATTTTACATATTTGTTATCTTTTAGATACTTTGAATAATTTGGTTTGTAATAAATACATACTATTTCTTTTATGAGCATTTCATGCATACATATAGAAAAGTCAATTACCACGGATCAATGTCTCCAATCCTTTAATATTTCCCATACTGATTTGATATCCTGAAAATAGGTGAGCGATAAATACGAGGACTCGTAGCAAAACGCGCAAGTTAAGGATGGAACAAGAAGAGCTCGCACCTCGTGTGGGTAATCCGGAGAATCAAATGAATGTGATCGCCACAATGGTGGCGGAGATGAAGGCAATGATGATTGCAAGCCGGGGAGATACCCAGTTGACCCTAATTCTCAAGCTCTGCGGGGGCCATCCGATGGGGCGAACGCTAATCCGGCGCCCGCCGCTAATCCCACTCGAATCCGGAGAGACCGCCTAAGGATCCTCCCATTGTGATTGACCCGGAGAAAAAGGAGAAGCAAGTCCTCAAAATGGAAGAGGAAATTAAGAGGCTCGCTAAGATCGAAGAGTGTTTGGCGAGTCGGGGTTATGAGCTCTCGAGATTCGACAAGGTTGCACCGTTCGAAAAGATAGAGGTTCCTGCGATTACAAGGAACCGAGACTTTGTAAGAAGATATAATGGGGCCCGGGTGTCCCAAGGCGCACTTGAAGTATTATCTGCGCCGAATGTCGCAATTCTCGGACAACATTCCACTCTTGGTTAACACCTTCCCGGGAAAGCCTATCTCAGGGGCAGCCCGGCGTGGTTCATTGAATTGGAGCCGAGAGAGGCTCGCCGATTGGGATAAACGGCGGACGAGTTCCTTCGGCAATACAAGTTTAACACTTTGACCGCCCCTAACTAGAGAGGACCTTTTAAGGACCGTAAAAGGAAAGAGCGAGGCCGTTCGCGCCTACGCCCGAGAGATGAAGAGCACTGCTGTGCGGGTAAAGCCGCCCGTCCGGAAGAAGAACTAATAGACCTTTTTCTCAAGGCCCTTCCATTTGAATTTTTCGACAAGCTGAACACCTCCGGGTGTCGGACATTTGCGCACCTAATCAAGGTGGCGGAGCGTCATGAGTGGGCACCGAGAGAGAAGAAGATACCCGAGGCGCCTTTCAAACGCCAATACCCTTTGAGAAGGGATATTAGGGAGCAAGCTGGAGAAGTAGCTTTCGTCCCTAATCCGCCAAAGCCCGAAATTTCTCGCCTTCAATTCCTACCCAAGGAACGTCCTCCTGGACCGCTTCCAAACCACCGGAATTCGAAAGAAGAACCCGATTATTTTCACCCCACTACCCCGACCCTTATCCAAATTGTTACCCATGCTTTTGGAGAATCGTTTAGTTGCAAAAGAGCCACCTCGAGCTCACCCGCCAAAATTTCACTGGGTATGATGAGACCCGGACGTGCGTATACCATATGGGAGAAAGGGGGCATAACGCGGACAAGCTGTTTCGCTACGAAATTCAAGGTGCAAGCATTGATCGACGGAAAAGTTTTGGAGTTTGATAAAGCCGAACCGAATGTGCAGCGGAACCCGGTACACGAGCATCGCGAGGTGAACGCGATTTTTGGAGGTGAAGAGGATGAGGTTCCGGAATTCATAGTGGACATGAGTAAAATGCGGGATATCTTGACATTGGCCTCGCAATATCCGGAAGGAGAGAGTATTTCCCGGGAGCAAAAAGAGGCTTTCTTGGAAAAATTGATTAGCTTGGGCGTCATAGGAAGAATGGAAAATGTCGCTTTCAAGGGGACCTACGTGGCGGTAGACATCTTTGTCGAGGAGTTCGCGATGAAACCTACGAGGGAGCTCTTTTGAAAATACCTTCGGGATATTTGATGAGCATCAAAGATGGTCAAGAAATTGAAGAGATAGACGAATATGAGATCCGTCCGGACAAAGCACGCCGAGGCGATAGAAGATTTTTGCAGAAAACCCTAGAGAGGGGCGAAATAGTTGATAACCTGGGGGAAGATAGTGGGGGTTACAACTTTAAAGTGTTGTATTCGGCACCCCCAAGCTTTTTTGTCGATTCTGGAGATATAGTCCCCGATGGGTGGGGTGGAATGGATGACCCGGTAAGCGATGAATTTGTGGGAACGATCGATGAAGTTAAGGACCAAGCGGCTCCTCGGAATGAACAAGAGAATCGAGAGGTCGATATGCGACTTTCTAATATGGAGACGCACATGCGTCATTTGACGACTATGGTAGCAGAATTATCGCAATTGATGGCCGGGAACAACGCCACAAGAATAGAAGAGAATATGCAGATTCTGGAGATACGGCGGACCATGGAGACACGGAATCGAAAGATCGCTCTACTGCAAGAGCAAGGAAATGACGTGTCGAGGAAAATGGATGAGTTGAAGGAGCTGATTACGCCACTTACTCAAGCAAGAAATATTCCGCCTCAAGGTGCGAACTCGAAAGTGGTCTTCCGCACGAAGTATAATGGCGCCGGGTGTCCTCTGGCGCATGTCTCATACTATCTTCGCCAAATGGTTGGCCACCATGAAGATGACGAAACATTGATTCGGAATTTCGGACATAGTTTAACGGGCCCCACACTAGCATGGTTTCGGTTAATTGACCTAGACCGGGTCCCGAGCTGGGAGGATTTATCGAGAACACTTCATACGACACTTTGAAGCCGGAATCAGAGGTTATTTCACTAAGGCTAATCTGTTGAATATCTGGAAAGGGGAAGACGAGAGTTTTGAACTCTTCGCTAGGAGATGGAAGAAATACGTTGTGATGGTGCAACCGCCGCTGTCGGAAAGGGAAATGCTGGAGTTTGTACTGAAGTCACTTCCGGCGAAATACTTTGATCGCATGTATGCATACACGTACTCATCATTCCAACATCCGGTGGAAATCGGCATGAGGATTGAAGGGATTATCCCGAGAATCAGAAGAGAAAGGCGAGAGGGATTTGGATGAAGAAAATGCCATTGGTAAGGCCAGGTCCGAACATAACCACGAAGATGTCCACGAGGATGAAATGATCGGGATGGTAGATACCCCAATTCGTTTCGTGATTGATTTGAACAAAGTTGATAGCTGGGAGTTGGAAGCTTCTAGTTCGGGAAAAACATCAACATCCGAATCACCACCAGAAAAGATCATACCGGTGAAGATTAAGTTGCCGCCTGTGGAGGAGTATAATTCAAAGGCGGTTCAGGGATTATGGAACAGGCGAGATTGACGCCATAATGAGATCCGGAAGATGTTATCCCACGAGAGAAGCGGATTCCGAAAAGAGAGTCCCAAGCTGCGGAAGAGGTTGAGAAGTTGCAATCGGTCGTGAGGACCGGTGAATATGAGGTCGTTGACCAAGCTGCGGAAGATGCCCGCACGATTTCCTTCTTGGATCTCTTCAAAAATTCTGAAAAGCACAAAGACGCCCTTTTGAAGGTCTTGGATGAGGTGCATGTTCCGAAGACAATTAACGAAGTGCAATTGGGAGACTTTGTGGGTGCTATCCTTCCGAAGGACCAGATATCCTTCTCGGACGAAGACTTCCCGAAAGAAGGGCGGGTCCACAACAAAGCCCTTTACATAGCTGTGAGGTGTCACGGAAAAGAGGTGCCTCACGTCTTGATTGATAATGGTTCCGCTTTCAACCTATGTCCACTAAGCACTTTGAGAAGCTTGGGGATCAATGAAGATTTTGTGAAGACATCCAAGGCAACCATCCGATCATTTGACGGAGTCTCCAAGAATGTGGTGGGAGAGATCGAATTGGACATTGTCATTGGACCGATAACATTTTCTATACCGTTCCAAGTATTGGATATTCCAAGCGCCTTCACCTTGCTCCTGGGAAGACCGTGGATTCATGTGTGCGGAGCGGTACCTTCCTCTCTGCATCAAAAGTTAAAATTTGTGGTCAAGGGTCAGTTGATCACCGTCCATGGCGAGACAGGACATTGGGCCGCTTTAAAAGGGATGGTTCCATACGTCGAACCCTCAAAAGAGGAGGAGCTGAGTTATCACACCTTCGACATTGTATACATCATGCATGTGTCACCGGATGCAAATGTGGCTATACCGAGCTTTCGAGACACCGCAACTATGGCGGGAAAAGTGCTACTCTCGAATGGATTTATTCCGGGTGCCGGATTAGGGAGATATGGTCGGGGAATCCGTAACCCTTTGAATTTGGGCTCAAATGACCACAAGGTTGGTCCGGGGTTATAATGGAATAGCGGAAAATAACATAGGTCGAGGCCGAGGTCGAAACAATCGTTATGGAGACCGTGGACGCCGTGGACGCCAAGGTGGCCGTTTCATAGGTACCGATGTATGGAAAGCTAGAGGAAAAATGCTCCTAAACCCTCTATTCGAGGTATTCTCTAAGGGAGGCAAATGGCTGGAAGATGAGCATATCTTTGAGGATGCAGAGCGAGACTTATTCAACCCGTTCCTGGATAATCGGGTGAACGTGATAATTGAGTGGGCTGGACAATGATTTCCCCACCCCGAGTAAAAAGCTCTTTCGAACTTTATCTTTTAATGCATTTTGATTACTGCATTTGCTTTAAAACTTTTTGATGTTTTAGCACCCTTTGGGTCACATCTTTGTGATCCAGGAAGTGCGATCTTGTATTGTTCTTAGTTGCATCTATTAATGAAAAACATTTCAAATTTGATTACGAGACATGTGGAGCAACGGATTGGTCCGATGATGACAATTGATTCTACCATGAAACTTGAGGCCCGATCCGCCATATGATCTAGGGTTTTAAACGACTTTTGAGAACCAGGATGTCCGGGAAGATCGTGGACTAGTTCTCCTTTCCTTGTCTAAGAAAATTGAAATTTGAAAAATGTTTTTATGATAGAAATCATGCATCCTTCAATTTTATCATCTTTGAATACTAACCTTTCATGGTGCATTTCGGGCATGTCATCCCACCCATACATAACGAGGTTAATATGTGACTCGGATCAGCTCGATGACTACGCGTGCGAAGTTGATATAGACGAGGTTGATGTGAGCGATATCAAGAAAGAATGGGATTGTTTCGAAGAATCTAAGCCTCCTATTTACGAAAAACCTATCACTATTAATGCAGGGAGATTACATTGCGTCAAGGAAGTGAAAATAGGAGGACACTGTCCCATGACGAGATGTTTTAAGAATGACGGCGTTACTCAAGGAATATCAAGATATTTTCGCCTGGTCATATGCTGACATGCCGGGTCTAGATCGTGAAATTGTGGAGCATGCTCCGCCCACCAATCCTTCTTGCACACCGGTAAATCAATCACCCGGAAGGATGAATCCACGAACCAGGGATAAGATCAAGGAAGAAGTCATGAAGCTCCTTAAAGTTGGATTTATCGAGGCTGCCCCATATGCTGATTGGGTCGCCAATATCGTACCGGTTAAGAAGAAGGATGGGAGAATTAGAATATGTGTGGATTATCGGGATTTGAACAAAGCCGATCCAAAGGATGATTTTCCCCTACCGCACATTGATGTGCTTGTCGGCGATCTTGCGGGTTTTGAATTGTTCTCCTTTATGGATGGATTCTCGGGATATAATCGAGATTATGCTTTGAAGGAAGAAGATAAGATCAAGACCTCATTCACTACACAATGGGGAACTTTACGCTACAAGGTAATGCCCTTCGGATTGAAAAATGCGGGGGCAACATATCAAAGGGCTATGGTAACCCTTTTTCATGACATGATACATAAGGAAATTGAGGTCTATGTAGATGATATGATTGCCAAGTCCAAGCCTGGAGAAGACCATGTTAAAGTGCTGAAGAAGTTATTTGATCGATTGAGAAAATATAAGCTCAAGTTGAATCCTGCGAAATGCGTATTTGGGGCAAGATCCGGAAAGCTGCTAGGATTTGTGGTGAGCAATCGTGGTATTGAAATGGACCCTTCCAAGATCAAAGCCATATGGGAAATAGGAACTCCTACCACTGTCAAAGAAATAAGGGGCCTCCTGGGAAGGTTGAATTATATATCCAGATTTATATCTCAACTGTCGAGAACGGCGAAACCCTTCTTCAAGCTGTTAAAGAAAGGTGCGAAGGTCAAATGGGATGCAGAATGTCAACAAGCATTTGAGAAGATCAAGGAATACCTGGTACAACCTCCGGTGTTGGTACCTCCTATCCCCAATGTTCCTCTAACTCTATATCTGACGATCAATGATGAATCCTTGGGGGCTTTACTTGCCCAAACTAACCCCAAGGATCATAAGGAACGGGCCATATATTATTTGAGCAAAAAGTTCACAACATCCGAAAGCAAGTACCCGGCAGTGGAAAGGACTTGTGTAGCATTGGTTTGGGTCCTCCACAGATTGAGGCAGTATACGCTGCACTATCATATAGAACCGGTCACTGAGAATGATCCTATCAAATACCTTTTGGAGAAGCCAACGTTGTTGGGAAAGATGGCTAAATGGCAAATACTGCTTTCAGAGTTTGATATCAAAACCTCTCCCCAAAAGTCTGTCAAGGGAAGAGCAATTGCAGACATGCTAGCTGAGAATCCTCCTAAGGACGTTTGAGCAAAACAAGGGAGGTCAAATCCACGAACATATCCGAAGACAAATGGACAATGTACTTTGACGGCACGGTGAACCTCACCTGGATCGAGCAGGAAGCGATTCGATATCCCCGAAGATCAACATTATCCAGTTTCAGCCAAGTTGGTATTTCCCTGCACCAACAACATTTCGAATATGAAGCACGCATACTAGGATTACAATTGGCCATCTCATTAAAGGTGAAGAAGCTCTTGGTATATGGAGATTCCATGCTAATCATTTTACAAACTCAAGGGGAGTGGAAGACAAAGGATCCCAAGCTTATTCCTTATCATAAGTACCTCGAGGAGATGATCCAACATTTTGAGGAGATCACTTTTGAATATATGCCGAGAACTCGAGACCATTTTGCTGATGCTTTGGCCACATTATCAGCCATGTTACAAGTGCAAAATGGTCTTGAGATAGAGCCATTAAGGATTGATATCTTAGAGCAACCTCGCATACTTGCATGGTCATTGAAGAAGAACTTGACGAAGAACCGTGGTATCATGACATCAAAAATTACTTGCTGAAGGGCGAATTCCCACGGGACGGTCAACCAGAAGATAAAAAGTACATAAGCAATATGGCATCTAAATTTTTTCTCGGCGGACATATCCTATACAAGAGATCCTTTGACTCGGTCCTGCTGAGGTGCGTGAATTCCAAAGAAGCAAATCTCATTATGAAAGAGATTCATGAAGGGGAATGTGGACCGCATATGAATGGCCACCTCCTCGCCAAGAAGATCATGAGACTCGGGTATTCTTGGTTGACTATCGAGTCGGATTGCAACCAGCATGTTAGATCCTGTCATCAATGCCGGGTATACGGCGATAGGATAAATGCGCCGCCAACCGAGCTACATCAAATGTCAGAGCCATGGCCATTCTGCATGTGGAGAATTGATATGATTGGCCCTATCAACCCAAAGGCCTCAAACGGACATCGCTTTATTTTGGTGGCTATTGACTACTTCACTAAATGGATTGAAGCCGGCTCATATGCCAATGTCACCGCGAATAGTGTGGCTAAGTTTATCAAGCGAGATATCATCTCAAGATATGGAGTGCCAAGAGCCATCATTACAGACAATGGCTCTAATCCGAATAACAAGGTTGTCGATCAATTATTGGAACAATTTAAGGTACGACACCTTAACTCTTCACCTTACCGCCCACAAATGAACGGAGCTGTGGAAGCGACAAACAAGAACATCAAGAAGATATTGGCCAAACTCGCTGAGAAATATAGAGATTGGCATGAAAGATTGCCGTATGCTCTCATGGCCTACCGAACTTCCATTCGTACTTCAACCCAGGGCAACTCCCTATTCTTTGGTATACGGTATGGAAGCGGTCCTACCGGTAGAGGTGGAAATCCCCTCTTTAAGGATCCTGTCCCAAATAGAACTCACGGAGGATGAGTGGGACCGGCAGAGACAAGAACAATTGAATTTGATTGATGAAAGGCGATTAAGGGCTATCTGTCATGGTCAAAGTTATCAGAAAAAGGTGGCCAGAGCTTTTAACAAAAAGGTTAAGCCCAGAAATCTTGAAGCAAGGATGCTAGTTGTGAAGAAAATGCTTCTAAATGCACAACACCCGGGAGGCAAATTTATGCCAAATTATGAAGGCCCCTACGTGATTCAGAAAGTCTTATCCGGGGGAGCTCTTATACTTGTAAACATGGACGGAGAAGAGTTGACAAGTCCAGTAAATGCAGACGCCGTGAAGAGATATTATCCTTGAAATAAAATTGAGCTTCGGAGCGGTTGATGAGCAGATCCGAGTCACATAGATTTTGCATTCGCATGACATTTGCATACATGCATTTGCGTATATTCGTATTTTTGTAGGTGGACTGGGAATCATGAAGAACTTTGCAGAGCAATTGATCAAAGCAAGGAAGTTATACGTTATTTTGGATTACAGATTTTGTATATCTTGAACCGACTTGTTTCCTTTTGTTTTTACAGGAAACGAGAGTCAACATCCGAAGGAGACAAGAAGAAATCATTTGGGGATTGGAAAATTTGAATATCTTTGAACCGATTGATTCTTTTTATTTTTTACGGGAAACGAGAGTCAACATCCGAATGAGACAAGAAGAAATCATTTCGGGATTGGAAAATTTGAATATCTTTGAACTGATTGATTCTTTTTATTTTTTACAGGAAACATGAGTCAACATCCGAAGGAGACAAGAAGAAATCACTTCGGGATTTGAAAATTTGAATATCTTGGACTGATTGTTTCCTTTTGTTTTTACAGGAGATAAAAGTCGATATTTGAAGAAGACAGGTTTGAGGTTCTCCTCCTTCACAAAAAACTTTCATATGCTGTCATGCTTGGAATTGAAAATTTGGATTTACAAAGCAACAAAGCCCTTTCAAAGAAATATTCCTTACAAATTACAGAAACGTCTTTTGAATACCTTTTTTTTTTTATGAAAATTTTTGCGAATGATGAATTTTTTGATGAAATGCCCCGAGTTTCTACAAAAGGGCGTGTTTTGAAAGCTTTTCAAAAGAATGATCCTTCAGATGAGAAGAGGCAAGCATTATCCTCAAACACGTCCCCGATACACTTGAAGTGATGAGTGAGAGTGACAGAGCGAAGAGGCTTAATTTTGGGACGTAGGGATCATTCGCGGTGATTACATGGATTGAAGTGATGAAAGGCATTTCCATTTCAAAATTATCCATACACATTTATATCCCTTGATAACCACTCCGAGCCAAAAAGGGAGAATTTTATGAATACAACCCTGTCAAGAACCACCCCACACTGGGGCATGTTTGGAGGTTCATTGGATGATTCCTTGGAGAAAAGATCGGGTAAGACTTTATTGTGCTAACCTGCATCAATCTTTTTGTGATAGCTTCAGGTGATTTCTAGCAGAGACTTGGAACACCTCAAAGTGAAAAAAAGTACTGCATTTCTATATCCCCAAACACTTACCCCTTTGAAGAGCCAATTTGAGCCATTAAATATTCATTTCTAAACCCTTGTTGGTGATCACCCTCCCCACACTTGGGCAAGCAAAGGAATTACCGGCAATAAGTCAAAATGCATAATTTGAAAAATTCTTGATACTGGTCTCAAAGGAGCCGATCAGTGCAAAAATGATGAAGAATGAAAGGGCTAGAAAAAGCAAAGTGCCTGGTAAAAGCAAGGCCAAAGCCTATGAAAAGAGCATCCCGAAAAGGGGCAAATTCTGAAGAAAAAATCATCAAGATGAAAAGAGGAAAATCCTCAAAATCATTGAAGAAAGAACGATTATGAATCTATTGCAAAAAGCAAATGAATGCTGAAAGAATGTTAAGGTGATCACCAAAGTTCATCCCTCTTTTGAAAATATGGCCATTCTTAAAGAGCCCACCTTAAGCCAAGATACAACCTGTCACCAAGACTTTTCTGATCTAAGAGGTGTTTCAGGTTGATGCGAGAGATCACACGGGAAGCTACCGCTTAAAGAGGTAAGTACAATCCTGTCTTATCATGACTTCGGGGTTCTTGACTTGTAGACCCGAAGAAGCTATTTCTGATCAAAATTCATTTCTAAACCTCAAAATAAATATCCTTCGATAAGCCTTTGACCTGGCCCGAATTACGGTCCCTTTTAAAATGCCTTCTCTGATTAGTCGGGTTGTATGCATCTCGAATGATCCCGAAACCTCAAGGTTAGGTTTCACGTGAGCAGATTTGAATTTCAAGAAAAGCCTTCCCAAATGGTGAGAAGCCCTCTTGGATGAAGGAAAACCCTTTTGAAAAACTTTTAAAACACCCCTTTTTGTAGAACACTCGGGGTATGTCATTTCAAAATCCATCCCTAGTGAAAATTTGAAATTGTGGTTGGACATGTTTCCTTTGCAAATACATTTTGAAAATTTGTCTAAGAATTCTTAAGTCTCTTCCCAGGACTTAGAATTGTTATTCTAATGATTTTGATTGAACTTTCTGCAGGTTCCCCGGTGATCCCAAATCCTCAGAAAAGTTGCATTTTAAGATTTGATTAACTTGGATTTTACGGGTCTTACGGAGTCCCCGTGTCCTCGAGATCCCCCACTATTTGAAAATTTGAAATAGGGTTTGAGCTCGTAGGTACACTAGTCAACCTAGGTCCTCGAGATGGCACCCTCTCGAACGGTTAGTAGTTGGAGAGACGAAAACCGATCTGTTTATTTGAAAATTTGAAATAGGGTTTGAGCTCCGTAGGTACACTAGTCAACCTAGGTCCTCGGATGGCACCCTCTCGGACGGTGAGTAGCTGGAGAGACGAAAACCGATCTGTTTATTTGAAAATTTGAAATAGGGTTTGAGCTCTGTAGGTACACTAGTCAACCTAGGTCCTCGGATGGCACCCTCTCGGACGGTGAGTAGATTGGAGAGACGAAAACCGATCTGCTTATTTGAAAATTTGAAATAGGGTTTGAGCTCCGTAGGTACACTAGTTAACCTAGGTCCTCAGATGGCACCCTCTCGGACGGTGAGTAGCTGGAGAGACGAAAACCGATCCGCTTATTTGAAAATTTGAAATAGGGTTTGAGCTCTGTAGGTACACTAGTCAACCTAGGTCCTCAGATGGCACCCTCTCGGACGGTTAGTAGCTGGAGAGACGAAAGCCGATCCGCTTTTTTAGATGGTGAGTCCCCGCATGGAGGATAGCCAATCTCTTTTAAATAGGTGAAACCCCTTTGTTACAAGGGTGAACCTCCCCCTCGCACGGTTAGTAGCTGGAGAGACGAAAGCCGATCCGCTTTTTAGATGGTGAGTCCCCGCATGGAGGATAGCCAATCTCTTTTAATAGGTGAAACCCCTTTGTTACAAGGGTGAACCTCCCCCTCGAGACGGTTAGTAGCTGGAGAGACGAAAGCCGATCTCGCTTTTAGATGGTGAGTCCCCGCATGGAGGATAGCCAATCTCTTTTAAATAGGTGAAACCCCTTTGTTACAAGGGTGAACCTCCGCCTCGAACGGTTAGTAGTTTGGAGAGACGAAAGCCCGATCCGCTTTTTAGATGGTGAGTCCCCGCATGAAGGATAGCCAATCCCTTTTAAATAGGTGAAACCCCTTTGTTACAAGGGTGAACCTCCCCCTCGACGGTGAGTAGTTGGAGACGAAAGCCGATCTGCTTTTTAGATGGTGAGTCCCCGCATGGAGGATAGCCAATCTCTTTTAAATAGGTGAAACCCCTTTGTTACAAGGGTGAACCTCCCCCTCGAACGGTGAGTAGCTGGAGAGACGAAAGCCGATCCGCTTTTTAGATGGTGAGTCCCCGCATGGAGGATAGCCAATCTCTTTTAAATAGGTGAAACCCCTTTGTTACAAGGGTGAACCTCCCTTTCAGACGGTGAGTAGTTGGAGAGACGAAAGCCGATCTGCCCCCTTTTTAAATGATGAATCCCTAGTGGATAGTCAAACCCATTTTAAATAGGTGAAACTCCTTTGTTACAAGGGTGAACCTTCCCACAAATCTTCAAACCACCACTCGACATCATACGGACGGCCCATTGCAAAATCGCGCCAAACCGTCCACGAGGTAATTTCATACACCGAATTTTTTCAACCTCGAGATCGACAAATCTCAAACCATAGACAGGTGAGCTACGGGTAAGTCTCTCTCTTCTCATTTCTCTTTCACATAAGACGAGCATGAATTGAAATAATTCCTCACGGAGTCAGAGCTTTAACAACAAAGGTAAAGCAATTGAATGTCAAGACTTATTTTCTTTAGATTTTTCCCCAGCAGGGTCGATTAAGGATCCAGGTGCCACCTTGTCTTTGAAAGCAACCTCTAACCGAGATTACTTTCAAAGAGGGGCAACTGTTGACACCCGAATTTTTAGTCGATTTTCCTTTAGTTTTATTTTCCAAAATTCATTAAAAATTCACAAAAAATTAAAAAATTATAAAATCAACATTGGAAGCCTTGGCCAAGCTTAAGGAACCAATTTGGAACAAAAAATAATTTTTCATATTTTTCGCATTTTATTTTTAATATTTTCGGAAAATAGGAAAAATCTTTGAAAAATCATAAAAAATACTTTTAGAGGTCACAAAAATACACAAAAATATCCAATATTTTTCTTTTAATTCCCTTTTCATATTGACCTCAAGAAAAATCAAAAATTGAGTTCAATTTTAGGTGTTTCTTCATAATGCCTAAGGTTGAATTCTCATAAAAAATACCAATTGAGTCTTTTTATTTGCAATTTTTGCACATTTTAGGTCTAGACATTCAATTGCAGTCCCTTTGAACTTCAATTTGATCAATTGCACCCTCAATTGCGCCAATTGCACGAATTAGGCCAAATCCCCAAATTATTTGCAATTTAGTCCCTCAATCGGCCAATTTTCGAAATTACTTTTAATTGAGGGACTATCTTGATAAAATTGGACTGTACCCCTATGTTTTCATTCATTTTAAATCAATTGGCATAGGTTTCATAGTCCAATTTGGTCAAATTAACAGTCAATTGAACTTTTCCCCAATTTGGGAATTTTGAAAAATTTGGGGTTTTCATGCAAATTGACAAGATCTTTTGGGCAAAACCACTTTTTTAGATAATATTCAGGGTCCTAAGTCCAATTTTGAAAATTAATTGCAAAAATTCCTTACCGATTTTGATTAATTTGGAAAATTGTGCATAAAACTCTGTCCGAACCGGTTCAGACCGGTCTGACCTCCGGTCGAACCGGTCGAACCGGTCCCGAACAGTGTCTTCTTCCTCGGGTGACTCGCGTGATTTTGCAGGTTCGTGGGTGAACTTCAACCATCAAATTGAAGGCCAATTCAAGCCTAATCGAATGAATCAACTTGGGGGTTTTATACATTGGATCGATACCTATTGATTGGGATTAGTTTCGCGACCAATGGTCGCCGGAGGAGCTCCGGCGGGCCAGTCAAAGTTCCGGCGCACAAAAAGTCAACATTTGCAAAACCAAATGCAATTCGTGTTCGTTTAAGGCTCAATGGGGACTTGACGGACTTGGACGGAATCATAACAGATTCCGTCGCCGTCCAGCGACCCAAATGGCACGTGTGTGCGCGTGTGAAGTGCTCGGCCAGCTCAAGCTCCGCGCGCATTTTTCAAAGGTTGGGTATAAATAGCCAAGAAGGTTCTCGATCCGAGAGAGGTTTATTCGTGCTCGTCCGAGTAACCGAATAGAGAGAGAAAGCGAGAGAGTTAGAGAGAGACGCTCTCGGGCGACGTCTTCGCCGGAGTTCAACTCGAAGCTGCGCGACTTCGGCCGCGAATCCGGGGCCAAATCGGCGCGGCGGATCATCACCGGAACTCCCTCCAAGCTCGGGCGAGTTGATCGCACCAGCTCGATCGCTTGAATCGTCCAAATCGGGTGAGTCGAGCTTGCGATTATCCTCTTGTGCGTCTATGGCATCTCACCGATTCATGCACGATCCTTGCAATTTTTGTGTGCGTTTTTGTCCTTGTGCATTGCTGACCACGATCGCATCTTGTTTGTGCATCGATTTCCCTTGAAACCTCGAGTCGGACCTCCTACTCATCGCGGTGCAGCCGGACTTCCGCCAGACAAATCCGGCGACTCCGGGCTCGATCGGAGCCCGAGGTAAGTGTTCTCGACTTAACCTAAGCGTGCCCGAAGCTCGAATCTGATTGTTATGCTCTATATTTTTCGATTGGAGTTCGTGTTGCCGTGACTGTGAATAGCTCGATTTACATGATTTAGCCGTAGAAATTGTTCGATATTTGAGTATGTTAATCCGGATGTAAAAACGAGTAGTTTGGCGTTGGTTTGGGTTTGATCGGCCGAGGTTTCACCGTTGGATCTCGCCGGGAAACCTCGGCCGTCCGTCGGCTCGTCGCAAGGTTGAAGACGACGAGGCGACGTGTCGGGGTCAACTAGTCAAAGTCCAACGTGATGTCTTGTGAGTTGTCCATGTCATCGTTGACTCGGCCTAGTCGTTGGCGCGAATAGGGTGAGTCGGCCAAGATCCGACGGTCGGGGTATTTCGATAGGTTTGATTTAGGGCCGTCGGATCTGGCTTTTGTATTTTAGAAATTAGATAATTAGATAGAAAATACAGAAAATGCAAAAACGGTGGCGCTTCATAAGGGTGATGCGTCGTCGTTTAGAGCAGATAGGGAACGGACGGCTCGGATCAAGTCCGAGATTAATCGTGGCCGTCCCGAGTTTTAATCAATGCGTCGTCGTTTCGTGTAAGATGGCTGAAGCGTCGTCGTTTAGTGGCATAGGTGAATCAACGGCTCAGATCGAGCCTTAGAATTAGATCGTGGCCGTCCGTTCATTGTCAAATGCGGCGCCGTTTGGTTTAGTAGGAATTGACGGTCAAGATGAAGTCTGAGGATCTAATCTTGGCCGTCCGTCTGTTTAATGGCTTTGGCGGCGTCGTTTTTATTAGATGACCGGAGGCGACATCGTTTTGTTCACTGGTGTTCGGACGGCTGAGATTAATTCACGGATCGATCTCAGCCGTCCATTATTTTCTTTTATATCCGAATATTAGAAATTAGGTTTAGAAAATCAAAAAAATATATACAAAAATAAAAGGAAAATAGGAATACGGCACCGTTTAGTATGTAGGTAGTTCACGAGTTGGTCCGCGAGCGGTCGGACCGGGTTGACCCGGTCGTTGACCGGGTTGACCAGGTCCGGTTTATTAATAAAAAATAATAATAAATAAAAAGAAATTTCCAAAAATCCAAAAAAATTGCAAAAATACTTAGAAAATTCAGAAAAATTCCCAGATTTTCACAAAAAAATTCTAAAAATTTGTAGATCGATTCGGGACTCATAAAGTCTGGATCGAAAATTTTTGAAACTTCGAGGGTCGATTAATTTCGATCCGGAAAATTCCTAATATTTTTTTAGAAAATAAACAAAAATTCCAAAAAAATAGAAAAAATTAAAAAAATTCCATAAAATCACAAAAAAATGGGAAATGGCCACATTCAACTGGCCCGACCCTAATTTTGTGATTTTCGGGTCCCTAACTCCCAAAAATGACCATTCTACCCTTACGGGCCTTCCGCCCCAAATTTTTACCAAATCACCCCGACACCCAATTTTTGACTTTTGTGTGGGTCGATAGGGCCATTTTATACATGTTTGTATGATTGATTGATTTGATTGCTTGTAATGATTTTGATTGCGCATTAAATTTCTTGATTGTGATTGATTAGGATAGTAAAATCCCATCTGCATGAAAACTTAGAATTGTTAGGACCTACCTCACCCGATATTGCATCCGCATGAATTCCTAGGTTAGAAAAAACAATCAACATCGGTAACCGAAAGGGCGTCAAATATGAAATTTGGCGTAACCAAGTCCCCGGACCCAAAATCTCTGGTTTTCGCGGAACCGAACGGTTTCTCCCGACCGCTCGGTAAGGTTTTCCGATCGTACCTTCCAATAAATCGATCGGTGGCGACTCCAAAATTGCATGTACACATCGCACATGCCACCCGACCACACAAGGTCAATTTCGATATTTGATAAATTTTACCCGACATCGCGATTCGAGTAATGGGTCTTGGGAGAGACCCGCGATCCCAAAAAAAAAAAAATATATATATATATATATATATATATATATATATAAAAGGGGGGATCGGCTCGTTAACCCTACTCGCCCCCGCCGGGACCTAAACGATCCGGACCGACGGAGAGGGTCGCGACAGGCAACTCCCTATTCTTTGGTATACGGTATGGAAGCGGTCCTACAGGTAGAGGTGGAAATCCCCTCTTTAAGGATCTGTCTCAAATAGAACTCACGAGAGGATGAGTGGGACCGGCAGAGACATGAACAGTTAAATTTGATTGATGAAAGGCGATTAAGGGCTATCTGTCATGGCCAAAGTTATCTAGAAAAAGGTGGCCAGAGCTTTTAACAAGAAGGTTAAGCCCAGAAATTTTGAAGCGGGGATGCTAGTTGTGAAGAAAATGCTTCCAAATGCACAACACCCATGAGGCAAATTTATGCCAAATTATGAAGGCCCCTACGTGATTCGAAAAGTCTTATCGGGGGGAGCTCTTATACTTGTAAACATGGACGGAGAAGATTTGACAAGTCCGGTAAATGCAGACGCCGTGAAGAGATATTTTCCTTGAAATAAATTGAGCTTCAAAGCGATTGATGAGCAGATCCGAGTCACATAAAGATTTTGCATTCGCATGACATTTGCATACATGCATTTGCATACATCCGTATTTTGCAGGTGAGTTGGGAATCATGAAGAACTTTGCAGAGCAATTGGTCAAAACAGGGAAGTTATACATTATTTTGGACTACAGATTTTGTGTATCTTTTAATTGTTTCCTTTTGTTTTTACGGGAAACGGGAATCAACGTCCGGAGGAGATGAGAAGAAATCGCTTCGGAATTTAGAAATTTTGAACATTTTGAACTGATTGATTCCTTTTGTTTTTACAGGAAACGGGAGTCAACATCCGAAGAAGACGGGAGGAAGTCGCTTCGGGATTTGAAATTTTGAACATCTTTAGCTGATTGTTCCCTTTTTATTTTTACGGGAAACGGGAGTCAACATCCGAAGAAGACAGGGGAGGAAGTCGCCGGGATTTGAAATTTTGAACATCTTTAGTTGATTGTTCCCTTTTTGTTTTTACGGGAAACGGGAGTCAACATCCGAAGAAGACAGGAGGAAGTCGCTTCGGGATTTGAAATTTTGAACATCTTTAGCTGATTGTTCCCTTTTTGTTTTTACAGGAAACAGGAGTCAACATCCGAGGAGACAAGAAGAAGTCGCTTCGGAACTTAAAAATTTTGAATATCTTGAGCTGATTGTTTCCTTTTGTTTTTACGGGGGATAAAAGTCAATATTTGAAGAAGACAGGTTTGAGGTTCTCCTCCTTTACAAAGTATTTTCATACACCGTTATGCTTAAAAAGTGGAAAAATTTGGATTTGCAAAGCAACAGAGCTCTTTCAAAGAAACATTCCTTTCAAATTTCAGAAACGTCTTTTGAATACCCTCTCAATGAAGATTTTTGTGAATGATGAATTTTTGATGAAATGCCCCGAGTTTCTATAAAAAGGGCATGTTTTGAAAGCTTTTCAAAAGACCGATCCTTCAGATGAAAAGAGGCAAACATTATCCTCAAACACGTCCACGATACACTTGAGTGATGAGCGGGGAGTAACAGAGTGAAAAAGCTTATCCTCGGGACGTAGGGGTCATTCGCGGTGATTACATGGATTGAAATGATAAAAGGCATTTCCATTTCAAAATTATCCATACACATTTGTATCCCTTGATAACCACTTTGAGCCAAAAAGGGAGAATTTTATGAATATAACCCTGTCAAGAACCACCCCACACTGGGGCATATTTGGAGGTTCATTGGATGATTCCTTGGAGAAAAGGTCAAGTAAGACTTTATTGTACTAACTTGCATCAATCTTTTTGTGATAGCTTCAGGTGATTCCTGGCAGAGACTTGGAACACCTCAAAGTGAAGAAAAGCACTTCATTTCTATATCCCAAACACTTACCCTTTGAAAAGCCAATTTGAGCCATTTAATATTCATTTCTAAACCCTTGTTGGTGATCGCCTCCCCACATTGGGGGCAAAACAAAGGAATTACCAGCAATGAGTCAAAAAGCATGATCGGAAGAATTTTGATGCTGGTCTCAAAAGAGCCGATCAGTGCGAAAATGATGAAGAATGAAAGGGGCTAGAAAAAGCAAAATGCCTGGTAAAAGCAAGGCCAAAGCCCATGAAAAGAGCATCCCGAAAAGGGGCAAATTCCAAAGAAAAATCATCAAGATGAAAAGAGGAAAATCCTCAAAATCGATTGAAGAAAGAATGATCATGAATCTACTGCAAAAGCAAATGAAAGCTGAAAAATGTTAAGGTGATCACCAAAGTTCTCCCCTTTTTGAAAATATGGCCGTTCTTAAAGAGCCCATCTTAAGCCAAAATACAACCTGTCACCAAAACTTTTCTGATCTAGGAGGTGTTTCAGGTTGATGCAAGAAATCATACGGGAAGCTACCGCTTAAAGAGATAAGTACAATCCTGTCTTATCATGACTTCGGGGTTCTTGACTTGTAGACCCGAAGAAGCTATTTCTGATCAAAATTCATTTCTAAACCTCAAAATGAATATCCTTTGATAAGCCTTTGACCTGGCCTGAATTACGGTCCCTTTTAAAATGCCTTCTCTGATTAGTCGGATTGTATGCATCTCGAATGATCCCGAAACCTCAAGGTTAGGTTTCTCGTGAGCGGATTTGAATTTCAAGAAAAGCCTTCCCAAATGGTGAGAAACCCTCTTGGATAAAGGAAAGCTCTTTTGAAGAACTTTTAAAACAATCTTTTTTGTAGAACACTCGGGATGTGTCATTCAAAGTCCATCCCCGGTGAAAATTTGAAATTGTGATTGGATACATTTCTTTCGCAAATACACTTTGAAAACTTGTCCGGAATTCTTAAGTTTCTTCCCGGGACTTAGAATTACCATTCTAATGATGTTTGATTAAACTTCCTGCCGGTTCCCTGGTGATCCCAAATCCTCAGAAAAGTTACATTTTAAAGATTTGATTAACTTGGATTTTCTGCAGGTCTTCTGGCATCCCGAGGTCCTCGGATGGCACCCCTCTCGGACAGGTGAGTAACTTGGAGAGACGAAAACCGATCTGCTTATTTGAAAATTTGAAATAGGGTTTGAGCTGCTGTAGGTACACTAGTCAACCTAGGTCCTCGAGATGGCACCCTCTCGGACGGTGAGTAGGCTTGGAGAGACGAAAACCGATCTGCTTATTTGAAAATTTGAAATAGGGTTTGAGCTGCGTAGGTACACTAGTCAACCTAGGTCCTCGAGATGGCACCCTCTCGGACGGTGAGTAGGTGGAGACGAAAACCGATCTGCTTATTTGAAAATTTGAAATAGGGTTTGAGCTCCGTAGGTACACTAGTCAACCTAGGTCCTCGGAGATGGCATCCTCTCGGACGGTGAGTAGTTTGGAGAGATGAAAACCGATCTGCTTATTTGAAAATTTGAAATAGGGTTTGACCTCCTGTAGGTACACTAGTCAACCTAGGTCCTCGAGATGGCACCCTCTCGGACGGTGAGTAATTGGAGAGACGAAAACCGATCTGCTTATTTGAAAATTTGAAATAGGGTTTGAGCTGCTGTAGGTACACTAGTCAACCTAGGTCCTCGAGATGGAACCTCCCCCTCGGACGGTTAGTAGTTGGAGAGACGAAAGCCGATGCGCTTTTTAGATGGTGAGTCCCGCATGGAGGATAACCAATCTCTTTTAAATAGGTGAAACCCCTTTGTTACAAGGGTGAACCTCCCCCCTCGAACGGTTAGTAGCTGGAGAGACGAAAGCCGATCCGCTTTTTAGATGGTGAGTCCCGCATGGAGGATAGCCAATCTCTTTTAAATAGGTGAAACCCCTTTGTTACAAGGGTGAACCTCCCCTTCGAGACGGTGAGTAGCTGCATAGACGAAAGCCGATCCGCCCCCCTTTTTTTAAATGATGAATCCCTAGTGGATAGTCTAACCCATTTTGAATAGGTGAAACCCCTTTGTTACAAGGGTGAACCTTCCCCACAAATCCTCAAATCACCACTCGACACCGGACGGACGGTGACCATTGCAAAATCGCGCCAAACCGTCCACAGGTAATTCCGTACACTCAACTTTTCAACCTCGGATCAACGAATTTCAAACCACAGACAGGTGAGCTACGGGTAGGTCTCTCTCTCTTTTCATCTCCCTTTCACATGGAATGAGCATAAATTGGAAATAATTCCCCACAGAGTTAGAGCTTAAACCGCAAAGGTAAAGCAATTTGATGTCAAGACTTATTTTCTTTAGATTTTTCCCAGTAGAGTTGACAAAAGATCCAGGTGTCACCTTGTCTTTGAAAGCAACCTCTAACCGAGATTACTTTCAAAGAGGGGCAAATGTTGACACCCGAATTTTTAGTTAGTTTTCTTTAGTTTTATTTTCCAAAATTCATTAAAAATTCACAAAAAATCAAAAAATTATAAAATCGATATTGGAAGCCTTGGCCGAGCTTAAGGAACCAATTTGGAACAAAAAATAATTTCTCATATTTTTCGCATTTTTTTAATATTTTAGGAAAATAGGAAAATATTAGAAAATGCATAAAAAATACTTTTCGAGGTCACAAAAATACACAAAAATGTCCAATATTTTTCTTTTAATTCCCTTTTAATATTGACCTCAAGAAAAATTAAAAATTGAGTTCAATTTTAGGTGTTCCTTCACAACGCCTAAAGTTGAATTTTCATAAAAAATACCAATTGAGTCTTTTTATTTGCAATTTTTGCACATTTAGAGTCTAGACATTCAATTGCAGTCCCTTTGAACTTCAATTTGATTAATTGCACCCTCAATTGCACGAATTGCGCGAATTAGACAAAAATCCCCAAAAGTTTTGCAATTTAGTCCCTAGAATTTTTAACTTCTCAAATTACTTTTGATCTAGGGACTTTCTCTGCAAAATTATACCATCCCTAGGCTTTTGATACATTCTAAAGCGATTGGCATAGGTCTCGCAGTCCAATTTGATCGAATTGACGTCCAATTGAACATTTCCCCAATTTGGGCAAATTGAAAAATTTGGGGTTTTCATAGAAATTGAGGTGAAATTTTGGGCAAAACCACCTTTTTAGATAATATTCAGGATCCTAAGCCCAATTTTGAGGTTTAATTGCAAAAATCCCCACTCAATTTCAACTAATCTTGAAAATTCTATGCGATTTACTGTCTGAACCGGTTCGGATCGGTTCGACAGCCGGTCGGACCGATCGAACCGGTCCGGAACTGTACTTCGTCTTCCCGAGTTCATACGTGTATTTGCAGATTTTGAAGTTGAGTTTCAACGATCAAATTGAGGATCAATTCAATGCTAATTGGAGCGATTAGTGTGGGGGTTTTGTTTTTCGGGATATGGTGCGTCGATTGGGACCGGCGGCGCGACCAATCGTTGCCGGAGCACGGCGGAGCAGCCGATCAAAGACTTGGAGGCCAAAAGTCAACATTTCACAATCCGCGTCAAATTGATGCTCGTTTTGCGATTAATCGAGGCCTAACGGACGCGAACGGAATCCTAAGCGATTCCGTCGCCGTCCGGCAACCTATTAGCACGTGACTACACGTGAGAACAGGCCCGGCGAAGCTCACCGTGCGCGCCAAGTTTTCAAATCCGAGTATAAAAGGCTGGGATGATTCTAGAACAGGAGGAGGCTCATTCGTGCTCGCATACTAACAGAATAGAGAGAGAAAGAGAGAGCGAGTAGTGAGAGAAGGTCTAGAGAGCTTCATTGTAGCTCGCCGGAGCTCGTTCGCCAAGGCGGTCGTCCGGCCAATCCAGGCCATTCCAAGCCGTGAAACCACTTCCCGAAGTTCGTCCGAAGTTCGGGCGAGTGTGTGTTTGATTAGTTGTGATTTCGTGGATAGAATTGTCTGATTTTCAACTATGTTGATCCGAGGGGTGAGAGGAGTTGATCGGCGGTGGTTTCACGTCGATCCGGCGAGATCTCACCGTTAGATCTCGCCGGAGGAACCATGGCCGTCCGTTTGGTGTCGTCACGAGGAAGAAGAAGAAGGTGACGTGGCGGGTCGGCGGGTCAAACGAGTTGAGTTGTCGACGTGCGATAGGGCCGGCTCGGATCCGAGTCGGCTCGGCCGTTGGTGCGAGCGGGCTGACTCGAGATCGATCCAACGGCCGAGAAAATTAGGTAGGTTTGATTCTCGGCCGTTGGATCTTCGTTTAGTATTTTCGAAAATTTGATATATTAGATAGAAAATAAGAAATGGTAAAAACGGCGCCGTTTTAGTTAGTATTAGGCGACGTCGTTTAGGGCATGTAGGGATTGAACGGCTCAGATTGAGCTTAGGTTAGATCGCGACCGTCCAAGATCTTGATGGATGCGGCGTCGTTTTGTCCACGGAACCTAGTGCGTCGTCGTTTAGGTGTGTATAGGTTGAACGGCTTGGATTAGATCCAAGTTCAAATCGCGGCCGTCCGTTTGAGTAATAGATGCGACGCCGTTTTTGAGCACGTAGGCCGAACGTCGCCGTTTCGTCTAGAGAGGAGTCGACGGCTGAGATTGATCTAAGAGTTGATCTCGGCCGTCCATTTCTTTATATATTTTTGAATAATAGGAAATTAGTTTAGAAAATCAAAAAGAAAATCAAATAAATAGGATACGACACCGTTTTAGTTGAGTGAGTATTCTCGCGAGCGGTCGGACCGGGTTGACCGGTCGTTGACCGGGTTGACCCGGTCCGGTTTATTAGTAAAAAAATAATAAAAAATAAAAAGAAATTTCCAAAAATCCAAAAAATTGTAAAAATACTTAGAAAATTCATAAAAATTCCCCGATTTTCATAAAAAATTTCTAAAAGTTTCTAGATCGATTCGGGACTCATAAAGTCTGGATCAAAAATTTTGAGACTTCGAGGGTCGATTTATGCCGATCCGGAAAATTCCCAATATTTTTGAAAAATAAATGAAAATTAAAAAAAAAATTAGAAAAATTAGAAAAATTTTGAAAAAATCACAAAAAATGGGAAATGGCCACATTCAATTGGCCCGACCCCAATTTTGTGATTTTCGGGTCCCAAATCCCAAAAATGACCATTCTACCCTTACGGGCCTTAGCCCCAAATTTTTTATCAAATCACCCCGATATCCAATTTTGATTTATGTGTGGGCGGTAGGGCCATTTTTAGATATGTTAAACCTTGATTGGTTGATTTGATTGCTTGTATTGATTTTGATTGCGCATTAATTTTTCCGATTGTGATTGATTAGGATAGAAAATTCCCATCTGCGTGAAAACTTAGAATTGTTAGGGCCTACCTCACCCGATATCACATCTGTATGAAATCTTAGGTTAGAAAAACACTCAACATCGGTAACCGAAAGGGCGTCAATTTGAAATTTGGAGTAACCAAGTCCCCGGACCCAAAAATCTCCGGTTTTCACGGAACCGAACGGTTTCTCCCGACCGCTCGGTAAGGTTTTCCGATCGTACCTTCCAATAAATCGATCGGTGGCGACTCCAAAATTGCATGTACACATCGCACATGCCACCCGACCACACAAGGTCAATTTCGATATTTGAAAAATTTTTACCCGACATCGCGATTCGAGTAATGGGTCTTGGGAGAGACCCGCGATCCCAAAAAAAAAAATATATAAAAGGGGGATCGGCTCGTTAACCCTACTCGCCCCCCAGGACTCGATCCGACCGGCGGAGGGTCGCGCGACCCACCCCTTTGAAGCTGTACGACCAAAATAGAAAAGGGAAAGGAAGAAAAGAAGAGAAAGGGAAAGGAGAGAGGAGAAAAGGAAAAAGAAAGAAAAAAAAAAAGTCACGCGCTCGCCCCACCCGCCACAAACACCTGGCTGAATTCGTTTCACTACATGTCGCAGCGCTAGGTAAGGGCTTGCACCTCTCATCCCTCCTATTGGAGTGATTTTTCAAATTTAGGGAAAAATTCGGATTTTTGGGGAAACTGAGCTGTTGTGTCTGATCTCATGGGCAATTGGCTGTGTTTTTGCTTGGAAATGAAACTTTAGGATATTATGAAGCCGTAGGATTCGACGGATCATGATTTCGTGTTATGGTTTGTCCGGACCGAGCAATTGAAATCCGGTGAGCAGACTTGTTGCGTGTACGGTAGTCTTCGAGGGCTACTTTCTTTAGTTTATGGTTGTCGGCTGAGGTTGGCCCTATTGAGACTTTTGTAGTACGTTAAATAATCTTCGTTTTGACTACAATATTGCAGTAATCGGACTTCGTTTGATCGAGTTGAGGAAGTTCTCGCAATTAGGGCTGGAAAATTCGAGTTTTGGAGAATTTGATGTCGCGGGGCCTGATTTTGGTGTTGGTCAGCCATGATTATTGTACGAAATGACCTTAAGGATGTTATGGAGCTAATGCTTTTGACGGTTTGTGAATTGGATTTACGGTTTGTCCAAACGAAATTTCTAAAGTTCAATGTGCGGGCTGTCTAAGTGTGCGACCAATAGCTTTTTAGCCCATAGGTGTCGGATTATCGACGTTTATACGTCATTTAGTCAAATTTTTTGCTAGCGTAGTATTTTCCAACTTTTGATGTTGTTTTCAATTAATTTTAGGATTTTAAGCTTTGCGGTTCAAGTGACTACTATAGGTTGGATTGCGATTTTTTAAGATGAGATGTACTTTATCTTCTAAGAATTTATAAAACTCATGCTTTAAAGATGAGCACGTGTACTATAGTTTGATTTTCTTGACAAGGTTATGTAAGGTGACGTTTCGAGCATTATTTTTGTATAAATCGGATCGAGCTATTACTATCCCTTTGATTATTTGATATGGTTGTTGACGATTGTTTTACTGAAATGCTGTTTGAGGAACATATTTACGAGCAAGGCTATGTATTTGGTTTGTTAAACTGGATTGTTGTGGTTTTCTAGATTTTGGTATTGTGATTAATGCTCATGTCCTTATGATTAGAACCCACTGAGGTAGGGGTAGTATGCATACTATCGGGACGTCACTAAGCCGAAGCACCGGCTAAAATGGGTGGTAGACTTAACCAAGAGGGGTAAACTTGGTCGCCTAGTCACGTCGTTAAATGTGGCCATAGTTGATGATGAGTATGAGATTATTTGATGGATGGACCACTGAAAGTTGGTTTAATGAGATTAATCAATGGATTAAGCCATTGATAGTTTGTTATTATTATGAATTGCTGTTTGACTTACTTTGTCGATTGCATAATGATTTCTCGACCTGTTTAGAAGATATTGTACTTCTCATTGAGCTGTGGTTACTCACTCTATTATCTCTTTTATTTTTCAGGTTCTTCGGCGAGCTGCAAGTAGGATCGAGCGTCCGTTAGTTATAGGACTTTTGGGATAGTGGGGATATATATATTTTTGGGATAAGTTGTTTATAGTTGGTAAGTTTCGAGATGGATGTAGAAAGATATGTATATATATCTTTTTGGTTATAGTAGATGAGCTCTGATTTTGTGGACATGTGACCTTTTTATCAAATATATATGGAGGTATATATTTTGATATCAAGTTTTAGTTCGAGCTATGTTTGAGGCTGCGTCCTTTGATTCAAAAGGACGGCCGTGTCATGCCCTTTTCTCGGAGATCGGGGTGTGACATTTGTTGGTATCAGAGCATAAGTTATGATTTTGAGTATAGATACGAGACGTTGTGAGATTGTGTGGTAGATGTTAGCGCGTTGTCGTTTTAGATACTAAGGTTATGTTCTATGAGTGGTTTCAAGTAGTTATGAGCGTCGACTCGGATCCACCACTTGTTTCTCTTATCAGAGATAAGGGCAAGAGAGCTATTGACTTCTATCCCGGAGACGTGCCTCGAGGTTCTAGAGACAGGCCTTTAACAAGACATCAAGATGATACGAGAGTAGACTCATAAGAAACAAGAGAGCAGAGCCAATAGCCAAGGGCCCAAAATAATGTATTTGGAGTTATTGAACCTAGCGGTGATCAAGTTTACACCTTTGCCCAATTCGGGAAGGCGAAACCACCAACTTATGATGGAAAAACCGATCCTCTTATGGAAGAATGTTGGATTAGGAAGATCGAGGGAATCTTTAAAGTTGAAGAAGTCCTTGAGAATAAAAAGGTTAACTTTGCAACCCAATACTTGGAGGGTGAAGCTGAGTATTGGTGGGAGGGATTGAAGACCACTCTTGGAGATGAGGACGCGACCATCTATTGGAGGGACTTCAAGGCGGCTTTCAATGCTCAATTCTTTCCGAAGTTTTTTCAATCGAAGATGAAAAGTGATTTTCTACAAATATCACAAGGTGAGTCTACCGTTTCGGAATATACGAGTCGTTTCAACCAAATGAGCAGATTTACAAGGAGTTTCGTCGCCGATGAGAAGGAGAAAGCTGAGCACTTTCAAAGGGGATTATGACCCAAGATTCGTTTTGAACTCGTGTCCCTCCTACCGACAACTTATGAGGGCGTGCTGGAACGAGCGATTAAGATTGAGTAAGAGATCTTGGACAGCGGCATCGCAGGTGCTCCTCAACATAGGAGGCACAAGGCTAGAAATTTTCAAGAAAGTCGTATAAATGACGGTAACAAGCAAAGAGACTTTAGCGGGACTAAGAAGGCGAAGAGTCGAGCTATTCTTGAGCCTTGCACTACTTGTGGGAAATTTCATAGTGGTCAATGTTATTGGAAGACTAGAGTTTGCTTTTTATGTGGAAATGCATGACATATACGACAAAATTATCCTATGCGGAGGAAGGCTCCAGCAGAAGACAGATCTTGTTTTGTATGTGGGCAACCCGGACACCTAGTACGCACTTGCCCTATGCGGAAAAATGTACCTCCGATTGATATACCACAGGAGAATCAACAAAGGCAAAGGACAGTTGGGAAGGTCTTTGAGATGACAGAGGAGGATGCAGCGGCATCTAATGCGGTTGTGGCAAGTGACGTTTCTATGGCCTCACGATATGCTTACGCCTTATTTGATCCTGGTGCAACACATTCTTTTGTTTCCATGGAGTTCGCTAAGAAACTTGATGTGCCACCTAAGTCGCTTGATTGTGATTTGTGTGTGGATACTCCCACTAGGGATTTCTTAATTGTTGATCATGTATTTAAGAGATGTATGCTCTGGATTGATGATGTCAAGATGCATGTGGATCTTGTAAAATTAAATATATAGGATTTCAATGTCATTCTAGGAATGGATTGGTTATCAACTTATCATGCTACGGTTGATTGTTATGCCAAAAAAGTTGTTTTTCACCTCCAAATCAGGCTGAATTCTTTTTCTTGGGAAGTTGTAAGGTTATCTTTCCAAGGTTGATTTCAGTTTTGCAAGCAAGAAAGCTTTTGAAGAAGGGTTGTCATGGTTATTTGGCTTATGTGAGAGACACAAATAAGGAGGTGGTAAAGCTGGAAAATGTTCCCGTTGTTCGAGATTTTCCAGATGTATTTCCTAAAGACTTGCCTAGCTTGCCTCCCCGATAGAGAGTCGAATTTTCCATCGACATGATGTTGGCACCACACCGATTTCTAAGGCACCATATCGGATGGCACCGACTAAATTAAGAGAGTTGAAAACACAGCTGCAAGAACTCCTGGATAAGGGATTCATCCGGCCTAGTGTTTCACCTTGGGGAGCTCCTGTATTGTTCGTGACAAAGAAAGATGGTAGTATGAGGCTATGCATAGACTACGGGGAGCTTAATAAGGTAACAATAAAAAATAAATATCCTTTGCCTCGGATTGACAATTTATTTGATCAACTCCAGAGAGCTCAAGTATTTTCTAAGATTGACCTCCGCTTTAGGTATCATCGGTTGAAGATTAAAGTAGATGATGTACCTAAAACCACTTTCAAGACAAGGTACGACCATTATGAATTTCTTGTCATGCCTTTTGGATTAACGAACGCACTCTTTGCTTTCATGGACTTGATGAACAGGGTGTTCGGGCAATATCTTGACAGATTTATTGTGGTATTCATTGATGAAATTTTGGTGTATTCGAGGAATCCAAAAGAACACGAGAAACATTTGAGGGTTGTTTTGCAGACTTTACGTGACAATAAACTGTATGAAAAATTCAGTAAGTGTGCGTTTGGCTTGATCACATTGAATTTTTTGTCCATGTAATCTCGAAGGATGGTATTTCGGTTGACTCGAAGAAAGTCGAAGCGATTGTTCAGTGGAGACACCCCACCAATGTTACTGAAGTGAGAAGTTTTCTTGGGTTAGCTGGTTATTACGAACGATTTGTGGAGGGGTTTTCCAAAATTACTAATCCACTTACTCGCCTAACTCGGAAGGGCGTCAAGTTCATATGGTCAGATCGGCATGAGAGTAGTTTCCAAGAATTGAAGAGGCGGTTAGTAACAACTTCTATATTGACCTTGCCTTTAGGAACCGGTGGCTTCACTATCTATTGTGATGTGTCTAAAGAATGTTTAGGTTGCGTTCTTATGAAAGATGGTAAAGTAATTGCTTATGCCTCTAGACAGTTAAAAGCACATGAAAAGAACTGTCCCACTCATGATTTGGAGTTAGCGGCTATTGTGTTTGGCTTGAAAATATGGCGGCACTATTTGTATGGTGAAAAATACAAAGTTTTTACAGATCACAAGAGCTTGAAATATATCTTTACTCAGAAAGAGTTGAATATGAGGCAGAGGAGGTAGTTAGAACTTTTGAAAGATTATGACCTGTCCATCAATTACCATCCATGTAAGGCTAATGTAGTAGGCGATGCCCCGAGTCGTAAATTTTCCGGAAATATGGCGATATTACTTACTTTCCAGAAGCTTATTCTCAAAAACATGCGAAAGTTGGACTTAGAGGTATTGATATATCATCTTGGTGCTCGGTTAGCTAATCTTAGAGTACAACCCACGTTGATAAACAAAGTCAAAGCAAAACAGAAGGATGATCATCGGTTGAAAAAGATCAAAGAAGGTGTCGAAGCCGGAAGGCGGGAGGACTTCGGTATTCATGTCGATGAGTCATTGAGATTTCGTGGTCGACTCTGTGTCCCCGATGAATTAGAATTGAAAAAGGAGATATTGCGGGAAGCTACAGCACCAAATTTTCTATTCATCCAAGGAGCACTAAGATGTCTAGAGATTTGAGAGAAAACTTCTGGTGGGTCAACATGAAGAAATATATCATCAAATTTGTCAACCAATGTCTTGTTTGCCAGCGGGTAAAGGTTGAACATCAAAAACCAGGTAGACTGCTACACCCACTTGAGATACCTAAATGGAAGTGTGAGCATATTACCATGGATTTCATCTTCGGTTTACCGAGGACACCAAGCGGTAAGAATACTATATGGGTGATTGTTGATCGGTTGACTAAGTTTGCTCACTTCTTGTCATATAGACTCGGCCTCTCACTTGAAGACATGGAGAAACTATACGTTAATGAGATAATAAAGCTTCATGGGGTTCCAATGAGCATTGTTTCTGACAGGGATCCACGGTTCGTGTCCAACTTTTGAAAGAGTCTTCAAAGAGCGTTGGGTACTCGACTCAACTTCAGTATAGCATTTCATCCATAGACAGATGGCCAGCCAGAGAGAACCATTCGGACTTTAGAGGATATGTTGAGAGCATGTGCTATTGATTTTGGCGGCTCTTGGGACGAGCACCTCCATTTGACAGAATTCTCTTATAACAATAGCTACCATTCCAGCATCAAGATGGCCCCTTTTGAAGCTTTATATGGTCGAAAGTGTAGGACACCGGTTTGTTGGGACGATGTAGGTGAGAAAAGGCTAACTGGTCTCGAGTTTATACAGCAATCAGAAAAAAAAGTCAGACTTGTTTGAGAGCGTTTGAGGATAGCACAAAGCCGCCGTAAAAGTTATACAAACCTCAAACGGCATAAGTTAGAATTCGATGTGGGCGATCATATATTTCTGAAAGTCTCTCCTATGCGGGGCGTTATGAGATTTAGCACGCGTGGCAAGCTGAGTCCTAGATATGTGGGACCGTTCTTGATATTGGAGATGATTGGCAAGCTTGCTTACTGATTGGCATTGCCGCCAGCACTATCCGGAGTGCATGACGTGTTTCATGTATCTCTATTGCGCAAATATGTGCCAAGTCCTAATCATGTATTGGATTATACTCCTTTGAGGTTAAGGGAAGACTTAATGTATGAAGAACAACCTTTACGCATGGTGGACAGGAAGGATCAAGCGTTACGGCGTTGTACGATCCCTTATGTAAAGATTCGATGGAAAAACCACACGGTGAGGGAGGCCACTTGGGAGCTCGAAGAGGAGACAAGATGCAAGTATCCTTACTTATTCGAAAATTGAGGTAAGTTCAGTTATCCAAATTTCGAGGGCGAAATTTTTTTAAGGACGGTAGAATGTAATATTTGGCCCTTGTTTTGACCAGGTCAACCAAGGTGGTGGACCCACCATTAAAAAAAAAAAGAAGAAGAAAAAGAAAAGAGGACAGGTTGGCCACCCCTTTTAAGTTGCACGACCAAAATAGAAAAAAGAAAGGAAGAAAAGAAGAGAAAGGTAAAGGAGAGAGGAGAAAAGAAAAAAGAAAGAAAGAAAAAGTCACGTGCTCGTGCCATCCACCATGAACACCTTGCCGAATTCATTTCACTACGTGTCGCAGCGTTAGGTAAGGGCTTGCACCTCTTGTCCCTCCTATTGGAGTGCTTTTTCGGATTTATGGAAAAATTCGGATTTTTGGGGAAACTGAGCTGTTGTGTCTGATCTCATGGACGATTGGCTGCGTTTTTGCTTGGAAATGAAACTTTAGGATGTTATGAAGCTGTAGGATTCGACGGATCACGATTTTGTGTTATGGTTTGCCAGGACCAAGCAATTCAAATCTGGTGCGCAGACTTACTGCGTGAACAGTAGTCTTCGAGGGCTATTTTCTTTAGTTTATAGTTGTCGGTTGAGGTTGACCCTGTTGAGACTTTTGTAGTACGTTAAATAATCTTCGTTTTGACTAAATATTGCAGCAATCGGACTTTGTTTGATCGAGTTGAGGAAGTTCTCGCAATTAGGGATGGAAAATCCGAGTTTTGGAGAATTTGATGTCGTGGGGCTTGATTTTGGTGTCGGTCAGCCATGATTATTGTACGAAATGAACTTAAGGATGCTATGGAGCTAATGCTTTTGACGGTTTGTGAATTGGATTTACGGTTTGTCCAAATGAAATTTCTAAAGTTCAACGTGCGGGCTGTCTAAGTGTGCGACCAATAACTTTTTAGCCTATAGGTGTCGGATTATCGACATTTATACGTCGTTTAGTCAAGTTTTTCGCTAGCGTAGTATTTTTCCAGCTTTTGATGTTGTTTTTCAATTAATTTTAGGATTTCAAGCTTTGCGGTTCAAGTGACTACATAGGTTGGATTGCGACTTTTTAAGGTGAGATGTACTTTATCTTCTAAGAATTTATAAAACTCATACTTTAAAGATGAGCACGTGTACTGTGGTTTGATTTTCTTGACAAGGTTAAGTAAGGTGACGTTTTGAGCATTACTTTTGCATAAACCGGATCGAGCTATTACTACCCTTTTGATTATTTGATATGGTTGTTGACGATTGTTTTACTGAAATGCTGTTTGAGGAACATATTTCTAAGCAAGGCTATGCATTTGGTTTGTTAAACTGGATTATTGTGGTTTTCTGGATTTTGGTATTGTGATTAATGCTCATGTCCCTATAATTAGAACCCACCGAGGTGGGGGTAGTATGCATACTATCGGGACGTCATTGAGCCGAACTACCGGCTAAAATGGGTGGTAGACCTAACCAAGAGGGGTAAACTTGGTCGCCTAGTCACAACATTAAATGTGGCCATGGTTGATGATGAGTATGAGATTATTTGATGGATGGACCATCGAAAGTTGGTTTAATGAGATTGATCAATGGATTAAGCCATTGATAGTTTGTTATTACTATGAATTGCTGTTTGACTTACTTTGATGATTGCATAGTGATTTCTCGATCTGCTTAGAAGATATTGTACTTCTCACCGAGCTATGGTTGCTCACTCTGTTATCTCTTTTACCTTTTATGTTCTTCAGCGAGCCGTAAGTAGGATCGATCGTCCGTTAATCATAGGACTTTTGGGATAGTGGGGATATATATATTTTTGGGATAAGTTGTTTATAGTTGGTAAGTTTCGAGCTAGATGTGGAAAGATATGTATGTATATCTTTTTGGTTATAGTAGATGAGCTCTGATTTTGTAGACATGTGACCTTTTTATCAAATATATATGGAGGTATATATTTCGATATCGGGTTTTAGTTCGAGCTATATTTGAGGCTACATTCTTTGATTCAAAAGGACGGCCGTGTCATGCCCCTTTTCTCGGAGAATCGGGGTGTGACACAATGAATAGCAATATGGAATAACAATATGAAAAAAAAAAGTAATCAAAATGTTACGAACATAAAAGTGTGGTAACAATCCATAGGGAGGAGTTACGAGTAAAGAAAGTTCCAGTCATGGATCAAGTTAGGCCCGGTCGTGAACAAGGTCGTATGCATGCCAGCAATGGACCGCCGTGAGTCTCGATCACATAGGAGGCCCCATCCGGTCACGAATCAAGCTTTGTCTAGTTGTGGCTTGATTCATTCTTTTCCTTTTTCAATTACATGAAACTTATCCCTTTCCTTTGTCAATTTTGGCGTTACCACTGCCTTGATTCAAACTTTTGCTTGAGGTGATCCAAAGGTGGCAAAGAGTCATGCCCAAGTATTGTATGACTCCATGCCATTACGATTGGAAGGAGGGAGGGGTCGGGCAAATCCAAAAGAGCTTACAGACTTGACCTTCAAAATCGAAATGAATCGGCGCTTTCCGTGCACGTCGGAGGGTCTTATTGAAAAACGACATTAATTGGTAGCGTGAGGTCTTGAATACTTGCTTGAAATTTTGAGCCGAGTTGCATATCGATCCGTTTTTTTTTTTCGATGAAGTTGTTAACAAACTTCAATTGTTTTAGCCAAAAGAATATCCATAATTTCTAAATTTGAAAGAATGCTTTTATTTAATGAGAATGTGAGAATATTCAATTGAGAATGAGCCTTGATTTTTCATGTATTAGGGATGAGTGATTTCGGGTTCCATATAGGTTTCACTTGAAATCCGAAAACTACTCATCGGAACAAGTTCCTCATTTTTGGAAACCCGAAACCTACCCTACATGCTTTGGAACCTACTTTGCATATCTTGAAATCCAAAACCTACCATGTATACCCTGGAACCTGAAATCTACTCTATCACAGGTTTCATGATATACTCAGGTTCCTCCGATACTTTTAATTGAATGATTACGGTGAATCATCATGATTAATAACCATAATTTGCTATTACAATCCACTGATCACAACTCATATTTAATCACACAAATAAATATGAAACATTAATCTCATTAATCAATATCGCTAAAAATGAAAGCTCAAACTAGTAGTTCCATAAACACATTCATCATCAAGAACGGCTTTCCAATCTTGACGAAGAATGTAAATGTCTTAGCAATTTTGTATGTATGACCTTGACATTGCAAGCATGAACAAGTGGGTCCACTTTGACTTAACGTTCACAAAAAACATTGCAAAGTTGGGCCATCCCATAGGATTAATAAGTCGATTTTCTTAGATATTTTTTATCTCCTATGATGTGTTTACGAATATCTTCGGTAATTTGATTCAAGTATATGCCAAGGTGGAGGAATATCGTCCTTTTTATTTTCATATATTTCTTGTTACATTAATATGTCACAACATATACAGAAAAGCCTCTCTTTTTGTTCTCGTGTGATGTGTATCCAATATAAAATATGGGCATATCCAAATTACCATTTTGCCTACTGTAAAAAAATATGCTTAGTTCACATGAGTTGCGTCTGTTTTATTACACGTGGTTTGACTTCTGCATATGCTTTATTTTTTTCCTTTTTTTCCTCTTAGGCAACTTAATAATTCCCCCTCTCCACTTGGCAACTCATTTATATTAACTGAATCATCAATTTTGCGAGTGAATACTACAGGTCGTGTTTCCTCACACGGAGACATTATCAATCATTGGCATGGATAACATCGAAATGATATAGGACAATCAAGTTGCTGCAGATTCTTTCCCCAATCTAAAATCACTTGAGGTGTGGGAATGCAATAAGCTAGTGAACATTGTTCCTTCTTGCATTCTTGGAGGGCTTTGGAGCTTGGAAAGTTTGGATGTATATTTTTGTGGCTCTCTTGAAGTTGTTTTTGAACTTAAATCACTAAATCCTCTAGATGGGAATCCTATTGGTCGTTCCCAATTAAAAAATATGGTGTTACATGAATTGCCACAGCTGAAGTGTGTATGGGATAAGGAGCTCCACCGTCAAGTCAAACTCCAGTGTCCCCATTCTATTAGTGTTTTCAATTGCAAGAGCCTCACCTCTCTATTTCCAGCCTCGGTAGCTACGGATCTTATCCAACTTGAAGAGTTGGAGATCAATGCATGTGGCAATACAAAACTCATCGAGATGGAAGGACTATGTGATATCCCGTAATCTGACTCGTTTTGAAGCCTTGAATAAATGAAAAGTCTCATCGATGTATTTCGGTTTAATCTCACTCGGAGTTGATCCCTCTTGAGTAGACTAACCAAATGGGAATGGCTAGCCAGGAAAATTAAGTACGTGGACCTAAGAACTTGATCATGGACCGACTCTTTGGCCATGAAAATTCTCGAGGGAATATTTTGGACCAATATAGGCCGATCCTAGAATGATTAAGGAACGATTTGGATAATACCCTACGCTTGGATCACGGGTAATTTCGTTTGACCTCGTATGGGCTCCGAACGTCCCTAAATTATTTTCTAATGATCGTGTCCATCGGGACTAGTGATTGACCCTCGCAATTGAATGACAACCAAAGTCGCCATGGCTCAAGAAATTCTTAAACGTGATATTAATCATAGGTCGATACGCGTAACTCCTAAAAGTCGCCCGTTAGTTTAAGATACGTTGAAATTTCTATTGATCGAGATTGATCGCGAATCGAGCTTCGGAATTTGACGTCGGACCTTCAGGGGTTTCAATAATTAAATTTTGGACATTTCCACATCCAGTGTACAATTTCTTCGTGGTTCACCCCAAGAGGTTCGGGAAAAAAATAAAATTTGGAATGGAAATGGGAAATTACCCATTTGCCCTTGGAGAATACCTAGGATTTCACTTTAGCTCAAGGGCATTTCGGTCATTACACCCCTTGGCCGAAATTTTGACTATTCTTGGTGGAGGAAATTACCATTTTACCCCTCTTGACTTTGAAGACCAAAATATCTCTCTCAAAAAATATCCTAACCTTTTATTAATGAATTTTTTGTCCATCTCCTTCATAAAATCCAAGAACATTCTCTCTCTCTAGCTCATACTCTCCCCCTTGTCCGAACACCATAGCTCTCATTCTCTCTCACCGGAAAATTTCCTAAGCCTCGCCGGATTCGTCTTGGATCGCCGGAGCTCGACTACCACCCAAACCGCCAGATTTTTGTGGATTTTTAGCCAAGTCGCTAGAGCTGCTGGTTGGAACCAAGATTTCTTTACCCGTTTCTCGCCGGAAAACTTGCAAAAATTGTTGTAAGTTGGTATCTAACCTTATATTAGGTATCCGGGGTGCTAATAGACCATAGAATATGTAGTTTTGAAGAAAAATTGGTTGGTTTTGCTCAAGAAAATGGTGGTGGCCGAAAATGGAGAATGAAGGAGAGGAGAGAGGGAAAAATGGTGATCTTGCATGAATAGTGAAATGCAATGAGTAGAAATGGAGGGCTAGGATTAAATCTAGTTGATCTTGCTTTATTTGGACGGCTCACGTTGAATCTTGTTGTGGAAGATTGATCCAACGGCCAAGATTAATTCCTGCTATATTATTGATTAATTGGATGGTGGAGATTAATTGTACGTAGTATAGTATAATTGTATTGTATGTATTAAATGCCACGTTAGTACAGTATAATTGTACGGTACGTATTAATTGCTACATTGGTATTATTTCGATCGTGTGGCGTAGATTAATTTTTGTAGTGACAAATATTAATCGTGTGGCCCGATTGGCCATTGATCTAGTGTGACCTAATTGGGTGGTCCCGATTTTTTAATTCTCTAATGTGAGTGAATCACGTGGTTTCGATCGAGTATCCGCCCAGTACAATTTAATCAAGTGGTCTCGATTGGGCAATTGAGGACAATTAAAAAGATCGTGTGGTTCCGATCTTTCGTCAGAGGAAATTGGTGAGACCGGATAGTCTCGATCTGCTAATCATGGAATTTAGCAAGATCACGTGACGATGATTAATCGATCGGGAGTATTTAAGTGATCGTGTGGTATCGGACGGGCGATCGAGGAATTATTGTGGTATACGGTCTTAAGTGGAATAATTGAGAGGAAAGGTGGAATTTTACCATGAAGCATTATGACGCGGGGTTCGTATTTTATAAGACCGTATTTTTGCCCGAGGCGTTATGACGTGGGCTCAGTTATTATTATTTTACCCTAATGCGTTAAATACGGGGTTGTGCTGATTATATTATCCCGAGGCGTTAAACGCGGGATATTTAACCCGATGCATTATTACGCGGGTTACGGTGACTTCATGCGTTATAATGCGGGTCTGTCCGGTTATACTATAGCCTGATGCGTTAAACGCGGGCTTTGGATCAATGTGGATATTTATATTATGGCCCGATGCGTTAAACGCGGGCCCCGGAGCATGTGGAATATTTTATTGTCAGACCGAGACGTAGAACGCCGAAATGGAAGTAACGTAGAATATTTGAGAAGGTGTGGGAATTTTCAGAGAAAGAACGGAATTTTCTGGAATTTTATTTGTGGAATATTTTAGTTGAAGGAAGAAGTGTTGGAAATTACCTACCAAGGACGTGTCTGGAGGCACTAGAGCCCTAATCTAGGATTAGGAGCTAGCTTATCGAAATTTTATCTCACCCCATCGTGGGTTCGTTGCTTTTCAGATTCTCCGTCGCAACAATGAAGGACCCGCCTCAAAGGTTCGGGATCCCACGGGACATGGAAACCGTGGTGATAGAGTACCCAGTAGGAGAGGCCAAGGTGTACTATAGGCATATTACTACCATTTGGGTGGGACACCAGAGAGCTCTTTTGGAAGACCCATACGTACATAGCATGGACGTACCTCTATAGGGACTTGACAGTGGGACCACTAATCGGCTTCGACATTCCTTATGACGGTGTTGGGGAGTGGGATCCTACTAGTACTCCCCCCCGGACGGCATAGTGGTGCACCCGGATGCTAGTCCTGATGACGTGGAGCCCAGCCCGGAGGTCGTGGCACCCGAAGAAGATGGAGAAGTTGTGGAGCCTTCGGATGCTGAGTAGCCGCCCGAGATAGAGAGGACGAGGTTTAGGATAGTTAGCCTCTCAACTTTTGTAGAATGTTGTATTTTGATTGTGTAACGGGCTTTGACCACATCTCTTTTTGTTATAGGTGGTCACGCGCTTGTAAAGTGGCCCCCGAAGCCCTAGGTTTGACGAATTTATAGCGATTATGTATATATGTATATAAGTGTGTTTTACCATCCCAAGTTATCGTAGTTTTGTTAGTTTTCTATATGAAGATTGTTGTTGCTTCCGCGAAATTTTATTTTGTTGGCCTTTGGATTACGGAGAACCGTACACAATCGTGGCCGGATGGGATGTCGACGGCTTGCGGGGTTCGGGTCGTGATATCCCCGTTTGGAGTGGTATCGGTGCAAGGTCAGGTCGATCCAAGTTTGAAAGAGATATGGAGTGATAAAGAACGATAACTTTGGGATGGTTAGGCAGAGAGACCTTAGCTGTTTACATAAGTTAAACGTGTTATGCGGGGCATTTGAACATGCGCCTATGATTTTCTTGAATGATTGTTTTCGTGCTGAATATTGGTGCTGTTTGTTGAATCGTTTACCAAAAATGATTATTAGCCTTGAGCTAATGGCCGTGTTAAGCAGTGTGAGACTGCTAGAATCGAGTGGGTGGTTTAGGTCTCTAATTCATTGGTAGAATTATTTTGGTTCGGGTGTTGTGAAAGTTGATGGAAATGGAAAATCAAGGTAGAGGTCCCGGAGGGAGTTCTAGAGGAGGTTCTAGGGGAGCCTCTAGTTCAAGAACAACCGTTAGGGAAGATCCGAGAGTGGACGGAGTCCTTAGGGCTTTGGAAGAGATTGGGAATCTCATGGGTAGGCGGACTCAGGAACAGGCTGTCGCTATTGCCCAAGCCGTTGAGGCTGCTATTGCAGCTGCTTCTGTTTCTTTGCTCGGGGGGTAAATGTGAATCAGGGAAATGATAATGGGAATAGGCAGATGCATCACCTAGTAAAGCGGTTCTTGAAGTTGAAACCGGCAAAGTTCACTGGGAAGGGTGACCCGGAAGCTGCACCTCGTTGGATAGAAGATCCGGAGAAAGTATTTGAGGTGTTGGGTTGCACCGAGGAGGAAAAGTGACCCTGGCAATGTATCGCCTTCAAGATACGACCGGTGATTGGTGGAAGGCCACCAAGGGAAGAGTTTTCCCAGAGAGTACCGCTTTGAATTGGACCGTCTTCACTGAAGTCTTCAATGGAAAGTATTTTTCTGAGACCGCTTGGAGCAGAAAATGTCGAAATTTCAGCAGCTCCTCCCGAACCATATGACGATTGATCGGTATGAGGCTGAATTTTCGAGACCGTCGAAGTATGCACCGAGGATGGTGGAGAACCCACTGGATAGAGCGAGGAGGTTTCGGGATGGATTGAGGCCGGAGCTTCGCGGTCGGTTGATCCCGCCGAACCCGAGAGACTATGACGAGTTGTATGAGCGGGGTCAGATGGTGGAGTGACACATGAAAGAGAAGGCTGCCGCATCTGGATCGTTGTTCATGCCGATCGGGGACAATCGTCAATTTGGTGAAAGGCCAATGATGGGAAACCGGCGCTTCGTCCCTCCGGTTAGGAGAAATAATAGGAAACCGGTGTATCAATCCAACCATAATCGCCGATTTTGTGGCGGGAGGCACGGGAACGGGCTTTGCCCAAGCGGGACAGGGGCATGCTTCGGATGTGGGAAGTTGGATCATCAGATAAGAAATTGCTCGGAGCAAGTCCCAGGACCTCGTTTTCAGCCCCAACGACCCCCGGCAAGACCTCGGATTGGGGCGGCTCCACGAATAATCGAGGATCGGCCACCAGCACAAGGGAGAGTGCATGCAATGGCACGTAATGAAGTAGAGAATGCGCCGGGCGTGATCACAGGTACGGTCTCCTTATGTGATCATGCTGCATATGATTTATTTGATTCTCGAGTGTCCCATTCATTTGTATCTGCTCAATTTGTGGAATTAGCTAGGACCGAGTTAAAACCGTTAGGAGTAATGTTGCACGTAACTACACCCTTAAAGGATAAAGTATTGGTTACCTTAGGGTGTACTGGATGTAAGATAGTCATTGGCGGTAGAGAAGAATTAATAGACCTAGTAGTTTTGACTATGCATGACTATGATGTGATAATTTGAATAGATTGGTTGGGAAAGCAAAAAGCTGTTTTAGGTCGTGGTAGCAGGGTGATCCAATTTAATCCTATTGGTCATCCTAGATTTGAGTTTGTGGGAAGTCAAGGAGGAATCTCGATTCCCCTGATCTCATCACTGGAAGTGACTAAGTTGTTGAACGAAGGATGCCAAGGATATTGGGCTGCTGTGGTAGATTCGTCAATTGAAGAATCGAGGCTAGCATATATAGCCATGGTATACGATTATCCCGATGTCTTTCCTCAAGAATTGCCGGGATTGCCACCCGAAAGAGAAGTGGAATTTGTGATTGAGTTAGCACCAGGGACAGAACCGATTTCCAAGGCGCTCTGCAGGATGTCCCTCTCAGAGTTGAAGGAATTGAAGGTTCGGATGCAAGAATTGCTGGATAAAGGATTTATCCGCCCCAATGCATCGCCTTGGGGAGCGCCAATGTAGTTTGTAAGGAAAAAGGACGGGTCACTGCGATTATGAATTGACTACCGGCGATTGAATCAAGTGACCATTAAGAACAAGTATCCATTACCAAGGATAGATGACTTGTTCGATCAACTGCAAGGCGCTTCTATTTTCTAAGTTTGACTTGATAACGGGCTACCACCAGTTGAGGATCAAGAAGGAGGACATACCGAAGACCGCTTTCCGTACTAGATATGGGCATTATGAGTTCACGGTCATGCTTTTTGGATTGACCAATGCCCCAGCTGCTTTTATGGATATGATGCATCGGGTGTTCAGAGAACTCTTGGATCAATTTGTCATCGTATTTATCGATGATATTTTGGTGTATTCGAAGAGTTTGGAGGAACATGAATGTCACGATCCGAACCCTATGAACCGACGACATCCCACCCGGCCTCGCTTGCATACGCTTCTCCAGGATCCTCAGGCCAACAAAATTAAACAACACATGCGGAAGCAACAACAACCCCCGTACAGAAAACCAACAAAACTACGATAACTTGGGATGGTAAAAACACACATATGTACACACATACATAGTTGTTACAAACTGTCAAACCTAGGACTTCAGGGGGGCCACCGTATAAGCCTGTGACCACCTATAACAAAAAGATACGTGGTCGAAGCCCGCTATACAACCAAAATACAACGCACCACAAAAAAAAACTATGAGGCCAACTATCTAATCCTCGTCCTCGTCCTCGCTACCCAACACAAACCCATATCGGGCTGCCAGCTCGGCCTCATCTAACTCTGGAGACTGTTCGGCATCCGAAGGCTCCACAACTTCATCATCCGCTTCTGCGGGTACCACGGCTACGGGGTCGGGCGCCAAAACTTCAGGTGCAACCTTGGGGTTCACCACCTCTCCATCCGGGGGTGTAGCATTCGCAGGATCGTACTCCCCGACTCCATTAAAGGGAACATCAAAACCTCTCAATGGTCCCACGGTCGGGTCCCCGTGGCGATAGGTCCATGCCACATAAGTCCGAGGCTTCCAAGATAGCTCTCCGGTATCTACCCAAACTGTAGTTGCATATATATAATAAACTTGATTCTCCCCGATAGGATACTCACACACCTGCGTATCCATGTCCCGGGAATACCGAACTTCGGGGGCGGAACACTCATGGCTGAGGCGGAGGGTCCGAAAAACAACGAACCCATGACAGGTGAGATAAAATCTCAGTAGGAAAATCTCTAACCCTAGATTAGGTCGCTAGTGCCTCCAGACACATTTTCATTTTAAAATTTCTGACAATCCCTCTTCCTTACCCAAAAATTCACAATTAAAAATCCAGAAAATTCCATTCTTTATCCGAAAATTCTCACACCTTCTCAAATATTCTACGTTACTCCCGTCTCGGCGTTCCACACCTCAGCCCGACAATAAAATATTCTACGTGCTCCAGGGCCCGCGTTTAACGCATCGGGCCATAATATAAATGTCCACATTACTCTGAAAAATTCCACATGACTCCAAAAATATTCCACGTTACTCTGAAAGTATTCCACGCTACTACAGAATATTCCACGTTACTCCAAAAATATTCCACGTCACTCCAGAATATTCCACGTTGCTCCAAAATATTCCATGTTACCCCAGAATATTCCACGTTACTCCAGAAATATTCCACGTTACTCCAAAATATTCCACGTTACTCCACCGCCATCATATAAGTTCATAACATTGAGCCTCGGACCTTTATGGAATACGGCTCTATATATATACCAGGGTCTCGTACACATAGGAATACGACCCATAGATCTCGGTCTCGGACACATAGGAACACGACCGGATCAAGTCTCGGACAATTAGTCGAACACGACTCACTTTGGTCTCGGACGACTTAATTGAACACGACTTTCTTACTTTCTCGGTCTCGGACAATCGGACGAATGCAGCTCACTTTGGCCTCGGACGACTTAATTGAATACGACCTTCTCATTTTCTTAGAATCGTTCGGGACCACGTGATTCACTCACGTTAGAGAATTAATAATTCGGGATCACCCGATTAATTCACACTAATCCAAATATTAATTTAGACCACCTGATCAATTAATACTACCATAGTATCCAATCCACGCCATGCGACTATATTATGCTAACGTAGCAATTTATAAATCACGTGCCATTACAATTATACTAACGTGGAAATTTATCACGGCCGAACAATAATAATAATTTTCTAATATATAATTAATCTACGACTATAGTACTAAACTATAGTAATCATGCCACATTTAATTGGCACCATGGCATAACAACTTTATGTCACATAAAAGTAACCCTAATTAATATATTAACTAACCATGGTTCAACAATTAACTAGAGTCAAATACTTACCTAACCATGATTAATAAATAGCATAAAGTAACCATAGTTAGACATAAAGTAACCATAGTTAAACTTTGACCAACAATTATCTTCTTGACTTTACTATTCATGCAAGAACAAGCTTTCTCTCTCCTCCAAACCTGCAATTTTCGGCCAGCACAATTCCACCCTCAAATTCACCAATTTCTTCATCAAAAATTCACAATTCCTTGGTCTTTTAGCAACCTAGTTACCTAATTTAGGTTTAGAAACAATCCTACCTCAAAAACTCGCAAAACGTCCGTTGAACGGTTGAGGAAAAGATCGAACCAAGCGGCGGATCCGGCAATCCTTGCACGGCCGGCGACTCGTCGACGATCTAGCAACTTCAAGTGGTCCAAAGCGACTCCGGTGAGAGCTCGAAGAATTTTCGGCAATGGAGGGTGAGAGAGAGGGTGTACGGCCAAGTGAGGGAGAGGGAGAGAGAGAGTGAGGTAGAGAGAAAGTGAGCTAGAGAGAGAGAGGGTTCTTGGATAATGAAGAAGAAGAGGGCCAATATAATAATTAATATAGGTTAATAATAATTAATTATGCCCACAAAATCAAGAGAAAGAAAATAATTATCTCCCCTCATTGACTAGTCAATCTCGGCCAAAAGGGGAAATGACCAAAATACCCTTCATTCCAAGTGAAAAATGGGGTATTTTTTGAGGGCAAATGGGTCCTTTCCCATACCCAGTCCAAATCTACTTTTCCCGAACCTCTTTGGGGCGAACCGCAAAGGAATTTCACACAGGATGAGGAGACGTCCAAAATTTTATTTATTGAAATCCCTGAAGGTCCGACGTCAAATTCCGAAGCTCGATTCGCGATCAATCTCAATCAATAGAATTTTCAGCGTATCTCAAACTAACGAGCGGCTTTTAGGAGTTACGCGTATCGACCCGTGATTAAAATCACGTTTAAGAATTACTCGAGCCATAGCGACCTTGGCTGTCATTCAATTGCGAGGGTCAATCACTAGTCTCGATGGTCGCGATCATTAGAAAATAATTCAGGGACGTTCGGAACCCACACAAGGTCAAATGGAATCACCAGTGATCCAAGCGTAGAGTATTACCCAAATCATTCCTTAATTATTATAGGATCGGCCTATATTAGTCCAAAATATTCCCTCGACAATTTTCATGGCCAAAGAGTCGGTCCAGGATCAAGTTCTTAGGTCCACGTACTTAATTTTCTTAGCTAGCCATTCCCATTTGGTTAATCTGCTCGAGAGGAATCAATTCCGAGTGAGATTCGACTGAAATACATTGATGAGATTTTTCATTTATTCAAGGTTTCAAAATGAGTCGGATTACGGGATGTCACAATGAACATCACTTGAACGTCATTCTACGAACCTTAAGAGAACACGCTTTCTATGCCAAATTTAGTAAGTGTGAATTTTGGCTCGATCGTGTAGCATTTCTTGGACACATCGTCTTTGGGAATGGAATCTCGGTAGACCCGGCGAAAATTGAGGCCGTGGTGAATTGGCCAAGACCGACGTACATTACGGAGGTTCGAAGTTTTCTAGGCTTGGCGGGATATTATCGCCGATTCGTAGAAAAGTTCTCTTCGATAGCTCTTCCATTGACGCAGCTAACGAAGAAGGAAGCTCGCTTTGAATGGACAGATAAGCGCGAGAAGAGTTTCCAAGAACTGAAGCATAGATTGACGACGGCACCGGTTCTGACGATACCATTGGGTCCTGGAGGATTTGAAATTTATAGCGATGCTTCGCTAAAGGGACTCGGATGCGTATTAATGCAACATGGCAGGGTGGTCGCGTATGCATTGCGATAGTTGAGGCCTCATGAACAGAACTATCCAATGCATGATTTTGCGTTGAAGATTTGGAGGCATTATTTGTGGGAAGAAAAGTTTCAGATTTATATGGATCACCGTAGTCCGAAGTATTTATTCTCCCGGAAGGAATTAAATATGAGGCAGCGCCGTTGAATGGAATTACTGAAGGACTACGACTATGATATTTTGTATCACCCTGGGAAAGCGAATAGAGTAGCGGATGCTTCGAGTCGGAAGTCGAGCATAGCGCAGTTATTGGTTAAAGAGTGGACTTTATTGGAAGAGTTCGGAGATTCGGAGTTTAAGTTGGAAGTTTGCAATCTCTCAAGTTTGCCTGCAACTCTGAGGATTGAGCCAGAGATTCGGGGGAGGATTAAGGCATTGCAGTTGGAGGATCCGGATATATAGAAAATTTTGGAGATGGTTGCCACCAAGAGGAAACCCGAATTTCAAGTGGTACATTGACACCGATTTTTAATCATTTTTCTTTAGTTTTATTTTCTAAAATTCACTAAAAATTCACAAAAAATCAAAAAATTAAAAAAATCAACATTGGAAGCCTTGGCCAAGCCTAAGGAACCAATTTGGAACAAGAAATAATTTTTCATTTTTTTATCACATTTTTTAATATTTTCGAAAATTGAAAAAATATTATAAAATTCATAAAAAATACCTTTCGAGGTCACAAAAATACACAAAAATGTTCAATATTTTTATTTTAATTCCCTTTTAATATTGACCTCAAGAAAAATCAAAAATTGAGTTCAATTTTAGGTGTTCCTTCACAACGCCTAAGGTTGAATTTGCACAAAAAATACCAATTGAGTTGTTTTATTTGCAATTTTTGCACATTTTAGATCTAGACATTCAATTGCAGTCCCTTTGAACTTCAATTTGATCAATTGCACCCTCAATTGCGCGAATTAAACAGATTACACAAAATCCCCAAAATATTTGCAATTTAGTCCCTCAATTTGTCAATTTTTGAAATTACTTTTAATTGAGGGACTATCATGGTAAAATTGGATTGCCCCCTATGTTTTCATGCATTCTAAATCAATTGGCATAGGTCTCATAGTCCAATTTAATCAAATTGACACTCAATTGAACATTTCCCCAATTTGGGAATTTAGAAAATTTGGGGCTTTTGCATAAATTGATAGAAACTTTTGGGCAAAATTGCATTTCTAGATAATATCCAAGCCCCCTAAGTGCAATTTTGAGGTTTAATTGCAAAAATTCCCCGTAGATTTTGTTTAATTTTGAAAATTATGGAAATTTCACTGTATGAACCGGTTCAGACCGGTCTGACCGTCGATCGGACCGGTCAAACCGGTTCAAACAGTGTCATCTTCCCCAATTTACTCGCGCCATTTGCAGGTTTGAGCAGCGAACTTCAACGATCAAATTGACGTCCAATTCGACATCAATTGAGCCAATTGATGTGGGGCTTTGGTGGCTCAAGTTAGGCCCCGTCGATTGCTACAAGCGGCACGGCCAATGGCTGCCGGAGCACGGCGAAATCACCAGTCAAATGCTTGGCATGCGCAAAAGTCAACATATTGCAAACCATGAACAATTCGCGCTCATTTGTGCTCGCCCGAGTACCAAACGGACATCTAACGGACCTTGACGGAATCCTAATGATTCCATCACCGTCCGGTGGCTAGAAAACGTGTGATTGGCACGTGGAAGTCTCGGCCAGCTCATACATATACGCCCGCGAATTTGAAAATGAGTATATAAGGCTGAGGAAGGTTCCGGATGAAGGGGGTTCCAGGACGAAGGGGGAGGCTCATTGTTGCTCGTCCATCAACGAAAAAGAGAGAGAAAGAGAGAGCGAGTAGTGAGAGAAGTGCTAGAGAGCTTCACTATAGCTCGCCGGAACTCGGTCCGCAAGTCGATCGTCCGGCCAATCCAGGCAGAATCGAGACTCACGATCCATTCTAGAAGTTTGATAGCCACTCCAGGAAGCGATCACTTCACTTGGATCAACCCTGAGACGTCCGAAACGGTAAGTCGATCTCTCGACCTCAGCTCGGTACGTTCATGGCATCTCATGGTTTTGGACATAATCATTGCAATTATTGTGTGTGTTTTGGCTTTTGAATGTTGCTGATCCTCTATGCACCTTGTTCCGGCTTTGATTTTGCATGAACACCTTCAATCGAGTCCGTCAACTTTAACCTCCATGGCCGAACAACGTCAAAGCTTGCCTAGGCGATTCTAGGCCGGGCCGGTCGATCCGACCCGCAGGTAAGTCTTCCTAACTTGATTTTAATGTGTCCGAAGCTTCAATCGCACTTACTTGCTCTGTATTGCTCGTTTGAAGTCCGGGATGTCAGAATCGTGTGTGGCTCGATTATCGCGATTTAGCCGATAGAAACACCCGATTCCGAGATATATTAATCCGGAGCACTAGGCGAATCGTTTGGTTTTAGTTTGGGGTCGATTGGCCGAGGTTTCACCGTCGGATCTCACCGGGAAGCCTTGGCCGTCCGTTAGTCGTCGTCGAGAGGAAGAAGATGACCGACGTGGCGTGGTCAAGCGGTCAAAAGGCTGAGGTGTCACGAGCTGATACGTCCAGCTCGGATCCGAGCCGCCTCGGTCGTTGGCGCGAGCGAGCCGACTCAGATCCGATCCAACGGCCGAGATAAATCGAGGGATTTGATTCTCAGCCGTTGGATCCTCTTTTTGTATTTTTTGAATATTAGTTTATTAGATAGAAAATAGAAATTAGGCGAAACGGTGCCGTTTAGGTCATTGGACGAGCGACGTCGTTTGGAGAATGAAGCAGAAGTGTCGTCGTTTTGAGCTTAATAGGGATGGACGGTCCAGATTAGATCCGAGATTCAATCTTGGCCGTCTATTCGTTTAATTGGGCGACGTCGTTTAGGGTATAGGGTGAAAGAATCGTCGTTTTATATGCAGAAGGTTTGAATGGCTCGGATCGAGCCTTAGAATTAGATCGTGGCGGTCCGTTCAGTGTCTAATGCGACGTCGTTTGGTTTAGTAGGAGTCGACCGCCAAGATGAAGTCTGGGGATTTTATCTTGGCCGTCCGTCCGTTTAATGGCTGCGACGACGTCGTTTTATTAGAAGACCAAAGGCGACGTCGTTTCACTTAGGCAAGGATCGACGGCCGAGATTGATTCCGGGATTGATCTCGGCCGTCCATTTATTTCTTATATTCGAATAATCGAATATTAGTTTAGAAAAACAAAAAATATTTAGTATAAATGCGTATACGGCACCGTATAGGGTTTGAGCGGGTCTGAGGGCGGTCCGACCGGGTTGACCGGTCGTTGACCGGGTTGACCCGGTCCGGAATAAATAAAAAGTAATAAAAAATAAATAAAAATTTCCAAAAATTCAAAAAATTTGCAAAAATACTTAGAAAATTCATAAAAATTCCCAGATTTTCACAAAAAATTTCTAAAAATTCCTAGATCGATTCGGGACTCATGAAGTCTGGATCGAAAACTTTGAGATTTCGAGGGTCAATCTGTGTCGATCCGGAAAATTCCCGACTTTTTTTAGAAAATAAATAAAAATTTAAAAAAAATTAGAAAAATTAGAAAAATTCCATAAAATCACAAAAAATGGGAAATGGTCATATTCAACTGGCCCTATCCCCATTTTGTGATTTTCGGGTCCCGAACCCCAAAAATGACCATTCTACCCTTACGGGCCTTTCGCCCCAAATTTTCCCGAACTACCCCCGGAGTATAAATTTGACATTCCTGTGGGCCGATAGGGCCATTTTTTTAGATATATCGAACCTTGATCGTTTGATTTGATTGACTCTGAATGTTTTGATTGCACTTTTGAATTTTCCGATTGTGATTGATAGGATAGAGAATTCCCATCTGCATGTATACCTAGAATCGTTAGAACCTACCTCATCCGATATTACATCTGCATCAACTCGTAAGTTAGAAAATCACTCAACATCGGTAACCGAAAGGGCATCAATGTGAATGTTGGCGTAACCAAGTCCCCGGACCTAAAAATCTCTGGTTTTCGCGGAACCGAACGGTTCCTCCCGACCGCTCGGTAGGGTTTTCCGATCATACCCTCCAATAAATTGATCGATGGCGACTCCAATTGTATGTACACATTGCACATGCCACCCAACCACACTAAGGTCAATTTCGATATGAAATTTTATCCGACATCACGATTCGAGTAATGGGTCTTGGGAGAGACCCGCGATCCTAAAAAAATCCCGGCGACAATCGGGGTCCTATAAAAATTAAAAGGATCGGCTCGTTAACCCTATTCATCCCGGAATTTATTGAAGAAAAGACTTCCGGAGGGTCGCGACAGACTGGCGACTCCACTGGGGTATGAATTTAGAATGGTTGCTAAACCGATAAGAGGACTTAAGCCGATAAAAATGTTGGGTGTTTTCTAATCCCGTTTTATGTAGATGCTCTTGAAGGTGAGGTACGTTCACTAACAAAAAGTGTTAAATGTTGATGCAGATGGGAGTTATAAGGGGTGGCGTCCGTGCTAACCTTTTTTATGCAGATGTGGAGTTTCGGGTTGTGTGTTTATTTATGCATATATTGAAGCGGTGTTTTGAATATGAATTGCTGTGCATGTCTTGCATATTTTGAGGATCACAACACTGCACACACAAGCGCCTAAACCCGAGCCGCGAATCACCCTTATAGGTCGCCATAGATAGGGATCGGTATGCAAAGCTCTTGTGTTTGATTGTATTTGGGTTGACCATATTTGATCCCGCTCGCTATGCGAGATTGATGATCCTACCCACTTGTTGTTTGATTGCGCTTGTGGGCGGCTCATCGATTTGCATAGCGGGAACCTTTTTAGGTCCATACCCGAGCCTTTTTGATTTCTTTAGAGTTGAACCTCACTTGTCTCATGCGTGTGTGAAATGGACGGTTGGTATACCTAAAACCAAAAATCCAAAAAAAGAGTAACACTGGTTGGTAAGGCTTTTTACCCTATTTACATTGAACTTGTAAATTTAAATTTTGCATATCATGCATTTCCACGACATGTCATCACAATTTGTAAGATCGTTTAAGTGATCGGGGTTGAAGGTCAAATTTTCCTTTTTAGGATAGATGACGCCCTGAAGTCATATTGATGTCCATGATGTATTCACATGGGAGCGGAGGACCATTCAACCAAAGACCGAGTACCCGCTACTTTTCGAGTCTTTGGAATTGTCCATGGACGGGAGCTCAATGGACGGAACCGCACTCGCAACGAGGTTTGCGATTATACTCGTTGTGGACGCCATTTGGAAATCAAACGCGAAAAAGAGAAAATTTGGGAGTTGTACATGAAATTGATGAAGAAACCTCGTGCAATCAAGACGGCCCCAAAGCACTCTCTGATTAAGAAGAAGGAAGTCATTACCATATCCTCCGATGATGAAAAAGATATCAAGCTTCCCGAGATAGTGGAGATTTCATCCGATGAAGATACTGCTTCGACTATCTAGTTTAGTACGACTTTGGGGCATTTTCTAGGTTACATTTTAAGTCGATTATTGTACTTTCACCGACAATTATTGTCCGAATATCTTTAGGTGCTATCAAGTCCTATCTTTTTCGACTTTATTGTACTAGACTTGTGAATTTTATGAGTGAACAAATTTGGAGTTGTAAAAGCGACTTTCTATCCCGATTACGCTTAAGTGATCCTAATCAATTACATGCCATCTTTGGGTGAGATTAGGTCCATGACTACCCTATTTGGTTTATTTGGGTCAAGTGGGAGTAGTTGACCCTCATGTTACCAAAAGATGACATGGAATTTGGTTAGTGCATTTGCATCACATTTCATGCATATGCATATTAAATCCGTGGTAATTGACTTTAGGATCATCATTTTTGCATTTTTAGATCGTGGGGAATGGAGACATCAAAGTCATCCTAGTACCACGCAAAGAGCTTTCTATATGGTGGGATCGCCTCGACATTATCAACAAGGCCTACGTGGAAGGACGTTTGGGACGACTAGTAGATTTGATCAAAGTGGAATACCAACCGGCCCTTATTCAAGCGCTAGCCAAGGCATGGGATGCGCGCACAATGACATTTAATTTTCAAGGTTTAGAATTGACTCCTACGCTCGAGGAGTATACTGCTATCATTGGGGCCAAGTTTGACGACCATATAGTTCAACCCTCTTTGGACATGGACTCCACTCGTTCTCTATCGAGCTTTCTTCGTCTTAAAACTTTTGAGATACAAAAAGTTTATAAGTCCAATTTTAACAAGTTCACATTCTCATTCCTTTTCGACAACTATTCCTCTCTACCCACCGAAACCGGTCATAAATCGGGAAAGGTGTTCATCTTGGCTTTCTTTGCATTCGTCATATTCCCAACCTCAAGGACCACTTTTGATCCTTCTATAGTCCATATAGCCAGACAAGCATGTTGTCGCTGGAATTACTCATACATGATTTTAGCTGAGACCTTTCTCTCCTTAAACCGTTCCAAAACTTCCAAAAAGGCCGTTTTTCAAGCATCTAATGGACTACTCCACATGTGGTTCGCTTCTCATATAAAGACCTTTCAACTCCGAGTGGGGTGTTATGAGATCAATGAGCATGTTCACCCTCTTAGATCCTTCTTCAAGTGTCAATCCCTTGTACCCAAACACTCGTTTAAAAAATGGGTTGAGCTATTAAACAATTTGAAACCCGAGCATATTAGATGGCGTCTGACTTGGCCTAAGATTGTGGAGGCTCGCATTATGGGTGTGGAAGATAGCCCTATCCCCTTATTGGGATGTACTGGTGCTATGGCATATTATCCCATTCGCGTGGTGAGGCAATTTGGAGTTTTACAAGAAGCGCCACCGGATGTTTGTCCCAGGATTTTCTCGTTTGACATGACACGAGGAAAGCTTACAAAAGAATCAAAGAAGTTATATCGGACTCGAATTAAGCTCATTCTACATGCTTTGAAGAACTCCCCACTGCAATAAGTTGAATGGCCGGATTATTTGGACGACGAGATGAACATTCATAGAGCCTCCAAAGAGTACATTCAGAAGTTTAAGGAGTATCGCCAATCAAGGATTGAGCCATATGTACCCGAATGCGTATCTCCTCGCATCGAGGAAGTGGAGTCCTACGAGCCAGAGTACATAGTACTGTACATACCGGGAGTGGAGCCGTACATCCCCGAAGATCTAGGGCAGTGGATGTCGGAAGAAGGAGAAGACCCATACCTGTGGGATTCCGATGGATCAGAAGAGCAAGAAGAGTAGAAGCGTCCCCGACTTGGATAGATTCATTCCCCCATTTAGATTTTGCATATTTATTATCTTTTAGAGACTTTAAAACAATTTGGCTCGTAATAAATACATATTATTTCTTTTATGAGTATTTCATTCATACATGTAGAAAAGTCGGTTACCACGGATCCGCGTCTCCAAATCCTTCAATATCCTCCATACTGATTTGATGTTCCGAAAATAGGTGAGTGATAAATACGAGGACTCGTAGCAAGACGCGCAAATTAAGGATGGAACAGGAAGAACTCGCACCTCGTGTGGGTAATCCGGAGAACCAAATGAATATGATCGCCACAATGGTGGCGGAGATGAAGGCGATGCCGATCGCTAGCCAGGGGAGATACCCTATTAATCCTAATTCCCAAGCCCTTGCGGGCTCTTCCGACAGAGCAAACGCTAATCCGGCACCCGCCGCTAATCCCACTCTGAATCCGGAGCGACCGCCTAAGGATCCTCCCGTCGTGATTGATCCGGAAAGGAAGGAGAAACAAGTCCTCAAAATGGAAGAGGAGATCAAGAGGCTTGCTAAAATCGAAGAATGCTTGGCAAGTCGGGGTTATGAACTCTCGAGATTTGATAAGGTAGCACCATTCGAGAAGATAGAGGTTCCCGCTGATTATAAGGAACCAGATTTTGTGAGGAAATACAATGGGACCGGGTGTCCCAAGGCGCACTTGAAGTATTATTTGCGCCGAATGTCGTAATTCTCCGACAACATCCCACTGCTGGTCAATACATTCCAGGAAAGCCTATCTGGGGCAGCCCTGGCGTGGTTTATTGAATTGGAGCCAGAGAGGCTCGCCGATTGGGACAAACCGGCAGACGAGTTCCTTCGGCAATACAAGTTTAACACTTTGACCGCCCTCACTAGAGAGGACCTTCTGAGAACCGTAAAGGGAAAGAATGAGGCCATTCGCGCCTACGCTCAGAGATGGAGAGCATTGGCCGTACAGGTAAAGCCGCCCGTCCCGGAAGAAGAACTAATAGACCTGTTTCTCAAGGCCCTTCCCTTTGAGTTTTTCGACAAGCTGAACACCTCTGGGTGTCAGACGTTTACGCACCCGATCAAGGTGGCGAAACGCCATGAGTGGGCACTAAGAGAAAAGAAGATACCTGAAGCACATTTCGGACGCAAATACCCTTTGAGAAGGGATAATAGGGAGCAAACCGGAGAAGTAGCCTTTCTCCCTAACCCGCCAAAGCCTAAAAATTTTTCACTTTCCACCCCTACCCAAGGAACGTCCTCCTGGACCTCTTCCAAACCACCAGAATTTAGAAGAAAGAACCAACCTGTTTTCACCCCACTACCCCGACCCTTATCCAAATTGTTACCCATGCTGCTGGAGAACCGCCTAGTTGCAAAAGAGCCACCCAGAGCACATCCTCCAAGATTTCCCGGGTTTGATGATACCTAGACGTGCATATACCATATGGGAGAAAGGGGACATAACGTAGACAACTGTCTCGTTCTCAAGTTCAAAGTACAAGCGTTGATCGATGGTAAGGTTTTGGAGTTTGACAAAAACGAACCGAATGTGCAACGGAACCCGTTACTCGAACATCGCGAGGTGAACGCGATTTTCGGAGGCAAAGAAGAAGAGGTTATAGAATTTATAGTGGATATGAGTAAAATGCGGGATGTCTTGACATTGGCCTCACAATACCCGGAAGGAGAGAGTATTTCCCGGGAGCAAAAGGAGGCTTGTTTGGAAAAGCCGATTAACTTGGGCGTTATAGGAAGAATGGAAGACGTCGTTTTTAAAGGAACGTATGTGGGCGTGGACATGCTGGCGGAAGAGTTCACAATGAAAGCTACAAGAGGAGGTGTCTGGAAAATACCCTCGGGATATTTGATGAGCATCAAAGACAATACAGAAATTGAAGAGATAGACGAGTATGAACTCCGCCTTGAAAAGGCCCGCCGCGGAGATAGAAGGTTTTTGCAAAGAGCCCTTGAGAGAGGCGAAGTAGTGGATAACCTTGGGGAGGATAGTGGCGGCTATAACTTTAAAGTGCTATATTCGGTGCCCCCGAGTTTCTTTGCGGACTACGGAGAAATTGTTCCTGACGGCCGGGCATGGATAATCCTGAAAGCGAAGAGTTCGTGGGAACAATTGACGAAAACGAAGACCAAGCGGTTCCTCAAGGTGAACGAGGAGGTCGGAGAGACGATGTTAGACTTTCCAATTTGGAGACGCATATACGTCATTTGACGACTATGGTAGCAGAGTTATCTCGGTTGTTGGCTAAGAATGACGCCACAAGAGTAGAAGAGAACATGCAGATTTTGGAAATGCGGCGGGCCATGGAGACACAAAATCGAAAGATTGCCCTACTGCAAGAGCAAGGAGACGATGTGTCAAGAAAAATGGATGAGTTGAAAGAGCCGATTACGCTACTTACTCAGGCAAGAAATGTTCCGCCCCAAGGCGCGAACCCGAGGGTGATCTTCCGCACAAAATATAATGGCGCTGGGTGTCCTCCGGCGCATATCTCATATTATCTTCGCCAAATGGTTGGCCATCATGAAAATGATGAAACACTAATCCGGAATTTCGGACGTAGTCCGGCGGGCCCCGCACTAGTGTGGTTCCAATCAATCGATCCGGACTGGGTCCCAAGGCGGGAGGAATTATCAGAACACTTCATACGGCACTTTGAAGTTGGAATCAGAGGTTATTTCACTAAGGCTAATTTGTTGAATATCGGGAAAGGTGAAGACGAGAGCTTTGAACTCTTCGCTAGGAGATGGAAGAAGCACGCCGTGATGGTGCAACCACCGCCGTCGGAGAGAGAAATGCTGGAGTTCGTGCTGAAATCCCTTCCGGCGGAATATTTTGACCGCATGTATGCATATACATATTCGTCGTTCCAACATCCGGTGGAGATTGGTATGAGAATTGAGGGGATTATCCCGAGAATTAGAAGGGAAAGGCAAAGGGAACTGGATGAAGAAAATGCCACGCCGGTAAGACCGTGTCCAGAACATAACCCCGATGATGTCCATGAAGACAAGATGATCGGAATGGTAGATACTCCGATTCGCTTTGTCATTGATCCGAATAAGGTAGATAGTTGGGAAACATCCGCTTCGGAGAAACCGTCAACGTCCGAATCACCATCAGAAAAGATCATACTGGTGAAGATTAAGTTACCGCTTGTCGAGGAATATAACTCGAAGGCGGTTCATTGGGACTATGGAACGGGCGAGATCGACGTCATAATGAGATCGGGAAGATGTTATCCACCAAAGGAGGCGGATTTTGAAAAGAAGATCCCGACTGCGGAAGAGGTTGAGAAGTTGCAATTGGTCGTGAGAACCGGTGAATATGAGGTCGTCGACCAACCGTGGAAAATGCCAGCACAAATCTCTTTACTAGATCTCTTTAAGAACTACGAAAAGCACAAGAATGCCCTCCTAAAGGTATTAGATGAAGTCCATGTCCCAGAGACAATTAACAAAGTGCAACCGGGGGACTTCATAGGTGCTATCCTTTTGAAAGACCAGATATCCTTCTCGGATGAAGATTTACCAAGAGAAGGGCGTGTCCACAACAAAGCCCTCTATATTGCTGTGAGGTGCCATGGGAAAGAGGTTCCTCACGTCCCGATTGATAACGGTTCTGCTTCTAACCTATGTCCCTTGAGTACTCTGAGAAGTTTGGGGATAAATGAAGACCTCGTCAGGACATCTAAAGCTACCATCCGGTCATTTGACGGAGTCTCTAAAAATGTTGTAGGAGAGATTGAGCTGGACATTGCCATTGGACCGGTAACTTTCTCTATACCATTCCAAGTGTTGGACATTCCTAGTGCCTTCACCTTGCTTCTTGGAAGACCATGGATCCATGTGTCCGGAGCGGTACCTTCCTCCCCGCATCAAAAGTTAAAATTCGTGGTCAAGGGTCAGTTGATCACCGTACATGGCGAGACGGGACATCGAGCTGCTTTAAAAGGGATGGTTCCATACATCGAACCCTCAAAGGAGGAGGAGTTGAGTTATCATACTTTTGATATTGTATCGATCATGCACATATCGCCGGATGCAAAAATAGCTGCACCGGAGCTTTCGAAGCCTGCGACCATGGCGGGAAGGGTGCTACTTTCAAATGGATTTATTCCGGGTGCTGGATTAGGGAAATACAATCGGGGAATCCGTAACCCTTTGAATTTGAGCTCAAATGACCACAAGGTTGGTGCGGGTTATAATGGAATAGCAAAGAATAACACAGGTCGAGGCCGAGGTCGAAACAAGTGTTATGGAGACCGTGGACGCCATGGACACCAAGGTGGCCGTTTTGTAGGCACCGATGCGTGGAAGGCTAGAGGGAAGATTTTCCTAAATTCCCTATTCGAGGTATTTTCTAAAGGAGGCAAATGGCTGGAAGATGAAGATATCTCACGAAGATGCGAGCCGGACTTATTCAACCCGTTCCTGGATAATCGGGTGAACGTGATCATTGAGTGGCTGGATGATGATTTCCCCACCCCCGAGTAAAAGGCTCTTTCCGAACTTTATCTTTTAATGCATTTTGATTACTGCACTTATTTTCAAAGCATTTTGTTGTTTTAGCACCCTATGGGTCGCATCTTGCGATCCAAGAAGTGCGATATTGTAACGTCATTAGTCACATCTATTAATGAAAATCATCACAAATTTTATTACGGACATGTGGAACAACGGATTGGTCCGATGATGACAATTGATTCTACCATGAAACTTGAGGCCCGATCCGCCATATGATCTTGGGTTTTAAATAGCTTTTGAGAACCAGGATGTCCGGAAGATTGTGGACTAGTTCTCCTTTCTTTGTCTAAAAATTGGAATTTGAAAAAATGTTTTCATGATAAAAATCATGCATCCTTCAATTTTATCATCTTTGAATACTAACCTTTCATGGTGCATTTCGGGTATGTCATCCCACCCATACATAACAGGTTAATATGTGACTCGGATTAGCTCGATGACTATGCATACGAAGTTGATATAAACGAGGTGGATGTGAGCGATATCAAGAGAGAATGGGATTGTTTTGAAGAATCTAAGCCTCCTATTTCCGAAGAACCCATCACTATTAATTTGGGAGATTCCGATTGCGTCAAAAAAGTGAAAATAGGAAGACATTTATCTGCAACAGATGTTTTAAGAATGACGGCATTGCTCAAGGAATATCAAGATATTTTCGCCTGGTCATATGCTGACATGCCGGGTTTAGATCGTGAAATTATGGAGCATGCTCTGCCCACAAATCCTGCTTGCACACCCGTAAATCAATCACCCCGAAGAATGAATCCCGAACTGGCAGATAAGATCAAGGAAGAGCTGATGAAACTCCTTAAAGTTGGATTTATCGAGGCTGTCCCATATGCTGATTGGGTCGCCAACATCGTACCCGTTAAAAAGAAGGATGGGAGAATTAGAATATGCGTGGACTATCGGGATTTGAACAAAGCTAGTCCGAAGGATGATTTTCCCTTACCGCACATTGATGTACTCGTCGACAGTACCGCGGGCTTTGAATTATTCTCCGTTATGGATGGATTCTCGGGATATAATCAGATCATGTTGAAGGAAGAAGATAAGATCAAGACCTCATTCACTACACAATGGGGAACCTTCATTTACAAGGTAATGCCCTTTGGATTGAAAAATGCAGGGGCAACATATCGAAGGGCTATGATGACCCTTTTTCATGACATGATACATAAGGAGATTGAGGTCTATGTGGACGATATGATTGCCAAGTCCAAACCTGGAGAAGACCATGTTAAAGTGCTGAAGAAATTATTTGATCGATTGAGAAAGTACAAGCTCAAGCTGAATCCTGCGAAATGCGTATTTGGGGCAAGATCCGGAAAGTCGCTAGGATTTGTAGTGAGCGATCGTGGTATTGAGATTGACCCTTCCAAGATCAAGGCTATATGGGAAATAGGGACTCCTTCTACTATTAAGGAAGTAAGGGGCCTACTTGAAAGATTGAATTATATATCCGGATTCATATCTCAACTATCAGAAACGGCAAAACCCTTCTTCAAGCTGCTAAAGAAAGGTGCAAAGGTGAAATGGGATTCAGAATGCCAACAAGCATTTGAGAAGATCAAGGAATATTTGGTACAACCTCCAGTATTGGTACCTCCTATCCCTAACGTTCCTTTAACTCTATATCCGACGCTTAATGATGAATCATTGGGAGCTTTACTTGCCCAAACTAATCCCAAGGATCGTAAAGAGCGGGCCATATATTATTTGAGCAAAAAGTTCACAACATCTGAAGCCAAGTACCTAGCAATGGAAAGAACTTGCGTAGCATTGGTTTGGGTCCTCCACATATTGAGGCGGCATACGCCGCATTATCATATAGAACTGGTCACCGAAAATGACCCCATCAAATACCTTTTGGAGAAACCAACATTGTTAGGAAAGATGGCTAAATGGCAAATATTGCTTTCAGAGTTTGATATCAAAACCTCTCCCTAAAAGTCTGTCAAGGGAAGAGCAATTGCTGACATGCTAGCTGAAAATCCTCCTAAAGACGTTTCAGAGCAAAACAAAGAAAGTCAAATCCCGAACATATCCGAAGACAAATGGACAATGTACTTTGACGGCGCAGTGAACCTCACTGGATCGAGTACTGGGGCGATTCTGATATCTCCCGAAGATCAACATTATCCAGTTTCAGCCAAGTTAGTGTTTCCATGCACCAACAACATTTTTGAATATGAAGCTTGCATCCTTGGGTTACAATTGGCCATCTCATTAAAAGTAAAGAAGCTGCTGGTATATGGAGATTCCATGCTAATTATCTTACAGACCCAAGGAGAATGGAAGACAAATGATCCCAAACTTATCCCTTATCATAAATTCCTTGAAAAGCTGGTCCAACATTTTGAAGAGATCGCTTTCGAGTATCTACCAAGAACTCGGAATCATTTTGCGGATGCTCTGGCCACATTATCAGCCATGTTACAAGTGCAAGATGGCCTTGAGATAAAGCCGTTAAGGATTGACATCCTTGAACAACCTGCGTATTGCATGGTCGTTGAAGAAGAACCCGATGAAGAACCATGGTATCATGACATCAAGAATTATCTGCTGAAGGGCGAATTTCCACAAGACAGATCAACCGAAGATAAAAAGTATATCAGCAAGATGGCATCTAAATTCTTCCTCAGCGGACAGATTTTATACAAGAGGTCCTTTGACTCGGTTCTACTGAGGTGCGTAAATTCCAAAGAAGCAAATCTCATTATGAAAGAGATTCATGAAGGAAAATGCGGACCGCATATGAATGGTCACCTCATCGCCAAGAAAATTATGAGACTCGTATACTACTTGATGACTATCGAGTCGGATTGCAACCAACATGTTAGATCCTGTCATCAATGTCAGGTATATGGCGACAAGATAAATGCGCCGCCAACCGAGCTACATCAAATGTCAGAACCCTGGCCATTCTGCATGTGGGGAATTGATATGATCGGTCCTATCAACCCAAAGGCCTCCAACGGACATCGTTTTATTCTGGTGGCTATTGATTACTTTACCAAATGGATTGAAGCCAGCTCATATGCCAATGTCACTGCAAACAACATGGCTAAATTCATCAAGCGAGATATCATCTCAAGATATGGGGTTCCAAGAGCCATCATTACGCATAATGGCTCCAATCCGAACAACAAGGTAGTCGATCACTTATTGGAGCAATTTAAAGTACGACACCTTAATTCTTCACCTTACCGCCCGCAAATGAATGGAGCTGTGGAAGCGGCAAATAAGAACATCAAGAAGATATTGGCTAAAACCGTTGAGAAATATCGAGACCGGCATGAGAGATTGCCATATGCCCTCATGGCCTACCGAACTTCGATTCGTACTTCAACCGGGGCAACTCCCTACTCTTTGGTATACGGTATGGAAGCAGTCCTACCAGTAGAGGTGGAAATCCTCTCTTTAAGGATCCTGTCTCAGGTAGAACTCACGGAAGATGAGTGGAACCGGCAGAGACATGAACAATTGAATTTGATTGATGAAAAATGATTGAAGGCTATCTGCCATGGTCAAAGCTACCAGAAGAAAGTAGCCAGAGCTTTTAACAAGAAGGTCGGGCCTAGAAATTTTGAAACATGGATACTGGTTGTGAAGAAAATGGTCCCAAATGCCCACATCCAGGAGGCAAATTCATGCCAAATTATGAAGGCCCCTACGTGATTCAAAAGGTCTTATCCGGGGGAGCTCTTATACTTGTAAACATGGATGGAGAAGAATTGGCGAGTCCAAGAAACTCGGATGCCATGAAGAGATACTATCCTTGAAATAAAATCGAGCTTCAAAGCGATTGATGAGCGGATCTGAGTCACATAAATTTTTGCATTCACATGACACTTGCATACATGCATTTGCATACGTTTGTATTTTGCGGGTGAACCGGGAGTTACGAAGAACCATGCAGAGTAACCGATCAAAACAGGGAAGTTATTTGTTATTTTGGATTACAGATTTTGAATATCTTTGATTAATCCTTTCCTCTTGATTATGCAGGAAACAGGTATTGATATCCGAAGTGGATGGGAAGAATTCGCTTCAGGATTTGGAAATTTTGAACATCTTTAACTAATCGATTCCTTTTAGTTGTGTAGGGAACAAGAATCGACATCCGAAGAAGCCAAGAGGAAGTCACTTCGGGATTTGAAATTTTGAACATCTTTAACTGATTGATTCCTTTTGTTTTTACAGGAAACGGGAGTCAACATCCGAAGAAGACAAGAGCAAGTCACTTCGGGATTTGAAACTTTGAACATCTTTAACTGATTGATTCCTTTTGTTTTTATAGGAAACGGGAACCAACATCCGAAGGAGATAAGAAGAAGTCGCTTCGGGATCTAAAACTTTGAATATCTTTAACTGATTGATTCCTTTTGTTTTTACAGGAAACAGGAATCAACATCCGAAGGAGATGAGAAGAAGTCGTTTCGGGATTTGAAATTTTGAATGTCTTTGAACTGATTGTTTCCTTTTATTTTTGCAGAGGACGGAAGCCAATATTTGAAGAAGACAGGTTTGAGATCCTCCTCTTTTATAAAATATCTTCACACACCGACATGCTTGAAATTGAAAATTTTGGATTTCTAAAGCCATAAGGCCCTTTTAAAGGAGCATTCATTACAAGTTTCAAAAACATCTTTTGAATACACTTTTTAATGAAAAACCTTTTGTAAATGATGAATTTTGATGAAACGCCCTGAGTTTTTATAAAAGGGGCATGTTTTGAAAGCTTTCCAAAAGAATGATCCTTCATATGACAAGAGGCAAGCCTTGTCCTTAAACAAGTCCCCGATACACTTGAGCGATGAGCGAGAGTGATAGAGTGAAAAAGCTTAATTTTGGGACGTAGGGATCATTCGCGGTGATTACATGGATTGAAATGATGAAAGGCATTTCTATTTCAAAATTATCCATACACATTTATATCATTTGATAACCACTCTGAACCAAAAAGGGGAGAATTTTCTGAATATAACCCTGTCAAGAACCACCCTACACCGGGGCATATTTGGAGGTTCATTGGATGATTCCTTGGAGAAAAGATCAGGTAAGACTTTATTGTGCTAACCTGCGTCAATCTTTTTGTGATAGCTTCAGGTGATTTCTAGCAGAGACTTGGAACACCTCAAAGTGAAGAAAAGTACTTCATTTCTACATCCCCAAAGACTTGCCCTTTGAAGAGCCAATTTAAGCCTTTGAATATTCATTTCTAAACCCTTGTTGGTGATCACCTCCCCATACTGGGGCAAACAAAGGAATTACCAGCAATGAGTCAAAAAGTATGATCGGGAGAATTTTTGATACTAGTCTCCAAAAGAGCCAGTCAATGCAAAAAATGACAAGGAACGAAAGGGCTAGAAAAAGCAAAGTGCCTGGTAAAAGCAAGGCCAAAGCCCATGAAAAGAGCACCCCGAAAAGGGACAAATTCTGAAAAAAAAATCATCAAGAGGAAAAGAGGAAAGTCCTCAAAACAAGCTGAAGAAAGATGATCATGAAAATTCTTTAAAAGCAAATGAATGCTGGGAAAAATATCAAGGTGACCACCCAAAGTTCACCCCTCTTTTGAAAATATGGCCTTTCTTAAAGAGCCCACCTTAAGCCAAGATACAACCTGTCACCAAAACTTTTCCGATCTAAGAGGTGTTTCAGGTTAATGCAAGAAATCATACAGGAAGTTACCGCTTAAAGAGGTAAGTACAATCCTGTCTTATCATGTCTTCGGGGTTCTTGACTTGTAAATCCGAAGAAGCTATTTCTGATCAAAATTCATTTCTAAACCTTAACATGAACATCCTTTTATAAGCCTTTGACCCGGCCCGAATTACGGTCCCTTTTAAAATGCCTTTTCCGATTAGTTAGATTGTATGCATCTCGAATGATCCCGAAACTTCAAGGTTAGGTTTTCTATGAGCGGATTTGAATTTTAAGAAAAGCCTTCCCAAAATGGTGAGGAGCCCTCTTGGATGAAGGAAAACCCTTTTGAAAAACTTTTAAAACACCCTTTTTGTAAAACACTCGGGATGTGTCATTCAAAATCCATCCTCGGTGGAAATTTGAACTTGTGATTGGACACATTTCCTTCACAAATACACTTTGAAAATTTGTCCGGAGTTCTTAAGTTTCTCCCCCAAAACTTAAAATTGTCATTCTAATGATGTTTGATTGAACTTTCTGCAGGTTCCCTGGTGATCCCAAATCCTCGGAAAAGTTACGTTTTAAAGATTTGATTAACTTGGATTTTCTGCGGGTCTTCCGGCGTCCCCAAGTCCTCAGACCCTCCTCTTTGAAAATTTAAAAATAGGGTTTGAGCTTCTGTAGGTACACTAGTAAACCTAGGTCCTCGGATGGCACCCTCTCCTTTGAAAATTTGAAATAGGGTTTGAGCTTCAGTAGGTACACTAGTAAACCTCGGTTCTCAGATGGTACCCTCTCTTTTGAAAATTTGAAATAGGGTTTGAGCTTCTGTAGGTACACAGTAAACCCGGGTCCTCAGATGGCACCCTCTCCTTTGAAAATTTGAAAATAGGGTTTGAGCTTCAGTAGGTACACTAGTAAACCTGGGTCCTCAGATGGCACCCTCTCCTTTGAAAATTTGAAAATAGGGTTTGAGCTTCAGTAGGTTCACTAGTAAACCTAGGTCCTCGGATGGCACCCTCTCCTTTGAAAATTTGAAATAGGGTTTGAGCTTCAGTAGGTACACTAGTAAACCTAGGTCCTCAGATGACACCCTCTCCTTTGAAAATTTGAAATAGGGTTTGAGCTTCTATAGGTTCACTAGTAAACCTAGGTCCTCAGATGGCACCCTCTCCTTTGAAAATTTGAAATCGGGTTTGAGCTTCTGTAGGTATACTAGTCAACCTAGGTCCTCGAGATGCGCCCTTCTTAAATAGGTGAAACCCCTTTGTTACAAGGGTGAACCTCCCTTTCGGACGGTGAGTAGCTTCCTAGATGAAAACCGATCTGCGTTTTAGATGGTGAGTCCCTTCATAGAGAATGGCCAATCTCTTTTAAAAAAGGTGAAACCCCTTTGTTACAAGGATGAACCTCCCTTCCAGACGGTGAGTAGCTTCCTAGATGAAAACCGATCTGCGTTCTAGATGGTGAGTCCCTTCATAGAGGATAGCCAATCTCTCTTAAATAGGTTAAACCCCTTTGTTACAAGGGTGAACCTCCCTTCCGGACGGTGAGTAGCTTCCTAGATGAAAACCGATCTGCGTTCTAGATGGTGAGTCCCTTCATAGAGGATAACCAATCTCTCTTAAATAGGTGAAACCCCTTTGTTACAAGGGTGAACCTCCCTTCCGCACGGTGAGTAGCTTCCTAGATGAAAGCCGATCTGCTTTTTAAATGGTGAATCCCTAGAGGATAGCCAATCTCTTTTTGAATAGGTGAAACCCCTTTGTTACGGGGGTGAACCTTCCTTCCAAATCTTCAAACCACTGTTCGACACCGGACGGACGCCGATCATCATGAAATCGCGCCAAACATTCAGAGGTAATTCCATACAATCATTCTCTCCACCTCAGATCAACAAATCTCCAAACACAAACAGGTTAGTTACGGGTAAGTCTCTCTCTCTCCTCATCTCCCTTTCAAATGAAATGAGCGTGAACCGAAATAATTCCCCACGGAGTTAGAGCTTTAACGGCAGAGGTAAGACAATCGAATGTCAAGACTTATTTTCTTTAGATTTTTCCCCAGCAGAGTCGATTAAAGATCCAGGTGTTACCTTGTCTTTGAAAGCAACCTCTAACCGAGATTACTTTCAAAGAGGGGCATCTGTTGACACCCGATTTTTAATCATTTTTCTTTAGTTTTATTTTCTAAAATTCACTAAAAATTCACAAAAAATCAAAAAATTAAAAAAAATCAATATTGGAAGCCTTGGCCAAGCCTAAGGAACCAATTTGGAACAAAAAATAATTTTTCATTTTTTTCACATTTTTTAATATTTTCGAAAATTGAAAAAATATTAGAAAATTCATAAACAATACCTTTCGAGGTTACAAAAATACACAAAAATGTTCAATATTTTTCTTTTAATTCCCTTTTAATATTGACCTTAAGAAAAATAAAAAATTGAGTTCAATTTTAGGTGTTCCTTCACAACGCCTAAGGTTGAATTTGTACAAAAAATACCAATTGAGTCTTTTTATTTGCAATTTTTGCATATTTTAGATCTAGACATTCAATTGCAGTCCCTTTGAACTTCAATTTGATCAATTCCACCCTCAATTGCGCGAATTGCACAGATTACACAAAATCCCCAAAATATTTGCAATTTAGTCCCTCAATTTGTCAATTTTTGAAATTACTTTTCATTGAGGGACTATCATGGTAAAATTGGACTGGCCCCCTATGTTTTCATGCATTCTAAATCAATTGGCATAGGTCTCATAGTCCAATTTAATCAAATTGACACTCAATTGAACATTTCCCCAATTTGGGAATTTAGAAAATTTGGGGCTTTTGCATAAATTGATAGAAACTTTTGGGCAAAATTGCATTTCTAGATAATATCCAAGCCCCTAAGTGCAATTTTGAGGTTTAATTACAAAAATTCCCCGTAGATTTTGTTTAATTTTGAAAATTATGGAAATTTCACAGTCTGAACCGGTTCGGACCGGTCTGACCGTCGGTCGGACCGGTCGAACCGGTTCAAACAGTGTCATCTTCCCCAATTTACCCGCGCCATTTGCAGGTTTGAGCAGCGAACTTCAACGATCAAATTGACGTCCAATTCGACATCAATTGAGCCAATTGATGTGGGGCTTTGGTGGCTCGGGTTAGGCCCCGTCGATTGCTACCGGCGGCACGGCCAATGGCTACCGGAGCATGGCGAAATCGCCGGTCAAATGCTCGGCATGCGCAAAAGTCAACATATTGCAAACCATGAACAATTCGCGCTCATTTGTGCTCGCCCGAGTACCAAACGGACATCTAACGGACCTTGACGGAATCCTAATGATTCCGTCACCGTCCGGCGGCCAGAAAACGTGTGATTGGCACGTGGGAGTCTCGGCCAGCTCATACATATACGCGCGCGAATTTGAAAATGAGTATATAAGGCTGAGGAAGGTTCCAAACGAAGGGGGGAGGCTCATTGCTGCTCGTCCATCAACAGAAAAGAGAGAGAAAGAGAGAACGAGTAGTGAGAGAAGTGCTAGAGAGCTTCACCGTAGCTCGCCGGAACTCGGTCTGCAAGTCGATCGTCCGGCCAATCCAGGCAGAATCGAGACTCACAGTCCATTCTAGAAGCTTGATAGCCACTCCAGGAAGCGATCACTTCACTTAGATCAACCCTGAGACGTCCGAAACGGTAAGTCGATCTCTCGACCTCAGCTCGGTACGTTCATGGTATCTCATGGTTTTGGACATAATCATTGCAATTATTGTGTGTGTTTTGGCTTTTGAATGTTGCTGATCCTCTATGCACCTTGTTTTGGCTTTGATTTTGCATGAACACCTTCAATCGAGTCCGTCAACTTTAACCTCCATGGCCGAACACTGTCGAAGCTTGCCTAGGCGATTCTAGGCCGGGCCAGGTCGATCCGACCTGCG